>NC_060246.1:153138407-153485460 GCF_921293095.1 Ischnura elegans
TAAAAGGTTATAAAATGTTAATTGGGTGGTCACGATGAATACCGCCTCTGGGCTGATGGCTCGGCCCGTAATTAAATAAGTGCCCTTACCCATGTGGAGGGAAGGCTAATTTTCCTTTTCCCCTCTTTTTTTCGCAAATTCGTGTTAATAAAGGGTACGCTCCTCAATTACCAGTTATAAAGGTTCATCCGTTAAATTGTTTTGCTTGCATTTGTGTCTATGTATATTTTGATTTATACCGTTTTTCAGTGTAACAAATTACTGAACGTTGAAAGATTTTTGTAAATAAGCATGTTAAAACTAATGCACCACCTTATGTAGTAATTCTATGAATAAAGGAATATTTGAGTTACAATATATATTTTTTAGCTAATTTCTACATAGTCATTTAATATTCACAGTCGATATATTAAAAAAGGCAGACATCGATTTCGCTAGCATTATTTATTGTGTGCAACAATAGAAAGAGAATTACCCCGAGTGACTCTCGGATATAATCGCACCAAAATTATACCAAGCTGTTAGAGCGTTTATCCAAATAAATCATCTACGTCAATTTGCAACATAAAAATTGATGTTCTAGAGTGCCGAACAGTCTGCGGTTGCTTTTTATGGGCATGGAATACCGTGGTATTAATTCTTTCTTTGTATGCTTTCTTTTGATGTATTTTATACCTCAACATAATGATACCAAGCAGAATTTGGGTAAAATATCTTTTAATATTGACGAAATAAAACTTCTTACTGTCTTTCATCCTAGGTAACCATCCAGAAACATCCATACAATTCATTCTTCAAGCGGCAAAATAAGGTTCCCTGATTGAGCCACGGTGACTGGATTGGAGTAGCATAAAAAATCATAATGATAGCAAATGAACGAACCATTAGCATGGAAAATGGTGAAACGTGTACTTGCACTGGGTAGGGATTAGTCGATTCCACTTTTTTTCTATATAGATTGTAATTTGATTTGTTCAGGTCGATTCTTCATTCTGATTACATTGATTCACATGACAGCATTGAAATCAGGGTCAAAAAATCAGGAAGCAAACGATGGGACCATTAGTTAGGGAACTGGTGAAAAGAATAAGTTTAAAGGGTGTTTGTGTTATTACATGACCAAAGTCGAGGATATTCCTGCAGTGAATTCTCAGGTCAACCCCTAGATTTGTTGCCACTCACTGCCTATTTGACGGCTTCCAAAAGTCTCCGCTAAGCTCGCTGACAAGATGAGTGATCACAATTTCTCGGAGAAGTAAGCTTATTGCTTATTTAATGCTAAAGTCACTAGGCTGTAGTATGCTGAGTTTGAATCGAAAGTAACTAAGTGTTTTTAAATCGCTCTTCAATCGAGCATTATTACATATAAAGTTCATTTGTTAACTTTGTAGTTTTCGAACCTTTTTAGGTGGTCTATGTTGATTCGAAACGCGGAACTATAAGACTTTACCCGAGAATAAGAGATAGGATAACTTGTGACTTTGGTGCACGGACAGTCAAATAGCCAATAATGGTCGAAGTGA
The DNA here is from genome assembly GCF_921293095.1 of Ischnura elegans. Lineage (NCBI taxonomy): Eukaryota > Metazoa > Arthropoda > Insecta > Odonata > Coenagrionidae > Ischnura > Ischnura elegans. Next base: position 153,139,931 of record NC_060246.1, read on the forward strand.
CATAGAAATTACGAGAAGACTAACCAATGAGAAGAGAACCCAAAAAATAAGTATCCAATAAGAGCCTGGAGTATGATCATAGTAGAATTCAATATATCATCAGAACATACCATTTTAAGCCTGTTTAGAGCCTACCATTTTTCTAGGTACTGTGCTAAAAGTGCCGAGGTGTATTTGCAGTTTTTTCAGTAGAGTAGGAAAAACATTTGGTCTCCAAACCTCTAAACGTATACATTTAAAAACTTAAGGAAATCTTAAGTAGATGTAGTCACAACATTTTAATGTATTATTTGACGAGTATTTGGCATATGAGTTAATTTTAATAATTTAACTAAAATAGTGAACATTAAGAAACAAATAGGAAGACAATGGCAGGTTCCACAATTTAATTATTACTGGGACCGGTTTCAATACATGGTATCATCATCAGGCACTTTTGGTATAACAGTTTCCACTTATATAGTAGACATGAGGCGTTTAGTAGTCATAGTTTTTGGTCTCCTGAAGGTTCACAAGGCTGGAATTCCTTTGAGACCCATAGTTTCTAGTGTTTACAGTCCAAATCATTTGTTGGCGAGGAAGCTGAACTCTTTGTTTCGCCATTACTCCAACTTGAGGCCCAAACACACTGTGAAAAATTCTGTTGAACTCACGAATGCCCTCTCCCGAAAACTTTTACCACAAAAGTGCACTTAAGTGTCCCTTGACGTTGTGAACCTCTTCACTAGTGTCCCTAAAAATAAGGCTCTAGAGCTAGCTGAGATTGCCCTTGTGAAAAACCAGACACAAACGCCTGTGACTCTTGAATTGTGCCAGTTACTAAAAGTATGTGTAAATCAAAACATTTTTCAATTCAATGGAAAGGTGTACGAACAATCCGACGGCTTAGCCATGGGCTCTCCCTTGTCACCTCTACTAGCGGATATATACATGGACAATTTTGAACAGATCGTCTTCTCCTCCAAGAATCCACTGGTGACGAACGTATTCTGTTTGTACCGATGTGTAGATGATGTTTTCTGTGTGTGGACTGGCTCACGAAGGCAATTAGACAACTTTGTTACATTTCTAAATAAAATAGACCAGAATATTAATTTCACTTGTGAAACTAAGACAGAAGGAACTTTGAACTACTTAGATTTAGTGATCAAAAGATGCAATGAGAAACTCGATTTTCAATCTAAAGGGGCCTAAGTCTGTAACTTCGTTTTCTCCCGAGTTGGGAGAAAAGAGACTCGTGAAGCACCAGTTTCATCCAACTGAAGTCTGTAACTCGTTTCTCCCGGTAACGGAGAAAACTTTCTCCCAGTAACGGAGAAACTGTTTCTCCTGGAGAGTATCTTTCTCCCGGCTGAAGTCCGTAACGCAATTTGGAGAAACTGACGCGCCCTGGACGGGAGCTTCGGAGTCACCTGCCCGGGACCCGGCGATTTATTTTCTCCATAGGAGAAACGAGGAAAATACCAATGGCGGACCGTTGTGGGCGATCGTACTGCGGTTCTAATTGTATTCTAATATGCTTTTTTACGTATTTGTGATAAAATAGAACACGAAAATGCATTCTTCAAGTTAGGCAGGCAACGTATGTAGTGTAATTAGTGACAAGAATAGAAATTTTTTGTATGGCTGCATTTGGAAGGAAACTACGTGCAGTGAACTTTCATTGTGCCTCTAGTATAAGTGAACAAAATTTGTGTCCTTAGTGTACCCCTTAGTGAATTGATTGCACATAGACGATGAAGTAAAGAGTGAAGTGTGTTGTGAATGTAACATCTTCGACAAAATCATTTCGCACGTATATAACTTAGGCTACGAATCAACTGTATACATTACGATGAAAGGTATCTAACTATTGCGAAGGGGATATGTTTCATATTTGAACTAGTCTTACTTTAGGGATACATCGAACGCCTGTTAATGTTCATTCGTTTGTTCGCTTCTAAGTTCTGTTTGATTTTATTACGTATTGCATCTATTACCAATTCCCAATTCGTTGTGAGATGTGAGCTTTTGGCAGTGTTTACATTTCACGCATTTCGTTGTGTTCTTGTTTGTTTTTGTTTTGGTCATGTTACGGTGAGAGTGATGGTGAAGTTCGAAGTTTGTTGGTGTTACAATAACTGGTTTAGCAATTTGTTTCAACCAATTCATTTAATTGTCTTCGCAATGTTAATGTGAAATAACGTAATCTGATTCTAAGTCGTTAGTGATGAGTAGGAAGTGAGGTGTAAAGAATCCTTTCGAACTTCAAGGAGTGCAAATTCTTTAAGTGTGTGCAAAGTGATTGGAAAACCGATTATCATGTTTTATTAGTGTTACATAATAGTGTTTTATATTTATTGTGAGCCAAGATATTTATTGAAACAGTTGATTCCGAATATAATGATTATAAGTATTAAAAAGATAGAAATGTGTGCGTTGTAGTGCTGTGTGTGATATGATGAGCAATAAATATGTACAAGTAAGGGTAATTTTGCTTTGTTTTCTCTATATATACCTCTAGTAAACCATTTTCCCCATGTTTTCGCTATTCTACGCTGTCAGTATTTGAAATTGTTAAAAGTAGCGAGGCAGGTTGTTGTGTTTCCTAACCTACAACATTTTGAGAGATTATAACATATGTTACTAATTGCTCGCACGTAGGTATTTGCAAGAATAAATATGTACCATTCACACATTTATCTTAACGTTATTTTATTTACGATTCTTTTCTGCATAGTGAAGTTTTTCAATTTTCTTTTTCCACTCCCACATTGTGTATTTCAGCTTTTCGAGGATAAATGCATGTAGTACTGACGTTGATAGGTATGTTTTTCCATACTCATCATACATTCACCAATGAAAGTAAGCATCCGAAGTGCAAAAAATATGCCATATATATCATCAATGAATACAGCGGCCGTTTGTATACAAGATTACCTTCATCTAAAACATAAAAATGCTTTGGTGTTACGCATTAGTCTCTCCTTTTTCAATGGTATAATATACTCTTTTGTGTGTACTAATGAACAAATAAATCTGCGATGGATTTAAATCGATTTATCCACTATCAATTATAATTTCGATGCATCAATTTCTTTTATTTGAAAGTTTAACTTTAATGATGAACGAGTAGCCCTTATTACAGGTGAGAATTGTTTGATTTCCCTCTCGTTTATTTTATTTGAAACAAAGCTTTTCTATTGGTTCTTCACGGTATCGCCGGCTTCGGATTCAATATTTTTCATACCTATCTGCTCTTCCTATCCGATACCGAGAATTAGAGTTTTCTCCGGTAGCGGCCAGGAACTGATCTTTTCTCCGCCAAGTTACGGACTACAGTCGGGAGAAAACTACGGGAGAATACACTTTCTCCGGAGAAAGGAGAATTCAAGTTACGGACTTATGCCCCAGGAAGGAGTGTCACAACCGGCCATATAATTCCGGCAACGTCAAGGCATCACTTCTCCCACAAAATGGCTGCCATTCACTCCATGCTTCACAGACTACTCATGATCCCAATGCCGAGCACAAACGTGAAGAAGGAATTGAACACCATCAAAATAATTGCGAATTCCAACGGGTACTCGGAAAAACTAATTGAGAGAATGTACCAGAAAAAAGTGAAACGTCTCGCCATAAACGAAATATATAAATCAAAAGTGAAAGAGGACACAGTGAAATGGTGCAGAATCCCATATCTCGGTGAAACATCATCGAAACTGTCTAAACTGTTCCCGAAGACTGAGATAAAGCCAGCGTTCTACAGCTTGAGAACCTTAGGCAGCTTGTTGTGCAATACCAAAGACAAAATCAGTGATATGAAGCGGAGTGGCGTATATCAACTTGCGTGTCGTGATTAAAATGGCACCTACATTGGCAAAACCGGAAAAATTTCGACATTCGGATTAAAGAGCATCGATCTTGTTTTATAAACAACAACCATTCCTCGAAATTTGCCAGACATCTCCTAGAATGTGGTCATGAAAGTAATTTTGATCCAAAAATTCTCCACAAAGTCAGCAACGGCGCCAGACTCGACGCCTTGGAGCAGTTAGAAATTCTTCGAGGCCAAAATTCTCCGTCGGTAATGTTAGTGAACGAACAATTGTATTCTTTGTATTCCCCCATTCTCAATGTGTTTTCTCAACCATACCCCCCTCCCCCCTCTAAGTTTCCCTCACAACCCTGACCACTCTCCCCTTCCTCCCCCGCCTACACACTCCACCTCCCCTCCCATTTCTACTGGCCCCCGACTTGACGCTGCCAACCAATCGCCCTTAACCTCCCAACCCTAACACCCAATCCATGACGATGTTAACCCTTCCCCTATTATCTCCTACCCCCCCCCCATGCCTCATGACTACTATATAAGTGGAAACTGTTATACCAAGAGTGCCTGATGACGATACCATGTATTGAAACCGGTCGTAGTAATAATTAAATTGTGGAACCTGCCATTGTCTTCCTTTTTGTTTCATCATGAAGGAGTTCCATCATGTTTCGCCTGACACGATTGAATTCAGTAAACATTAAAATAAAATGAATATTGAATTAACCTATCAGTTCATTATCAACTATTAAAATATTTATTAGCGACATTGCAGGAGGATTGCTATCGCGCTCGTGGCATTTTTCGCGAGAAAGGAAGAGCGCAAAAGTGCTCCTCGGCACTTTTAAGAGTTACATTGTCCCATTTATCCATTCTACGTCCACAATAGACAAGTACTCAGAGTAATCGCCACAGAGAATCCACAGGTGGCAGTGTTCAAAATATTGCGCGTAAAAGGAAAATTGCACCCAGTAAATAGAGAATGAGATTAATCAGAAAGTCATGAGGAAAGTGAAAAACAGATTTCAAATGAAAAACAAAAAACCACGCAAAAGTAAATTTCATGAAACATTATGGCATAACAAAAGAAATCGTTGTGTGTAAAAAGGAAGGAGAAAATTACAAAATAAGTAGTGAGGTAACGTACATTAGGGTGGGCCGAAAAAAGTTTTTTATAAATTTTATAAAAATATGGGACATTGGATAATATCAAAGAGTGGATACATGCTTCGGGCATTCAGTTCAATATTGTCTCAACTTTATTGAAAGCCGCATTGGAGCGTAAACTTTGATAACAAATTGCGCCAGGGTCATCAGTTCTTTTGACGGTGCTGAACGATAGTCCACTGCAATGAAACAGGCAAACAAACCAATGCAAAGGTCTTCTTAGGGCCATTTCCATTCTCCTGATTACTCCGGCATGGCTTCCGGTGTTAAACTCAGATCCATTGCACACAATTGCTTGGAGTCCATCGATAATGATCATTTCCTCCCCTAGAAAATTCGTGATGGAATCTTAGAGGCCAATAGCTTTGCTGACTCATGGGGTGACATGCCATAAGTAGCGTGAACCGAGCTCTTGAACGAGAGTTACATGCTCCTCATCTGACCGAGAGTACAAAACATTTTTCATCATCACTTCATAAGTGGGCAAACAATTACCCATGAAATTTTCTGGTGCAACAAATATCATGCACTCCACTCCACACCTGGTACGCTTTCCCTCTATTCTAACCATTGCGTCAATCCTCCCGTAATCCTTTGGAAGGTTGGTTCGGGGGACACGGGTGGAACTCGATGGTAGCCTCTTACTCGTGGTGAGTCCTGGGTAGTTTCTTTATGAAACTAGCAGAGAGCTATTTAGTGAAATGCTTGGTGTTCAGGCTCTGTTTTTTCTCAGCCTTGGCTGAATTTCTTGTTCAAAATAGCTCCACAGGTACGTTATTCGTCATTATGATTGATGTTAATTTCAAATAATTTACCTTATTATTACTTTTTGTGGGATTATTTACTACCATATGATGACTTATTTGATAATAAATGAAATTCAACCGAAATAAATATTATTTTACTTGCAATTTAGCCCCCAAAATGGAATTTCAGAAATGTAGACAAAAATGAGTTGTGTTGTGCGGGTGGTCTATACTATAATTTTGTTGTTAATTAATAGACATTCTTTTAACCATAGATTTTGTCAAAAAAACTTCTAATTTCACTTTCATAAACTATACACATGTATCCACTCTTTTATATTATCCATTATCCCATATTTTTATAAAATTCGTCTTCATAGCCGTTTGATTCTGAAATCAGCCTGATTTTTCGCAAAATTTTAAACTTTAGAGCTCGGGCGGCAGTGGTTAATATTATCCGATTTGAAGAAAATGTTGTGTGCGAAATTTCTATATCATTTCGCAACTTTCCCGCATGCAGCAAATTTGATCGGGAAAAAAACTTTTTTCGGCCCACCCTAATGTACTATGGGGGAAAAGTGTCCCGACAAAGTTTGTGCCGCCACTATCGCTCCGCGGATTAGTGGGTTTCCTTTCCAGTGGGTTGCTATTCTTTGGTCAGTGAGGGAAATTCAAACAAGGCAAACCATTTCCTATTTTTGTATTCCAAATACGCGACCGACTACTGAATCTCCCGCAACTCAAAGCATGAATGGCGATGAACTCCGTGGAAATGAGGCGCTTTCGACGGCATCATGTGCGCACATTGGGAACGCTCCTCGGAATTTTCCTTTGCTTATCTTAACGAAATGAAAAATCACTGCGGGCCTTAGCAAGCTCTCTCTTAAGGTAAACAAGACCGTCAACGAGAATATTGGATGGGCAGCGTATTTGAAAGCAGTTGGTTTTGAAGAAGTTTTAGCTTCTCCGGAGGGACGGCTGTGCACATTGCCAGAACGCGTCGGAGAAGACCTCCACCTGAGAAGTGACCGGTTACGACCTACGTTTACAACCGGAGATGTTGATGCTGACATATAATACATCAAACTCCTGCTGAGATTTCGAATTTAATAAAAGGAGAGTCCCAAGTGAAGTGTGAATTCATTGGAGTATATTTATCGTCCTCCTTTTTTTGTCCACATTAATTTAGATATTTAATTTGACCCTAATCTATTGTCAAAAGTAATTTGACGCCAAAATAGCATGCAGTTGTAGTATTACAAAATTGGTTTCCCAATACATTAAAAAGAAAGTGAGGTATCATACTGCAGAAAATAAAGTTTTTTTACCGCTGGCTAGGAATATATAATATGTTAATTTTGTTTAGCGATTTATGGAATTTAACTCAAAAATTGTGTGCCTATTTGTAGAAATCATGTGCATATCTTTGAGGAAAATTTCAATCGCAATTGACGCACTAAAACCTTTTAAGGTGAAAATTGTCTAAGGTGTATTTTTCGCGCTGATTCCGAATCTGTGATTAGATTCTTTCTATCACATTTAGTTTCTTTAGGACAGCTTAATGTATGCTCTTGCTTCTACGAAAGTAGTAATTTAATTCATTTATGCATCGTGAGAAAGTGAGTGTGTATGAAATAGTGTAAATAAAACTTTCATGCCAAAGCATGTCCTACGATGTCAAGCGTTCCCATTCTGTCAAACTATGTTTAAAATTGTACTATCTTATCGTTTTGTTCAAAGCAATGCTGCCTCAGCTGCAACTTCACATCAGCATGTGACCAGCTGTAGGAGCGAGAAGATGTATGATTTCTCTGAAGACACTAGAAGATAGACTTTTGTTGCTCGCAAGAACTACAGCTTATTACAACGTAATCGCTAAGATGTGGCTTAGCTTTAATCAGAATTTAGGTATAGATAGTGTGTGAACCATACTGATGAATTTTGCTGTGTATACGGTTAAATTACTTTTAAGGCTCAAAGGTGGAATACTACTCCCTTTTTCAGACAGGGCCATTAACTTTATTTTGACTGCCTGTTGGCTGGCCAAGATAAAGAATGGGTTCCCCATGTGTTGAGTGGCACCAATGTAGAGCTTCTTACTGGTTGGTCGAAGGGAAAACGTCATAAAAAATTTGCCGTCCCAAATAATTTGGCAGATCATTGTTCAGACTGGTGATGGTTTTCCGGGTTTACACCGCGTTGATTCATGTTTCTGCGGACGACAGTTTCGGGCGCGTTCCAGCTCCCATCTTCTTTTTTTGGACTCGAAGACGGGAGCTGGAACGCACCCGAAACTGTCGTCCACAAAAACATGAATCAACGCGGTGTAAACCCGGAAAACCATCACCAATCAACTCACCGTGGAAGCCTCCGTAATAATTCATTGTTCATAACGTTATTTTTGTTGAAAAAATGAAAGGAATTACAATGAAGTCAAAACACACTTTTAAACATCCAGACCACTTTTAATCAGCGATAATACCGTTCCCGCTCTCCGAAAATTTACAAGTGCCGAAACCAATGGAGTATGTTAACCCTAGAAAATATTCAGAAAGTAATCAAGAACATGGTGATGAAGGATTCGGAAACTCGAAGGACCCAAATTTTGGACCGAGTTAATCTGCTGTACCTCATTTTATGACGCAAGAGGATTTAAATGATCTACTTCATGGTTTAAATTTTATCCCGAAAACATGGTAAAATATTAGGATCACGATTTAAGGGTTGAAAATTGATGGATCCAATTCGAAACTTTTGATGTCCCGCTCTCGCCATGACGAATTTGATTTGGTTTCTTCACCAAAACAGATTTGCTTTTTGCAATGATGTTCTCTGTTATGGATACCCTTAATTTCGAATTAAACACAGATGATTAGCGTTTGCTCATTTATTCCCCCTACGTTATTTTAAAGGCTCTAAATCTCTTACAAAATGGCAATGAGCTCCCATCAATACTGTTAACTCATGAAACTGAAATGAAAGAATCTTACGAGAACATGCAGTTACTTTTAGAAAAAAATCAGTACCAAAACTATAAATGGAAATTTTGTGGCCACGTAAAGTAATTGCAATGTTACTAGGATTACAGCTTGGCCATACGAAATGTTTTTGCTTCATCTGCGAGTGGGATATCAGGGACAGAAAAAATTGTTGCTTGAAAACAATTTGTCCGGAACGTAAAGAACTCATCCCTGGATCCAAACATGTCCTTTTTCAGCCTTTGGTCGATCCAAAAAATATTCTTTTTCCTCCTCCTATTAAATAAGGACTTTTTTTAATTTCGTTGAAGCCATGGACAAAAATGGTGCTGGTTTTACTTACTTGAAACAAAAAGTCGTTCAATAAAGTGAGATCAAAGAAGGAGTATGTATTGGGCCACATATTAGGGATTGAAGGATTCAGAATTTCAATAGCAAATGAGATCAATGGAGAAAAGCGCGTAGAACGCATTTTAAAATGTATCGGGATATTTTATAGGAAATATCATGGCAGAAAATTATCATGATCTGGTGGCTATGTTAATATAATTAAATCGCTCCATAATATGAGCTGCAATATGAATTTTAAAATCTAAAATCTCGACTCAAACCCTGCCTTTTTCCAAACCTAAGCGCTTTTAGAGATGAACAAAGAGAGGGTCTCGAACAAGATATTTTACATTTGGAAAAATAGAACCAAGGAAATGTCAGCAACATGTTATCAGATTACTGATTGACACTGAGTAGGAGCTTACCAGATACTAAATATATAAGAAAATCCTACGAAAGATCTATTTTTCAGATTTTTATAATCACGATTTATTTGCTTAAATATTCTTGGACCCTTATTTAGTTCGGTTGTCCTAAAGAAAGTAGACGTGATAAAAAATATCTTAGCCGATATTGGGAAACGGGAAGAAAAGCACCTCAAGGATCATCCAACAACATCTCCAGGATAGGAAAAAGTTGTTTATTGACCAGTGTATTTAGGGTAATTCCTGATGCTCAAAACCGCTCCTCGCCATTGCTGCCTTGCAGATTACGTCTAGCGAATTTTTATACCATAAATTTTCAGAGAGAAGAAAATGAAGACGTGGAGATGGGCCTTCAGTGTATTTTATTACGAGTGCCGGAGTAGGAGCGAAAAAGGAAAGGAAATGAGGATTAGAGTGAGATAGCGGGTAAAAGTAAAGCACAATCCCTAGGGATATCGAATGCGCCATCATTCTAGAGAGGAGTACGAAATACGTTCGAGCCTCGGTTCGAGGCAGGCAAATTCACCGTCACTACCTTGGTGGCTGAAATGAGAGTATTTGAATTTCCCTCGTCTCTTTCCTAGGATTATATACTGTTAGAAAGGGAACCCATTCTCCTGCAAAGCAATGGTGGCGGCACAAACTTTGTTGGGATACTATTTTCCCCATACTACATGGCACAGGAAATGTGAGCTGCGGACGTGAGAACCATATAAATGCGAAATTAGCTGCAACAAGGAGTGCTGAGTGGCGAGCTACGTCACACCATTCTCTTGAATATTTAACGGTGATGAAGAAAAGTCGCCCGGTAGACAGGCAATAGATTTGAATAAAAAGTAAGCGTTTGTACATTCCACAAGGTATGTTGTAAATATTTTACCGATTTTGGCATTTCTAGGTCATTATCAAAGCCTAGATTAATAGCCGATTAAATAGAGTAAAAAATAAATTTTGTTACATTCCACAGCGTATTTTTTAGGCTCTACCCGTTTCGGCCTTTCCAAGATATAACCATTCTCAAACAGATTCATTGATTACAGTTACATTTTGATATAGACTTTACGATATCGAAACCGTCAGTTTTAAATAAACACTGTGTGGAATAAAGCAAATTTTATTATTTATGGTGTCATGTCTCCAATCCATGAAGTGAACTCACGAGCTATTGATTTCAAAGTTCTCGTACGTTCTTCGAAATAAAATAACTACCCGTTTCCCTTCCAAGGGTAGCTTCCAAGAACTTCCATGTAGATTACTTTCTTGTGGAAAAATTAAGTACTCTTATTGAGGTCGTGGTGGAAACCTGGTCGATCCCATACTTTCCAACAAAACGATTTGCATGTATGGTTTCCAAAAAGCGAACAACTTAAATTAAGAGAAAGGAACGGAACAATAACTTGTATGTGATATATATGTAGTATGTGTTTAATTGACCGATGGTGCTTATGTTAGACCACAAATATTTTCGGTCAATGACGTTCAAGTTGATGAAAATTTCACGGAGATATAAGCTCCATGAAAAATGAGCTCCTTGATATCCAACGCAAAGTTTTTAGAAGTGTTAAAAATAATCTTCCCAGCCCCTGCAAGGTGTCCAATAGACGTCCTTTTGACATTCAGACATCCTGTGGATGGACATCCTGTGGATGGACATCCTGTGGATGGGCATCCTGTGGATGTGCATTGGTTGTCATTTAAATGAAATCCGGTAAAGGTCCCTAAAGACCTATGTAGTAAGTAGATAGAAATCTTTCAAATGACATCCATTGAATGTCATTCAAATGACATCCAATTAAGGTCACAACTGGGGCATCTATATGGAGGCCATGGATTGACAATCAATGGACAGGATGTAAAATAGATCGTAAGTTATATAAATTATATGATTTTAAATTTCTTAATGGTACAGGGGCTGAGTATTTCTCGCAGTAGTAGATATCTCTCAAGTCTTCAGTCCAGTTTTTCGATTTTGGAACTAGCGCCCATAATTTATAAATATCGATGTAAAGACTACAATCACTTTCGTCGGAAATCGATTACCAACGATACAAGATGTCCACCGGCAACATGCAACCGGTCGTTACTGGTGTTGTGTGTATAACTGTCACCCGAATACAGTTGCAATCATCTTCATTGAGGTGCGAATAGATGATCTTCCGACTGCGCGGCGTTTTGTTTTTCATTTGTGAAATTCTTCCAGATTCCTCGGAAGGGTATCAACCGCAGAACGTGTGAGTAGATGGTTTAGTATTACTATTTATATTAGGCAGAGTTTATTCATATTATTGTGAACCAGTTTTACCAATTGTATTTCTTGAATGTGTTGCCTACGTAGATATCTGGTCGACTCGCGTTAAACGTTACTAACTAATCAGATGTTATCATAACACTTAAATCAAAAGCTTCCTTTTTATCAAATTTTATGTTTATTGTGACAGCGCCATTCGTCAAGGCCAGAATCTACAACGAAAATACAGCAGCCAACTTTAGAAACTCCAGGATTAAGACAGCGCGCTTTTGCAGCAAACAGAAATGCGAAAAAATAAGAATTTTTCTATTAGCGCAATGATAATATCTGATTCATTCAGAAAATATGAATCGGGAGACAACAGTTTATCTCTCATGGCACCATAACTCCTAACTGTCCAGTGTAAGTAGGGTTACAAGCTATGCACTCGCCTTCGGCTCGATCAGTAAATGTCACGAAAGCCTATAAGAATGCGCAGTGAAATTTGGAAACTGTAAGACTAAAGAAAAATATTTAAGCCAAATCATATTAAAGTTTCATTCTCGTCAAACTCTTCGCTTTGATGTTATTTCGAATGTCGAAAACGTACAAGAATTTCATTTAAAATTAGTCTACAGAGTAAGTGTTCTAAATAATGATATGCTTAATGTAAAAGTGCAATGAACAGTCTCATCGTTATTTCAGTTTTTGCACAAGAGTTTGTCGTGGACCACACGCATTCAAGAAATTCCCCTAGGGAAAATGGTCCTTAACACGTTGGAAATAAATCTAATAAGAATTTTTATAATCTGCTAGCTTAGGCGGACCCTGTTATTTTATATTATTCCTATGTGGTATTAAAAATGAAGTTACTTCCAGATATTTAAACAAGAAAGAAGGTACAGTTTAAGTAATGTAGTGCATATGCAAGAAACATGATTGAGTGATCTGAAGGCTTCCGCGACGCCGAAATAAAGGTCGATTCATTTCAGATCAGTCATACACGCGGCATAGTCCGCGGGAGCTGGTTGAGGATTCCCAATTATAATGTATTCATTTCTATATTATAGTGATAATTAGGAATCACCACAAAATAAAAATGGCAGAAGGTTATTCTCTTCATAATGGGAGTTCGCTATAAATCGAACATTTTGCACATGACCAAGGCAACGCAGACCTTATCTCTTGTGGAGCCAAATACGTGCAAAAAACAAATTATCCCCGCACAATATAGGATTAAAAAAAAGATATCGGAGAAGATCTTAAAATGAAGGAATAAATATTATTTCCTAATAATCTTCTGTACAGGCGTGAGCAGAAAGATACGAGGTAACGTTTCGTGCTATGAATTGCTAGCAACAAGTCTAAACGAAGATTAAAAGGTTGTAGTCGGAAAATTGATCGATTATGAAGTCCCAGCGTGATATTTCCCCGGTACAGTCAAAAATATTTCCTTATTTTTGACAACACGCTGCAAATTGGATGACAATCATTAAAGTATAAAAAGTAATCACGGGATATAAAATATAACTTTTATCACTCCAGGATTGTACGAAATCAAAAAAAATATCACTTCCTAAGCAATAATGATCCGCAAGTACCATATCCGTGATCAGAATAAGGTACAAATATCTGAAGAATGGGGATTACTGATAGGCAATAGAAAAAAATTTTTCAACTATAATGTCGAAATATTTTTGACCAATGTCAAAAACGTTTCCATTCTTTCGAAAAGCAAATTTGAATAGGATGACGATAATTAAATAAGAAAGAATATCACAGAATAGATAAATTTATGTTGATTGTATTAGGCTCAAGCGAAATAACAGTCTTCATAATATACTCAAAAGTATTTTCACATGAAATTATTTTTCCTTCAAAAACATCAAAAGATCGAGTGAGACGTTATATAATCTCTCGTCAGCCTTAGATATTACATGTTTGTACTCCACGATTCATTATAAGTTAATGGCTATAGGTTGCATCATAATATCGTATGTATACCATAATCCATATCTAAATCTTATATCATAATGTAGTATCGATAACTGTAAGTAATTTGGGGAAGTAATAAGATATAAATGTTGAAGGAGGAAAACATTTACCCTTGTTATGGTACTACGTGAAAATTATTGATTAAATGGATACGGATTAACGATATAACAATTAATTATTTTTATGAAATCAAGAGAATATTTGTGGCACTTTTGAGTATAGAAACTTAGGGACAAAAATAATAGGAAAAATATTAGGACGGTTGCCGTGCAGGGAAAGGGAAAATCCAACCAAACGCCAGAAATGCATCCATTTCATATCATCTAGAAGGGATATCTGATATAATAAACACAAATAAAATGGTAAAAACAGCAACATATAACGTTGGAACACGGACGCGAAGGAACTATAAAATACGAAGTATTCAATTAATCTTTATACTAATAAAATAGGATGTCAGTTTGTCTGTCCACTATAAGATTCTATACGGCTTCACGAATTTTGATGACAGTTTGCACGTAGGTGAATATTGTGCTACTTAAGTTACGTATAACGCGTCCTTTGCAGCGTTTCACAACTACTTAGGCTGGGAATTCTCCGTGATAGGCACACCTATAACATTTTTGGCAGGAAATAAACAATACTAATAGGATACTACACTTAAATAATTATCCTCATACCTTCGCGCAAACCTTTTTAACACATTCCATGCGGCCAAAAAATCTTGGGTGTTCCGGGTGACGGAATTTTTTTATTTTAATTTCCAATAGATTTCGGTTTAAAATGATTACCTTGATATCTAAAGTTGCCGATAACATACGGGAAATATTTATTTTTAAACTTTTTTTTCGTGACATCTTAAGATGTCGTCCGCCATGGCGAAACAATGCACGTATGCAACCGGCAATACAACAATAACCGCAAATTCTATTTTTTTAATTGCAACAAACCCCTTCTAACTCAAAAGTTCATTTCAATTTTAGTTGCTAACATTAAATAATAATAAGTACTGGATATAATTTTGACAGTTAAACTGCAATATTTTGTGAAGTATTTTTAGCTTCCTGCATATCGAAAACAAAACAAATGATTAGAAACACTGCAATGATCCGGGCAATGGTCTATTGGGTTCTCTACAGCAAACTTACATTTTTTCCCGCACATTTGGCAATTCACAGTAGAGAACCTGATTGGCTAGGTCCTTCCAAAGTAATACTCCGAGGAAGCCTTAGCTAGGAAGCAATATAAGTCGATGAAGAAGAATACACATTTTTCTTCAATTTTTTTGATTCCAACAATTTGCTGTAAGCTTTCTCTGCATGACTAATACAATGCTTTTTTGAAAGTAAACCATTACTATTATACATATTTAATGTTTTGTTTTAGTTTAAAGTAAAAAACATTGTTGTAAAAATAAATATAGCACTTATCAAAAAATAGTATACAAAATAAAGAGTAACTTTTTCATTACACTTAAAAATACATATTCAATATTTCTCTGGCATCTTACCATGATATTCAATGAAACAGGGACGAAGACATAATCCGGGCTCATCCGGACAATCTGGGCAGAAAGTGGTGACGGTCTTCCTGACTCCTTTGGTGTGACAAACGCGGCATCGCTTTTGTTTCCGTCTATTCCCCCCGTTGGCAGGAAAGAAAGCGGGAAAATGAGATTCGGAGGGCTTGGGTGTGGATGGACGTGAGGTAGGGCCTGTTTGTGCTCCTACCAGGGATCGTATTAGCTCTATGCGGAACTCGTACAGTGTTTTTTTGTGTCCACTGTATTTTTGATACAATAAGTAACTATTTATAATGATCAACTGAAAGAATTGTATTCCTAATTTCTTATACCACTTGACCGATTTATGCTCACAGGGGTAATATGCTAGCATTTGGTCGCCGTGATCAATGCCTCTCATAAATTTGTTATGCATAACTATCGCCTCCGGTTTTAATTTCACTATTCCTTTTCTGTTCGGGACCTCAAGCAACTGGCTCCCATACTCGGAGGTGATGACCAAAACGCCCCGTTTGTCCCTCCATTTCAAGACGCAGATGCCATCATGACTCCACTGCTTTACTATTTCACCCTTCTTAATTTTTTGGGACACAATTTCCTTGGGATTCCCTGCTCTATTTACCCGCAATGTGCCTGTACAATATATTTCCTTTCCCAGAAGTTCTCTAGACAATTGCACACTGCTGTAGTAATTATCTAAATAAACAGAATGGCCAAAACCCTCTCGGCCCTGAAGTAGTTTATGTACTACATTTTTTACGTGCCCCTGCCCTCCTACTTCCTTGTCCGCAGACCCAGTGTATACCAGCATTTGAATTACTATTCCGGATGATTCCGTTAACAAATAAATTTTAATGCCATATTTATGACGTTTTCCTTTCATGTACTGTCGAAAAATCAAACGGCCTCTCCATAAAACCATTGATTCGTCCAACGATAAATCTTTAGCGGGTGAATAAATGGCATGCATTCTACCTTGAAAATGATTAATCAATGGCCTGATTTTGAACAATTTGTCTTCTGGTAGAGGCTCATTTTCCGTAGGATTTGCAGCGAAATGAAGCGTTTGCAAAATGCCAAGAAACTTATCCCGAGGCATGTACCGTGAAAAGCACGTTAAATTGAATAAATCGTCCTTTTTCCAATAATCCTGGATTCTATTAAGCCAAATTGTTCCCATGTGGAACAATAACCCAAGGAACTTTTGAAATTCGTCTCTCGACATATGTTTCCAGTCGGCTATTCTGGCATGTGGCGATACATTTGCCGATTGAAGGGTCTCAGCCTGCCTGTTGGTTTCTGAAACCAAGAGGTCGTAAAATGCCTCATTGGCTATGAGGTCAAAATAATTGCGTGGGTGATTACCAGCAGGGGATTCCTTCAACCCGGGACAACCAGCAAATGGCATCCGTGTGATAGCAGGCTGCTCATTTTTCCACATTTCACAAAATCTATCGGTACCTGAGGGGTTTGGTGCCATGGTTTCAATGATGGAATCAGTTGCAGAAATATTGGTCCTATCACGCTCAGAATCTCCAAGGTCCTCGTCCTCGCTCTCATCTTCGCTGTCGCTGATTTCAGGGTGGAGGTCTTCCGCGCTTTCCTACCATAAATCCTCATCTTCTCCCGAAGAATCTGTCTCAGATAGTAGCCTCCTCAAGTCGTCTTCGGTCGATCTCTGTGTTAGGGCTCGCGAAGGATCATTCTTTGAACATCCTAGTTATTGATTACAACAATTATTTAATTATTGCAAAAAATAAAAAGATGTTTAAAATTGAATAAATTTTCCAAACTGCACTCGCAGATACTGAAACTCACCGGAGACAGATGGTCCTGTTTCTGCTTCAGTTTTCTTGCCATTTTCATCTTCTTCCAACTTTCTCTTTCTCCTATTTCCTGCTCCTCATTATACGAATATAAAAACATTATTAAGAGATTTATCCTACTGAACACGAAAGAATGAGTGTTGAACACTTACCAGAATTGAGTACGGTTGTGGTGGTATCTTCTGAATGGGAGATATATTTCTTCCTGTGCATTTCGAACGCCTACAGTCGAAAACACAATATCTCACGGCAGCACGTATGTAAGCTGAACTCTTGAGCTGAGGTGCAGAATCAGAATGCCGTGTGGTAGGACAGAGCACCATTCGCAACTAACATTTGAAGGAAGCATGCGTGGAATGAGGGTAGTAATGAAACAATGTTTCAACCTCCGGGAGTAAGCCCCGGAACAGAGAATTTTCCAGACAATTTGTAAAATGGACTCTTCATTCGAATGGACGGAAGGGGACAGGTGAGCGAGGTATAAGAAACAATGTAAGACCTCCTGCGTAGGAAGTTCAAATTATCATGTGCTGCTAGCGTTTTATAAACACCGGATCGGTAATTGTGTGCTGCATTGGAGCAGAGGAGCGAGGATATGTAGCAATTTTGGAGCGAGGAAAAAAACTCACCATGAAACTTATATTGACCAAGTGAAACACCTATGAGTTCCTCCCTGCCCGTCGTTATATCAATACACAAATTTTACTCAATGATAACAAAGAAATAAGAAAAAAATATACGAGGTGACGAAGAGCATGACCCAAAATATTGAAAAAATTGCGAAAAAAAACAAAGATAAGAGGTAGTGGATATATAAGAATTAAGAAACGGATAATACCATTGAAAAGAAGGAATCTTAATTTACTAAATTGCGTCGAAAAAAGACATTCTGGATCATAACCGGGCGCGAAAAAAAATAATGAAACGATGTACTACTGATGACATCTTATGATGTCACCCGCCACCCATGGAAGACATTCGTGACATCTTATGATTCCACCCGCATGGAACGTGTTAATGGGGTGTGCGTTCAAACTACGTTTTCAGTCAAAGCACTCACGGCCAAACACTATGAATTATACCATAGATTGTGTAATATGATGTGCGCAGCATAAGGAAAGAGTTTTTTTCATTCTTTTCTTTCGAGCATATTCCGCTAACCTTCATCTTTCTTCAATTTTGAGTTAGTCCGTAGGATGCATTAAGGGCATCGGAGATATCATGCATGCATATTAGAGTGGCCCTTACTCTTATAGTTTTTGTATTTGGTTCGGGACGCCCCCAAGTTATGCTCTATTAGGTAAGAAAATAAATCATAAGGATTATTTTTGCAATCGCATGCCGCGAAAAGTTTCCGCAACGTACGATTAAGTTTTGAAATTTTGGTATTTTCACTCTTGCATTATTCTAACTCTTTTTGCCTACTATAACAGCTTGTTAGACATTTGCAGTGTATCACCTAAAATTAATTTCATTTCTGCCATTTGGTTCCCAGGATATCGCACCGAGAGTAAGCGCGAGCCACCCCAGTCAAACAAATCGGATGACACGCGGGTTGCATATTCTAAACATATGTTGATCATTCTCACACATCGTAAAAGAATGAAATATTTTAGGTTCACATAAAAATAAAAACTCCTCAATGTAACATCTAACGCCATACTTATCAATTTTACCAAAACGGGCTTAGTTTCAGTGGTTTATTCTCCATATCTTAATCTTATATCTAAGATCTTTTATCTAAATTCAGCGAGTCACTTCTGAAAGCCAATCCCCTGATTTGCATGTAAAGTAGCTTACTCTTGCATGTATTTATTTATCATTGTACAAGCTCTTGGTTTCAACTTATAGCATAGAGAAGATAGAAAGATTTTTTCTTCCCTTTGCAAAGCTGGTCTCGATATATTAAGAATATTGTATATTGTATTCTATTTTTTTGTATCGGGAAAAGGTGGGATTGGCTGACAGTTTCACTCCATTATCACCCATCATCTCACAGCATAAAAGGCAGGTTAGGAAGTCGTCCATCTATAAAAATCAAGAGAATGACGACACAGGCTACGCAAAGAGACATAATAAATCATTTTACAAATAAATCTCTCACCTCCCTCCTCTTACGTGAAGTATAAAAAGATGTTAAATCGGCCAGCGTAGCCAGTTCTATGACGAGCTTCGAAAACGTGCCTTGCACCCAGTTAACACTCAATTTCCTTATGAAAAAATAGTCATTGCCAATCCCGGGATATAAATCTGATTTGAGTACGACGGGAATCTCTGCCGCACCAACTACCGTGGTATTTCCTATCGACCTATTCCCTCACAAAATTATTTCTTTGATTTTTTCCTTCAAATTTAATCTAATTTAAATTTAAACTAATCGTGCATAGGATTTAAATAAATGTGGTCTGCATGTTTGTTATATTTACCCTCAGTGAAGTGAAAGAGACCATGAGTATTGGGTTATATTACCAGGCCTTTGAAGCGGTGGCGGTTTCGCATTAAAATTTCTTTGATTATTCTGTTAATTTTCGACTGGCAAAGATCCTGGCCATATTGTTCTGGATGCTTTTATTTTGATCCATCATGAGGACGTGTGCCTACAACTTTTTTTTCATCATCCTCGTGATGAAGTTTTATCTTGTGTGGCCAAATTTTCTACACCTCAACTCATAATGAGCATCATTTGTGGCATTTTCTTTGAATTGGATACGGAAGGCGAGGTGACAGGCAAAAATTCCGAGGATAGCGGAACAGTGGTGTAGTATTATCGTTTTTAGACTAAGCTGTGAGGAAGTCTGTTTTTAGGTCAAGTCTTTCGATAAAACATAGAACAATATTTATTGGAATGACTGATATTGGTCTTTAATGAATCTACTGATAAAAAAACAGTCTAAAGTTGGTCCAAAGACCAGTTCTCCTTCCACGTTTTAGTCTTACGTCCCCGTTTTTTTCATGCGTTTCAAGTCTACCAGAATTTAACTATGCTACCACCATGAAAAAGTATGATTATAAGGGATAAGATTGAAGAATAAGAGGATAGAATTGAAGAAATTTGAGAAAATAAGAAAAGAAAGAATTTTATAGTTGTTAAATTAGGGAAGTAATATTTTCTTTCAAAAACAATATATTACACGGTAATACAATTATTTTTGAATTATTTTCTACGATCTTCATTTTGGACAGTACATTCCTATGTAGTGTTTATTGTTATGACAATACATGTCTCTTGACATAAATGTTTTCCCTTAAACTTTATTTTCACGTTGTTTGTTCCAAATTAGTAAAATAGAAAAAAGTCAGCGTTATTGATCGGAACATAACGAATAAGTGAGCCAATGAAAAAAGTGAAGCTCTTGAGAAAAAAGCGGTTATGGGGTACTACCGTTTTTCGAGTTTCAAAAACCGTACCTATTTCATATAAAGCGGGATGAATAAGTCCTCAATGTAGGCATGAGTCTCTGGTGATATTCGTAAGGTAGCAGTCAATTCACTATTTTTTATACCGCAGTCATACTTACCATGCTAAAAAAGCCTACGACCAGAAAATGTGTGTGGCAAGGATAATAATTCCGAGGAGGATTATGGGGAAATCAAGAGAGATAGGATTAAGTATGAGCAAGGAAGATGGCAAAAGTGGTTGAGATGGGAAGGTGCAAGTGAGAAGAATGCAATGGTGTAGTCATATTTTGAGAATGGATGGTGAATATGTGGGGAACCAAATTCCAAATTCGCATGTAGAAGGGAAGAGAACGAGGGAAAGATGATGGAGAAGGTGGACAGATTGTGTCAAGAATCCTTGGGGAAGTGTTTGACTGAAAGGTATATACAGGATTGAATGATATTGACGCGACTAGTTAAGAGTTAGGGAGAATCCTAATTGAACCGTAACGGGAATAGCTGCAAAGAAAGAAGTCCTGGCAATAAATATCCTATCATTTACAATTCATTTAATCATTCCTCTGATTAAGTCAATAAATTAATGTTGGAATTTATTCCCTTACAAAAATATTATTCCCCTTTCTTTACACACTGTATTTTTAGCAATATAATCGACTCAACTCTTTCCAACTACTAATCACAACAACCTTGTAGCAACCGTACCCGTAGTCAATATTATAAATGCTTGGTTTGCCGATATCAACTTGCTTAATAAGTAGTTGACGAAGTACATTACTTTAAACTTATAGGTGTTCCGTTCTTTTACGAGAACATTAGACTTGCAGCGTGCTGAGTTCGTCGAGAATGTTACGGAATTTATTTAAAATTCACTTTTCAATCGAAATTTTCAAAATATATTTTTTTCACTGCGTAGCCTTTAAACGTTTTTGAACCATCTGCGTAGTTGCCAAACGCTACCTATCGCTAGTCTTTCATTAACAGTTACTTTAATCACAGCTTATTCGGTTATCTATAGCTACCGATGGTAGTTATCCATACACAAAACTTCAAACTCGGGTATATCGCATTTTAGCGGGGAAAACAGGATTTTAGCCATTATATTTGTTTTAATATCTAAAGTTAGTGTGCCAAGTTTAAAAAGTAAATTTTCAATCGAAAAATACGACATATGCGGTGAATATTTGGTACTTCGAAGTCTTCCAAAGGTATTGATCCGTGCTCGTGGTTGCAAAACGCATCTCCCTTAGGGGTTTTTTTATTTTTGGGAGGGAGGAAAATTCTGGGAGCAGCGACACCAGGATAGAAGCGAGACAAAGCGGCGTTGCTAAGCACTCATAACCTGATTTGGCTCACTGAGAGCTTCCCCGTAGCTATGGTTACAAGCCCACTCATTTGGAGCACACGATCAAGTATGGTCCATTCTTTCCGTAGACGCTTGCTTAATGCTACCCTTCAGAGAACACTTTTATTACTTTTAAAAACTGTTAGAAGCGTGACGATGAGGTGACAGGCCATCCATATGATTTCAATATTCAATATTTAATATTTACAATCCTTAGGAGTAGCATCTGTAATGCTCTAAATTTCTTAAATCACATCATCACCAACAAAGTTATGGAATATCAGCCCTCATTATACCTTGGATCTCTATGAAATTTAGATCCAGTTTCGGTCAGGGACACAAGCGGCATCTTTTGAAAACTACCCAAATAAGCCGTGTTTAGAAACACATCCAGAGCTCTAACGTAGATTCCTCTGTTATAAATTAGATGGATTGTCACGCAAACAAATCTTCTCTGTCATTTAAAGACAAACTGACCATCTAAGCATATTCATTTCTCCTTTTTCCTAACAAATGGTTCGTTTGTTTTATAGCCATACTTAGTTGTACGTTTCTTTCGAATCATAAGTGGAATGCGTGATGGTATAATTCTCCTTTTCGATTCATTTGATGTAAAAAAATAAATAAAATTCGCTAACTCATTATAAACTTTGTGGTAATCCATTATATATTTTCTTGGATATTACACAAATAATGGTACCACTCTTGAAAAAGAAGTGGTATCAGTATTAATATAGTAAAGAAAACTCATTTCATTTAATTTTTCCAATGACGGGCAATGTACCAATATTTTTAATACTTCCATAAAAATGGAAATATTAAAAATATTTTTTTGAAAAAATAAAATTAAATAAATTTATTCCTACCTTTATTTTTATATTACCAGATTAGAAAGACACATTATTCTGTCGTTTGGACTTAAAAACTTCATTATAATTTGGTTTCAGATCAAATGAGCGAAAAATAAATAAAACAAAATTAAAATATTATAAATACATGAATTTACGCAAATCAAGGATTGAAAACGTTTTATTTCCCTTTGTTGCCCAAAAAACATCGAAAGATTGTGCTCTACAAGTTGCTATGCCTAGATTTTTTTAATACAGATAGGAGCCCTTGGGACGAAACTGGCATTGAACCGGGTACTTCTAGATTCAAAATGAAGAAAATCATCTACCACACTACTCTTGCTGATTATATGATACACATGGTACTAAAGTGCCCACGGGCAAGAAAATAGCGCGAATACCAGTTGTGGGTCAAATGACCCCTAGCCGTCCTTCTTGGTATAACACGTCATAAAAAATTTAATACAAATATTATTGTAGAATTTTCACTAATTTATCAAAATATAGACCAAAATGAACAAAGTCAAAAAGTTTCAAAATTTAAAAAAATATTTTGATAAGAAAAAAATAAATTTGAATTCTGAAAATGGGTCAAATGACCCCTGCCTGTACAAGTTGCATGAAATGTAAATATGAATATATCTTAAATTTATGTAGCCAAAACACTTTTCATTGGTTGAAAGTGAGAAGATCTATCAATCATATTCTCTCTTTTACTTCTGTATCAGTGCAAAATAGCTACTAATATGCTAAACCACTCTTTGCACTTACAGAGATGCGGCCTTGACATTGGACTTGTATTTCATAAACGCATTGAATATGAACCGCACCCCTTTTATAAAAGATGGCTTTCCTGTTGGTCCAAAAAGTAGTTGATTCGTGCTCTGTTTACATGTTAAACTCCTTGAACTGCATTTTTCTGCAGCCACGTTTTCGCTAATATCAATGGCTTATCACGATCATTAAGCATATTCTCTTTCGTATTTCTTCTCAGGTGCTACAAATATGCTACCAACATTAAGTATATCTTTGGCCTAATAACCTACTCCGTTTTTTCAATAGAACAACAGGCTAGCTAGAGGTGATCCTGTGAAGTTTCACATAAGGGTATCACTGTGTGAGAGCTCCTAGGATAAATTTAAAGTTAGCATCCATATTGCAACCACTCGGCCCTAGTGAGTTGCATAACTTGTCAAGCGATACTTAAATGTGATATACTGTACTTTCTGGATTTAATGCACTGATATCTGACTGCCTGGCGATGTAAGATACTATTGCAAGTTTATTACTAAGGATTCCGTTTAACTGATCATAGAGAGGCTTGAGCAAGGTTGAGTTGGTGTAGGGTTCTGCCAAGCCAGAAGTGAGTGGTAGTTAATTCATTTTGTCATAGCGTCCAACGCGTCCAAGAACGGAAAACTACGGGAAAGGAAGAATACTGACTACATAACTCAGCGAAAAATTACATATTTTATTTATAAATTTGGATGCTAGTTTAATACAACTAAAAAAGCAGGAAAAATTACATTATTAGGAGATCTTAGCACCAATTTTACATGTTTCTTGCTGATCAGTGTGGTTAAAAGTTGTGAAGTGCAAAATTAAAAAAATGTGTGCCAGATTTAGCTAGAGTGTATAAGTGAATTGAGAGCTCAGAATAATTCGGTTTCATCCGAAAAAAAAACACGGTGCAAACACAAGTCTCGAGTGTGAGATATAGTATTGGAACTCAACAGTTTCCCTCAGTGCTTTCTTTTTGTATGTATCTTGAGCTCGGAATAATTCGGTTTTATCCACAAAAAAAACACGATAAAAACACTAGTCATGAATACGAGACATGATATTGGAGCTCAGCCGTTTTCTTCAGCGCATTAATTTTTTTCTTTCAGATGACGTATCCCATCGGAGAAAAGCAATTTCTCACAAATTATGTCTCATATCCATATTACGTCCCATTTTGGATCAGGCATAAGGCTGTATTTCGTATGGTTCCAGGATTGGAAATGGGAAACGGCAATTGAAGTTGAACTGATCCCTTTCGAAGAATTTTCGACCCACCCTTATGGGATAATATGATGAAGCTAATATCTATACTGTTTAATAGATTTCTTTTCCACAAGTTTATTTCGTTAGTTACTTCTATTCAGTTGTGCGTCTGGAAATAATGCCGTTTTTCTGCAAAAGAAATGGAGGAAAAAATTGTTATGCATGAAGATTATTATGAAAAATTATTATGCACCAAGGATACGCGCCTGAAGAAAGGTAGTCCACGTGATTGTGTCACGTATAAAACAGTTTGAATGGAAGTGGGAAACCCTTACCAAATATCTCATCACTGAAAAAATAGAGTTTGATCGATCAAGCCTCGCAGTGGCGTAACTAGTAGTATGCTTTGTGGGGGATTGATGGGTCTTGGGAGGGATCTTACCCCCACCCTCTCTCCAGGCAACGGGAAATTTTTTAAAACCGACATGCCTGGAAACACATTTTATATCATTTTGGCACTTTAAATTTGAGTTTCACTCTTAATTTTGCGGGAAATCGTCACAGCAGGAAAAAAATTCTTATGCTGTTAAATTTCTGTCGTAACTATGAGGAGAATCTTCCCCCCTTATCCCTCCTCCATAGTTACGCTACTAGAGCCTCGGATAGAATCGCGGGACCCTGCTCTTAAAGGTGGGTGTTGTAGGTCGCTGCGAGGTATGCAAGGTCCTCAAGGTTTTTATCCTGCGAAAGTCATATCATTATCATCACCGTCATCATCATTAGCAGCAATAAACTATCCAAGCCGTTAAATTTAGGCTAAGACGGTGTAAAGTTTTCCTTTCATCCACTCCCACATTGATGACTATAATTAATTAGAAAAAAAATCTGAGAAAAGAGATGATATATTGACAACTTTATTATAGTTTCATGAATGTTTTTGAAGAAATATCTATTCTTGTTAACCCATTACCGGCTGAGTAAAGATATACTTGAAAATATATAATTTTTTCTCTTCATTTTACCTAATAACATGCTAAATAAGGTAAATTGAAAATATGGGCCTTACGCAACCCGCATTACCACATATCTCCGTATCGTAGAAATATGCCGTTTTGACTGTCAGGTATAATCCTACGCTCTTTTATGCCTCGTATTTGACATGAATTGTCATATTTGGAAATTAAAATTCTTAGATAATATATTTCCAATGAGATACTTTATTATTTTACCTAAATCCAATGTAAATTAGAGATACATTACAGCCCCAGTTGCTCGCAACATAGGGTAGTAACTCGGGAACTTCGCGTGATATGCGTATCAGTACGTTTAATATATTGGATTATTCCTAACTGTTGATTGTATTGCAATCAAATTAATATCGTTTGCGGTGCCTGTATGATATGTACCTTCTTCTGACGATTTTACCCTTGGCTTTATGCGCGGAAGTCATACTTGGACAGAAATATACCTAGAGGCTCGCACACTTCTTCCCTCGACGGCTACTTCTTCATACACAGATTTGATTTCTTAAGCAATGAACATGTGCAAATTAATCCTGTAAACAAATCGGGTTTTCCTAAAGTATACCATCTAAGCGATTGGCTTGCTTATTTCTATGTGAGTGCTCAACATTAGTCTACCTTAAGTAATCCTTGACGATATCCGTGCCAAAGGAAAGTCACAGTGTAGTGGCTAAGTCATGGGTACAATGAAAATGACACATTTACATATTATGGTTTTTAGCAATTGGCGGGGAGCCATGGAACAAAAAAAATCTTTTGTGTTAGAGTTTTTACCTAAAAAATATTTTTTGGAAAACATTAGCTTAAAAACTTTGCTCACAGCCTTCATTGAAAAAATTATTTTCAACGATGTTTTCGAAATTGAAACGAGTTCTCCAGAGTAATGAGTAGTCTATATTTGAATTAAGTTTGTTTCAAAAATTCATTAACAATTCCTGATTCTCTATGAAAAGATATTCGTGTTGGTAAAATTATTAATCGACAGTCCTAATAGAGTGCGGTGATAAATATATTTCTAGGAATGGCGGAGGACATAGTTACCGGCTTCTCAGTAATGTTGAGAATTTTTCGGCTGAACCTCTTGTAAATTATACGATTTTCTCAGATATCTGACTTAAAACAGTTAAACTCTGAGTAAAACTTTATCTGTGGCATCACATGGCACCAACTATTCACAAATTTTTAACATCTGGAGTGAGAAGAACAGCCCGCTTTGGTCAGCTTGTTTCCGATTTCCGCCCCCTGTGCGTCGGCTACTGAGAGTTGTACTTTCCAGGTTTCGGGATGGTGCTGGCTGCTTCTCATTCTCTTGAGGCATATTTGGGACGGAGATTTTACTGGCGGAGATATGACAGAAAATATTGTTTGATTTGCAATAATTTTATGGGTATCAGCAAGTTTTTTCCAGATAGAGCGACCCGATAATCTTATTTTGATGGAAGTAAACACGTCGAGATTTTTAAAGTAAGGATTGAGGGAAATGAAAGTGAGTTTATTCCCATTAAAGTCTTTTACGGTCGGGACTGCAGATTTGTAGGGAAGATTTAACTGCACCTGAGAACGCCTCATGGAAATATTGGTTTGGATGCTTCCCAATTTTTCGCGAAAAAAGTCATGCCCCGGTTATGAGAAATTTATAGCAATACAATCCTGTCTGGTAAAGAGCGGTGAAATTAACATTAATTTTTTCTTACGGACATTATTGTAAACTGTAAAGTAAGGTAACTTTTGATAACTAAGCTAAATTTTGAAGCGTTAGAAAATGGACATAAACATTAACCCATTAATGCCCAGATCTTTTTTCTTTTCGAAAATACTTTTTAAGTGATTTTATTTCATTAACACCCAGCCTAAGTTATTGGAAAAATATTGAAAAAATTCTAATAATATTATTTAAATAAATACAGGGTGGGTCGTTAACGACCCATTGGGCACAACCCCTATTACGATGTACGTACAAAGTATCGAGAGTTTTTTTTCGAGCATTTCAATTTACTTAACTTTTATATTGGTTTTCACTGACAATTCTACCAATCAATAGAGTTGAATGAATTACATATGTAAATATCTAACTTTTAAAAAAATCATTGTTTTTTTATAATTATACATGACGTATAACAAAAGGCATAACTCCGATATATTAGGGAAAAGATTTTATTCGCGAACATTTGGGTCAGAACAATATCATTTTAAATTTAACAAATTATAATAGCAATTGATATTTGTTACATTTTTGGTGTTAAAACATTACAAAATCGGTGTTAATACATTTACGGTCAGGTGTGATAGTTAGAAAAGCATGTACTATGAAGCGGTACCCCGTATCTTCGGCATGCCCTGACAGTTTTGCTGCGGCAAACTGCACATCGGCGCCTTGGTTGCCCAGTAATAATCAAATGACCACCGTGGTGTAACCGGGCTGGCTTCCCTACTTTCTCCGCAGAACTTGTTGGACCAGGAAGTTTAGGCTCAGTACCATACTTCTGATGAATGCTCTGGACTACTTGCCTCCTAAATGATAAGCCATCGAAAACTCTGCCATGGCTTTTACTTAGAATCCATGCATTGATCATGGCCACATCCAACAACCAAAATACAATAGGGATATACCATTTCTTTCCTCTTATTGCAATTCTATATTCAGCTATAAACCTATCTAGTAGGTCCACACCCCCCATGTTTTGGTTGTATGGATCAATTAAATGTGGTTGTGGTACACTAATTTTCCCTTTTTTTGACACCGAATATCTAGTAACTTGATGGATTGGGTGAATACCGTGAGCATTAGACATAACATTCACGAGATTATTATCCTTCCATGCAACTGCAACTATATTTTCCACTTTGTTAATTCGTGCCTCAAATTTTCCCCTCTCACATTTTTCCATATGTTTTTTACTAGGCAAGGGGCAGCGATCCATTCTATTTGATCGGACAGTACCGGTTCCCAATATGCCGCGTGATGCTAATGCCGAGAAAAGCTTAGCACTGGTAAAAAAATTGTCAAAATAGAAAAAGAAATTCACCTCAGGAAAGTTTTCCTTGACGACATCTGCTTTCGTTAGGACAACGGACTCCCCAAGCCCTACATTAGGTGGTCGGATTTCCCCTGCCTGTTTTCCCTGGTATAAATCCACGTCAAGGCAGTATCCCTGACGTTCGGCAGCTACCCAAGCTTTAAAACCAAAACGTATTGGTTTTCCCCTAATATATTGTTTGCACCCATGCCTTCCGAAATAAGGAATCATGGACTCGTCAACTGATACATGCCTCTCATCTGGAGCGTTTTCAATGAATGATTTATTCAACTTGTTTAGGAAAGGTCTCACTTTAGCCATAATGTCGCCAGGAATTATTGCGTCATTTTTGCATACATGTAGAAATCTTAAAATCTCTTCGAATCGGTTTCCCCTCATTGAATTTACAACTAATAAATTCCGCACATCATCTGCACTCTCCCAATACATGCGTCGGCGGGGAAGCGGGACATAACCAGTCAAATATGGAACACCAATGAAACAGTACATCTCTTCAACAGTTAGTTGAAAATTCGGAAAATTCTTTGAAACAGCGTTTTCAACAGTTAATTTCACGATCTCAGTTATTAGTTCCTCGCTAATAAATGCTTCCCAAAAATGAATAGGATATGAAGCATCCGTAAATTGGGCAGAGTTTTATGATTCATCTTTACGGAAACATCAGAGACAGGGAATATATCTCCGTGTTCCCAGTCCGTGTGAACAATTTCAACTCTGCCACGTGCAGTACGGTGTCCTTTTCTTCTAGTCTTACACTGTCTTGAATGTTTTGTTATACTTGCAGTATTTGTTGAACTTGTAATTGGGGTGGGTATCTGGAGTGATGTATTATCACCTTCATCTCCCTCGTCGTCCTGAGGTAGGGAAATGATAAGGTCTGCCTTGGCCTGAAGTTGGCGACGAGATAGTCGATCGGGATCACAGCATTCCTCCTCACCAGAGTCACCCTCTGATTCAACTCCATCAACAGGAGCCTCAATATAAATGTCAGCCCCTGTATGCGGGATTTCGTTTGGATCAGTCGTCTCCAGTGCTTCTAATATTTCCGCAACGGTCAAACCTTGTAATCTTTAGATGGAAATATGAAATAATAGGTAATTCTGTGGTGGTAATATAAATACTCAAAATAGAGATGAATTGTGAATTAAAATGTTTATGATATACTATTTTCAATTTTAAATGCAAGGAGAGTATTACTAATTTCAATTAATTATTATCCTTTGAGTACTCCCAAGGTTTTCCGGTAAGTCATTCCCTTGCCATCCATGCTTCTACCAGCCGTCTACCCTTCCGAATGGTTTGCTTACCTCGTAAGAAATGCCCTCCACATTATGTTCCTCCGACACAGCGAGGTATACCTACCCATGGCGCCTAGTCCATCGACGTCTCGGCCACCCGGCGCTCACCCGGGCGACTTTTTCGTGTGTCAATCCAGACGGGGGCTAGACATCAGGAGCCCGAGAAATAGTTATTGGTACCCGCCAGGTTTCCTGAGTGGCCGTGGCGTCGATGGACGACGCGCCAAAGGCCAGTACATGCGTCGGCTTCACCGCAGATGTATGGATTGGGAGAGTGCTATTTTCATTCAGGCACAATGTAAGTGATTCGTGAAAAGAAAATTGAAATACCTTTACCACAAGCCTATAATATGATACAATGACCAAATACACTACGAAATTTCTTCATTCGGCATTTAAACCGAAACGTCTGCATGTGAAATACAGCCTGGCTCGGGGAACATGGTCTTCGGTGTTGTGCCCAATGGGTCGTTAGCGACCCATGCAAGATTAAACCCAAATATTTTCGTTCTCACTCCACTTATATGAAAAATAGCATATCAATTACTTTACTTGAACTTATACTAGAAAATAAGGACCATCTGGGAAAAATATTTCATGGATAACAATATTTAAAAATCAATTGTTCAAGGGGATGCACGATTGCATCACAATGAGGTTTAAAAAAAAATAGTGTAAATGATGCTATGCGCATACAATTGTATATTCGTTGAATTATATAAGCTAAATGTTTTAACAAACTAATAAAAATATTTTAACACTAAATCGAATAATATTTTATGAGTTATAATTTTTTTTCGAAGTGGGTCGCTAACGACCCATTGGGCATTAATGGGTTAATCCACGTATAGGTATCTGTACCTACACGCTACCCCGAAATCTGCCTCAGTAGGCGTGTGGCAGAGGGTGCTAGGTAACTAGCCGATAAGTTGGGATAGATTACGTAGTATCTTAAATTTTTCTTAGAAGAAATTTTGTTTAGTGGTAGTTTCTTGGGGCCAAGAAATAGCCGGGTATATGGACGATACCAATGAGAGCTCGAGAGCTGCCCTTTTCTGAACCATTTCTCGAGCTCCCAGAGATAAGCCAGGTCTTCGGGAGACGGTCGTCAGAGTATGGGGTTACCATTGCCGATATGACCTGTCGTAGTACATTTTTTACTTTACTAATACCAATACTTAGAGGTAAACAAATACACCTATCATATTCATTGCCATTGAGCGATTTAATGCGTCTCTGATCGAGGTTCTACGATGAGAAATAAGAATTTTACGAAAAGTGATCAAATTTACGACGATTTCCTCCGCTGAATTGGCAACGCCGAAATTTTGTGAGTGAAGAGTGGAACGCAAAAAGCTCCTTTCTCTCCCCCCACTTTAATTTTTAACTTGTCCACGTGTTTCAGGAATTCTGGAGACGAGGTACTCAAAAGGTATTTGGCAGGGTGTGAGTTTTCACCTACCTGAACTACTTCATTTATTCTTCTACATCTGCATAACTCCATGCGGGCAGCCTCTCGGGTCTTTATCATAGGGTGACCAATCACCAGCATGCGGCATGTGAATAATATCTCCATTAGCCAGCTTCGCAATGGAGCAGTGGATAAATGTAAGCATGCAATTTACATATACGTGATACCCTGCGAGTCACCTCTTGGGTGAATGGCAAGGGGTTATCAAAAGCCAGCATGCAGCATGCAATTGGATTCCCACTTTGTACAAAAAACGTTATGCATGCTAACAAATTATACAACCACATGCTGTTATAAATGATACTAAAATTTAGAAACATTCATGAAAGTATAAATAAGTTATCAGGCTGCACTACAAGTCATTTTATCTGTTTGTTAGTTCTAACTCTTCCCTTATAATCTCTTATTGATTGTCGAAAAAAATTCATTCTGAGTCTGTCTGTTCTACAGTCTTTCTTATTTTTTATATGAATTGACCTACCGTACTATATCGGTGTTCGTAAGGTACAGCTAAGATCGTCTGAAAAGACAATCTTTGGAATTTATCTAAAAGGTTTAGTATATTTTTTAATCTACGGTCTGACAGTGATCCCCATCCGAGTTTATCATTACAATAACGAGACTACAGCAAGGAATTTTCACGTACCTGGTAGCTCTTCTCTGTACGCGTTCTAACTCTGTTTTCAAGCATATTTCATGAGGATCACGACACTGGTGGGTTATTTCAAATGGGTCTAACGAGGAAGAAGTAGCTTGTTTTTCCTACTTTGCCGTCCCACTTTACCAGCATTCTTTTAACAAAACCCAATTTTGGATTAGGTTGACCTGGTATTTCCCGAATATGTCTATTCCACGATATATTATTATTGTGTCTAACTCCTAAATCTTTAAAGAGTTTACAGTATCAAATATGATACCATGAATGAAATATCTTGGTTGTGGGGAGGGCTTTTTCCAGATTGCTGCTGCGCCAGATTTAATACTGCGCATTTTTTCCATAATTAACTCTAATATCCACGCATCTCAAACTGCTTTTTATCGGTAGACGTCAAGAACTATTACTATATCGAAAAATAAAATGCTAGGGATTTGGTCTCAGCATGTGTATCGTGGGTAGTCGTCGCAAGGCAAAACATTTTCAAGGGGTTGGGGCTAGAGCCCACTTTACTCCCTGTGGATCGTGCCAGGTTGTGATGGATAATATGAACTCCAAAACCATGTGAATATAGGTATTTTCTCCAAAAAAGAAAATTTACAAATGCATTGGAATTAGAACGCCTTTATGATTATAGAAAGTTTATCTTATAACGAAAATGAATTGAAGACAAATCTATATATATAAAAGAAAGTCGAAAATCATGTTAATGAGAACACTTATAACTCGAGAACGGCTGGACCAATTTCAACGAGATTTGGTTCTTTGGATTCGTCTCAGGCCCGGATAACATATAGGCTATTAAAAAAAGGATAATTTCACCAAAAAAATTCATCTCTTTCCTATGGACATGCTTTTAGGATTTATAGTAACACAACAATTGATAAGTTGGTCAAATCTACAAATTAAATAATTTGTTTTGTTTTTACCACTTTAATAACTGAATTTCGTAGCAATATAAATTTTTAATTACTAAATATATTCAAAATATTAATTAAATTGAAATTACACTTAAAAAATTTAATTCGAGCTAATGGTAAGTCCAGCCGTGGCCCAGCACCCTTTTTCCAGAACTCGGGTGGACGCGAGCTACTTAAAGCGCGAAGGGTTTACAGCTAACGGCAGTCACTTTGCCATCGTATTCTGGTGACCGGGCGGTTAAGTGAAAGTCCGTGAATCCGTCTCTCTAATGGCCTAGCCATAGACGTCACTGATGTTGGTGGCGTAGATCGTTGCGACCAATAGGAACATAAGAAGAAAACAAGTGAAGGGTGAAATACGCAAGATCTAGAAAAAATAAGCGCTATAAAGGCGCTAATGTAACTGCTGCTATAGTCATCATACTTTTATTTTGAAAACTATTACTTGTGCGTACTAACTTTATCTTAAATTAAAATATCGATTTAAATATTCTGAAATGTGAGACGTGCATGTGTCCATCTTTAATATATGTTATTATTATGACTAATGATAACTAGACCATGAAATATATTTACCTAAGGAGAAATAACTTATATTGTGTGATGGAAGGTAAAATTTTCAATTACTTTTACAGATACGGAAGAAATAGGTGACAAATTATTTAGCTTATCTGGCATGTATTGGCGACTTCTTTGTTTACGTATGGCTCCGATAGTTATTTTGATTTTGACGTCTTGCTTGTCTTGGATTTTTCACTGGATATGGATAGCGAAAGGATGAAACAGAAGAAAAGGGGATGGGTAAATGGAAGGATTAGATGGAAAGGCGCCGAATGCATGAAGCGCGAGAATCGTCCAAGATTGAGATCCAAATGATCGTTAAAAAGAAATAAAAAAGCATTTGATATACAAAGAAATAAGTTTCAAATACTATTTACGCTGTATTTACTCGAGTTCCTGTTTTTGAACCGATACCGACAACAAAAACGAGTTGAAATTTTAGGTTCTGCTTTGACATGCAGCGAACGCTTTGGGCATCGCAGTAATAAATATTGAACTTACCTTGCCAAAAGCCTCATATTTCTCGTGTATTCCTGAAGCGTGCGCCGATTCACAGGGGAAGGATGGAGAGAAATCACGACACACTCGCTTTCAGGTGTAAGACTCAACTGCCTTTATTATATCCTGTTTATTATGTCACAAGGCTTAAGGGCACGAGAAATTTTGATTGAAAATGTGCTTTTATTATGGAACACTACTACCCTACCAAATTTGAACGATATCGGCGAAACACACTTCGTGAATGTTCCTTGTTAGGGGCTCCTTGCGACGAGAGGTCGGCCACCCGTTACATTCCTTATTTTTCCTCGTGGTTTAATCATAATCAGTATTTGTTCTCGTAATCAGCCACTTTCCGTATAATTTGATCCTATAATAGACAGAATATTAGGTATATTTATAGGGTTGTTTACAAAGTGAAATAAGTTATTCATCCAAAATTTGGTGGTCATCCGAGAAAAACTGGCGACTCGATAAAACCCTACGGTAACTCTTATTTTAAAGTGTACTTACGTTGAGAATATCCCATTGACAATATAGATAATGTATTTAACTCCATTCTGTGGATCATCAATAATTTATTCCTCTTGTTTTTGTTATTTGGAACACAAGCAATTCTTCAGCAAGTAAATAGAAGTACTAGACGACGGGGCACTTTCAATGGTTTTGTAGGAAACTTGATATTCACGATTTATAAGGTTTTCACACGTTTTTCTATTGAATATCCATGCTGTAATACACTTACTGCATTCAGCAAATGATGTAGGTGTGTAACGTAGATCACAATCTGCAATCAACTTATATCAATGTAATCTTTCCAAATCTCCCAAAACAATCTCCTTTATTTATTTCAACAATGCCTTGGCAACCCAATATATTCACAATCCGAAGTTTGACGTTAAAACAGCAATTATATTCGCCAAATTTGCGTTTGAGCCCCTACATTGACAGTTTTTCTATCCACTTCCTCAGTCTGTCATCAGTGGATACCGTGCCGTGATATAACGCGCCCACGCTCCGTCACGTGTTATCAAGCAGTCGATGAAGATTATTTTTTATATACTCAAAACTCAGCTAGAAACATAATTCATCCGCGAAAATTTCGGCGAGCACATTTGAGGTAGGAATCTTCTTATTCTAGTACTTTTAAAAAGCGTGTATGTTCCCCATTGGTTTATAGGCCGTAAGAGATAACATGCAAGTCACAGTATATATACAGAGTAAATTCTAAAGTTCCACGTACCTGTAATCAGTTTTTTGGTGATAATTAGCTCCAATAACGCTTACGATTTTGCACTTGAAGCGAGGAAGATATGCCCTTACGATAACTAGCCCCTTAAAGTTCCCTGCTTTAAGACTATTTGCTAATGCCAGTCCCAGAATGCAATTTTTAGCTTAAAGCGCCAATAACGGTATCGGTAATGGCTTTCCTCACGTTAGTGAGTTTTGGAATATGCCTGTAAAGTGAGTGCCTTAAAGCGCAGTTAACGTGTCCATTAGTAGAAAGTACGAATCGTTAGCGGGTTCCAGAATATGCGTGCAGCTCGAGTTGACACTTCACTACCGTGTTTGTAAACAAATCTCCAAGCAATTGTTGACAAACGGTAATGTCCGTGTTCCTGTCGAGGAATCGAGTAGTTTTAACACATTTCCTTGGATTTATTGCAAATTAGTTTCAGCGGAAGGTGAGCTCGTCAACAAAGAGTTCCAGAATACGATTGATCACCAAAAGAATCAAAGATGGTTGATTTAGCGAGCAAGAACGAAGATGTGGATGACTAAAACGAGGTAAATTCAAATAGTTCGTACTCTGCATGAATTCGAATATTTTAAATGTGTAACAAACGTAGACGAAATCACTACTAAATATTTGAATATTTTAAGTCCTTGGACGCACCTGGCTTACTAAGGCACGATTTACAGAAAAATGTAGTTTCTGTGTTCATGATCTTTCGAAGCCTAAACCAACCATAAATATCCAACGGAACGTGTTTGTTGATTAAAAAAATTGGTAATGAATGTGATTCACGCAACTTTACTCAAAAGAAAATTTAAAGGTGAGGAAGTCCTCATTCCGAAGATTCCATGATTTCAACTCATATGCCCTTTTGAGCTTAAACGTATTGAATTTCCAATTCGCGTTGCATTCGTGATAACGATTAAAAAATCACATGGTCAGTCTTTCAGTTTTTGTATTGTTTGTGCTCATGTGCTAATGAAAACCCATGATTTTCTCATGGTCAATTTAACGTGCTATGTTCACGAGTCGATAAACCATCCTCTGTATTTCTACCTTCGCTTCAAGTGCGTAGCTAGGATAGGGGGTTTTGGGCGCAGCTAATTCTACGGGTCTGTAGGGTATAGAAAACTCGCTAAGGCAAGCGGGAAGTGTGGGGGCACTTCCCCCAGACATTTTTTAAGATAAATGGTTGAAAATAGTGGGTTTTGTGGCTGTGTGAATAGTTAAATATGTTTTGTTTGTTAGTCATCCGTCCCCCTAATATTAATAACAATCTTTCATTAAGAAATTCTCTAAGCTCTTGGGGGGGGGGGTTTATCCCCCAAAAGCCCCCTCGCTGCGTCACTGCTTTGCTTCGCTATATTTATTTAGCTTCATCCGCTTCATCTTGCGCCTGATAACAAAACAAAAACTGTTGTTTATCAGAAGGTGCTTGACGCAAGACATTAAACCCGAATGTGTAGGGTTCACCGTGGTGCGTTTACGCATGCAGCACGTTTACGCAGTGCCTTTTTTCCAAACAGAGATACTATAACTGGCGCGCCTTAAGTCATTTAATGCGAATTCTGCTTCATAGGGGCTTTTCTTGCACGATTTTGAGCATTAGTCAAGCGTTGGTCTGGAGTTGTGTCAACCTGCCCCATGAATGGGCCAATTGTATGCAACAGACTTGGACCTAAAAACATTTTTTTACAGCTAATAAAAAAATATGAAAATTTGTTCATATGTGTTGTTTAAAAACGATACAGCCACTCTTGATTTATAAATGGTGTAAGTAAACTGTAAGTCCATTGATTGTTAGGCGGTATGAAGTTCGCCGGGTCAGCTAGTAATGATATAATATAAAACTGCTTTTCTTTTCCATTTATTATAAAATGCTATAATTTTACTTTCTTGTCCTACTTATCGTTGATGTATTTGAAATGGTGACATTGATTTCAGTAGTTATTTTTCCCCGTGTGTAGCATTATATAGAAGACAGCGCGTTGTCCAGTTGTAATATTTCCTCCGTAATGAGCGTCTTTTAAAGCGCCACTTCGTTATGCTGTGACTGACAGCAGTCCATTTGACGTACGGCCAGAACAAAGTAACAGAGGTGATAATTCGCCATTAATTACCCGACAGCTGCTTAGTTTGAAGAAGAATTTTAAGATTGTTAAGATACATCATTGAAAATAAGATCTATCCATTATATAATAAAACCGATTATGTATTTTTCTATAAAAAAAGTCGATGGACTTTGAGAAGGCGGCGGAGGAAGTAAGGTTTCGTCAATATACCCGTCTTTTTTATGAAATGTATTTAACCCCTTAACGTCCAAGGGACATATATGTCCCAAATTTTTGAAATTCTCTCAAATCCAATTGATACGGTCTATTATTGTATGGATTGGAAATATTGAAGAATAGGATCTTGGCTTCAAGTTTTATATTATTTTTTTGAGATCCTTTAGATATTGCACTTTTCACATTGTTATAAACATTCACTTGAAATGCTGTTTACGAAACGGAAATTTGATATTTTATAAAAAATTAATGATGAGATGAATTGGAAAAGGACTTTCGGTTTATCCTTTATATGTATCTGGTCTGTGGAACTATAGCCAAAAACTTCGCATTTGTTCTTTAGTTTTGACAAAATTAGTGTTTTTATGCAATTGGACATATATGTCCCTATGGACCATAAGGGAGCCCCTATGGATTATAAGGGAGCGAGACTTGGTATTCTTTCATGAAAACTAGCATATAGTAACTGAATGGCTAACGATATTAGCACCCCCTGAACGGTAACTGAGGTTGAACACAATGCTCCACATATGGAGAAGGGTTTTAATTTTTGATTTTTTACTGTTCTGGATATGGAAACTTGTTTGCTGTGTCCCAAATAAGAAGTATTGTTTTCAAGTATTTCGACTGTCGCTGGTATGTATTATTATAAACTCCTCTCGGCATCATATTCGCTGGCAGAAGGGAAATGCCTTGTATTATATATACATATATTTCCATGTTTTATTTCATGGCGTAGATAGTATTACTATTAATAAAAGCCTAGACGTTGCCCCTTAGAAAAATAGATGTATGCTATACTGACTTGCCGGCGCTGACACCAACTATCCTCCGTGGTGCAGAACTTCTGCGCCATTCCAACGGGGGTAAAGACCCTCGAGGTTGTGGCTGTGTTCGCCTTCTAGAAGGCATACAGTGAATCTCGTGTTTTTTCTTACTTTGTAAGCGCTATGACGTAGTTTGGGAAAGACACATTCGACCAAATAACGCATTAGGCCTGGTATAAGGAGCGAGAAATAGAGGGAGGGTAAAAAAAGTACATTGTAACAGGGGCTTGGGGTTCCTCTGAAGAAAAGGTACACCATACCGCTTTGCTGGTGCCGAATCTCCCCTTTCTTCTGTGTCAATAGTTCTCCTCCCTCTCTGGTGGGACGGTCATGGTTCTCGACTTTTAGTCTGCCCCCTGCTGTGTTTTGATGCAGTTCTGTGCATAGAATACCTTCCTACGACGCAACAGCATCTGCTGGTTGAGTGATTCTCTTCGTGTTGCTGTGGCCTGATACTGAGAGTAACAAGGTGAGTAAATATACTTTAAGTATCCCCTTTTGCGAATGTAGTTCATACATTTTACAATAATTGCGGTGCTAATACGCTTGTGGACTGCTTCGTTGCAGTGGTTAGCCAACTGAATAGAATGCCGATAATTGATCGCTTATTCGCCGTATCTGACAATGCTATCGAGCATATTCTGCTTGCTGATGAGAGCGATGATGAAGACAATCTTCCGCTTGACGAAGAAGATTTAGGCTTCCTTGGTGAAGATTCTGATGACGTGGGCGTTGAAATAATCATCGAACGCCCAATTCCAGAATTATCACTTGCTGGTCCCTCTTCTACGCCGCAACCATTCTCATCTGTGAAATCAAAATTGATACCGACTTCTGTCCCACCTGCTATCATTTCAACTTTGCCATCACCTGACGACCCACCTGAAGCAAAACGAAGCAAACGCCATTCAAAAATAATCCCAAGCAAAGACATTAAATTCACCTGGAAGCCCCGTAAATCACATTTCCAAATGAAAAAAATTGATTATGAATATGGAGCGGTAAACCTAGATGTAGACTTGAGTTTAGAACCCAGTGCTTATGATGTATTTAGGAAAGCTTGCGGTTTTGACGAACTGGTTGCTCTGATCGTTCAACAAAGTGAACTTTATATGAAACAAAAGGGGGTATCTTTTCATACCACTGCCGAAGAGATTAGCGCGTTTTTGGGGATGAATTTCGTGATGGGGTATCATGTGGTTCCGAGTTTTAGGGACTACTGGTCCTCTGATCCTGACATGCAAGTGCCGTACATTGCCAATATAATGTCCAGGAGGTGTTTTGAAGTCATTAAGAATGCTTTGCATTTAGCAAATAATGAGGATATGCTTCCCAGAAATCACCTCAATTATGATCGAGCTTTCAAAGTTCGGCCTCTGATTAAACATTTCAATCAATGCTTCCAGAACGCGTGGAAACCATCTAAACAGCAGTCTATAGATGAGCATATGATACGCTTCAAAGGTCACAACATCATGAAGCAATATATTAAAAGTAAACCTATAAAGTGGGGTTTTAAGATATGGTGCAGATGTGATTCAAATTCTGGCTATTTGTATCAATTTGACTTGTATACAGGAAAAAAAACTGACCCAGAGTATGGTCTTGGAGAGGGAGTTGTAACGTTGCTGAGTAAATCCCTTGAGTACTTGTGCTGCGAAATATATATTGACAATTTCTTCAACTCACCATTGCTTCAGTTGAGATTACTAGAAAAAAATACATACCTATGTGGCACGGCTCGAAGTGACAGAAAACATATGCCAAAAAACCTCAAGCCAGATAAAGAATTAAAACATGGAGAAAGCCACATGCTATCAGCAAATGGTGTCACTTGCGTGAAATGGATGGACAACAGATCAGTAATAATGTTGTCAAATTTCATTAATTCAAATAAGTCGAGCACTGTGTCAGACAAAAAATTGCAGAAAAGATACAAATTCCTTGTCCGGAGATAATAATAGCATATAACAAGTTCATGGGTGGGGTCGATCTAATGGATCAAAAAAAAATTACGTATGAAATTGACAGGAAAGCAAAAATTAAGTTCTACTTGAGAATATTTTTCGATCTATTGGACATTGCAGTGAATAACGCACATTGTTTATACACGCAACTTAATGAGGGCGCAAATCCTGATTATAAGGCAATTTCGCCTCTTCAATACAGACAAATCATTGCGAGGTTCCTCATAGGAAACTATTCTAATAGAAAGAGAGGTGTCCCGGCTGGCCCTGTCCTTAGTAGTAGGAACAGTATGCCTGCACCACAGCCTGAACATAAATTGGTGAAAATGCCAAGCCGGAAAAGGTGCGCAGAATGCGCAAAATATAAAATTGAAAATCGAACAGCAAATATGTGTGGAATATGCCATATTTATTTGTGTTATACAACAGATAGAAATTGTTTTATCAGTTACCACTGTGTGTAGGGGGACACAGTCGCAAAAATGATGCATTATGTTTTTTTGTATTTTTGACATGTTTATCTATCAACAAAAATATGTATAAAACAATTTTCTTAATCTCATTAATAAGAACAATATAATGGAAATTTTAATATGTTGGATGTTGATTGATGCCCTGAAAAGCTTCTGAATTCTCATTTATTCTGTTTTTCTTTTTGTTTATTTGTTATTTTTAATAATTTTTGGACGAAATTTATGTTGCAATAAGTATAAAATGTTAAGATTTAGAATAAGACTTTATTTAAAATACAGGATAACATAATTCACTCGCCAAAATTATGAAAATAAACCATTTCCTAATCAACACACATGATTTTTTCATTTTGAACGAATTTTACCCTTACCGTCCATGGATTCAAGTTTGGATACTAAACCCTAATATATCTGAAAGAACTGTTCCCTAAGAGCCAAAAGAGAAACTGGAAAAATCATATTCAGCCCACCCTATTCCAAAGCATTAAGAGAGGAGAAATAGTGTCCTTGATTATTTTATTGATATTTCAGCAGTGATTGGAAATTCCTCTCTCGTCCGTCTTTCTACTAGCCATCAAACAATTCCAAATACGATCTCATCGTGCATTAAAGATCGTTAAAATGTTGAGACATATCATAAATCTTCATTAAATCAAACTGTTGACTTTTGCTCCTAAAGAGATTATGGAAAAAGCGTGTAATAAATATTCACAAATCGATGCGTTTGTGCTTTATTTGAAAGCTTCACGATAAATTCACATACAATTATTTGCTTTTGGTTAAATATAAACTGTAAATCATTGCTGAGGGTTTTAATCGACTTATATAAACAATGAACAAATTGGAAAAATATATTCTTATGCAAGACTCAATGAAAGTCTAAAAGAATGACTGTACCTTTAATGCCATTAAAGATCATCGTATTGCATGAAGATCAGCGTATCAGGTATTACATTTAAGCACGAAAAGCGTCAGTCGAGCAATACGTTCAACGGCAGTCAAAGCTCAAGTCATTTTGATAGTGAGACAACAACAGATGTATATCCATTTATCAGCGGTATAGAGCCTGTGAATAGTCTATTCGACAAAAGCAAATCAGAATTATTCCCGAATCGCAATAATTCTACTTCCGAAGTTTTAATCGTGGCTGTAGTTAATTGCCGTAGTTTAAGAAATAAGATTCCCGAATTCCACCATTTAATTCATAGCACGAAGTGTAACGTCATTATAGGAACAGAAAGTTGGCTAACAGATGATGATTCAGACAATGAGATCTTCCCAAAATCGCTCACTGTTTATCGGAAAGATAGAATTAATCGAGTTGGGGGAGGAGTTTTTATAGCTGTAAAGGATTCAATCGTCAGCCAAGCGATAACCGTAACTGAGACCAGCGTTGAATCTGTGTGGTGTTTAATTAAATGTCCAAAATTCAAAACTATTTTATTATGTTCGTATTACAGACCGCCTAACTCAGATATAACGTCAATGTTGGATTTTCAAAATCAAATAAACAGCGTAGCATCCTAGTATCCTGAAAGAAACTTGATTGTGGGTGGAGATTTCAACGTACCTTCTATAGATTGGGACACTTATAGCTTCTTTCCTGGTGGGAGGGATGAAGTGATCTGCGAGGCTTTATTACACACTTTTACATCTAATTCATTGTTTCAAATAGCATCCGCACCAAACAGAGGAGAAAATATTCTTGATTTATTAGCGACAAATGTACCACATCAGGTAATAAACGTTGGCACTGTCGAAGGAATAAGTGACCATAGGGTAGTAACTGTTGTAGTGGGTAGAATTTAAGGCGGATGGAAATTAATGCTTAACTTCTATGTTAACAGAACATGTATCCTCTTTGGTTAACATTCACATACTTAACTCTTATATATTAGAAAATCAATAAAAACAACAATGCACATAGTAACATAGAAATCAACATTGAAATTGCATTCGTATATACCAACACTCCTCCTCAATTTCCATGTTAAACTTACACTTCACACATACCTATGTTCTCTTTTAATTTTAGAAAACTGTTCAAATGACAAACGTTTTGTGAAGATGTCTGCCCTCTGGTTTTCTGAGGATATACACACCACATCAATGACATTGGTTTTGACAGAAAATCACATTACTAGAGTTTACAAAATCATCAACGTATAACAACAGATACACGGTAACATTGCACTCAATTCTCACGTACAAACATCTGTCAGATTGACACTGAACAAAAACAAGTTTTTTCTTCTTTTTTTTACAAAGCCATGAAATTTAGCATTCCATTCTTTAGGGGCTTGCTTTAAACAATATAATGTCTTTTTCAATTTGCACACCAAGCCTTCTTCAACCTTTACTACCTGTGGCGGAGGCATATAAATATCGTCCTTCAGCACACCACATAGAAAAGCATTCTTAACATCAAGTTGATGCACAAAATATTGCTTATAATTAGATACAGACAAGACGGTCCTCAGAGTTGATAATTTTTGCTACAGGAGCATATGTATCGGAATAATCTAAACCTTTCCTTTGTGAACATCCTTTAACAAGTCTTGTCCTGTATCTCTCAATGTTTCCCTCACTATCTTCCGTAATGGCAAAAACCCACTTTTTTTTTAAATTAACTTCCTTCCCTCGGGTAATTTTACTACTTCCCATGTGTGATATTTTTTAGTAATGACTGAATATTCATCATCCACAGCTTTTAGCCATTTCTCTTTATCCCATCTCTTCTCTAGCTCATCAAAAGACTCAGGAACACTATAGCAAAAAAACACTGCATTCAATGCACAACATAACTCATCAATAGGATAATATTCTAGGCATGAAGCCGTATTCTCTGTATACAATTTTCCTTCATTACAATTCTCCTCAGAGAACTCTTTACAGTTCATTGTAGGTGCCAAAGTAGCGTTTTCTTTTAAACTTTCTGGCCTCCTCCTGACTCGAATGCTCCTCCTTAATCCCAGGTCTACTTCTTTTTTACCCTTACTATCAGAATAATCCAAATCTACCATATCTAGTTCATCACCTTGCTTCTCCTCTTCCCGATTACTCCTCCTTAATCCCAGATCTACCTCTTTTTTACCCTTACTATCAGGATAATCCAAATCTACCGTATCAAGTTGATCACCTTGCTTCTCCTCTTCCCTTGAGCTATCCTGTGAATTCTCCCACATATCATCATCCCAAAATTCACCTGAGAACTTGCTCCTGCTTTCATCAAATACAACATCACAAGCAGAAATTACTTTTCTTTCCGATAGGCTCCACAATCTATATCCATTAGGACAAAAACCAAGCAAAATACATTTCTTTCCTCTCTCATCAAATTTGCTCTTTAATTCAGATTTGTTTTTACGAGAAAATGCCACGCATCCAAACACTCTCAACTTACTTACATCTGGACGGAAACCAAACCACATCTCTGCTGGAACCTTGCCGTTATCTAATGCTTTAGTTGGACTCCTGTTAATTAAGTAGGCTGCAGTCATAGCAGCTTCCACCCAAAATGTTTTTCTTAAACTGGACCCCAAAAGCATGCACCTGGCTTTGTCTAAAATAGTTCTATTCATCCTCTCTGCAATCCCATTCTGTTGAGATGTGTGTGGGTTGCTTAACTCAAACTAAATTCCTTTCTCCTGAAAAAAAATCTTAACATTCTCATTCACATACTCTGCTCCATTGTCACATCTAAACTGACATATCTTAGACGAAAATCTGCTAGTTGCCATCGCCTCATAAATTGTAAAATAATTTATTACTTCACTTTTCCTTTTTAAACCATACACTACCGTAAAATGAGAGAAATCATCTATCAAAGTCAGCAAGTATTTTACTCCATTGTAAGCATTGGGTGATATAGGTCCACATACATCACTATAAACTATTTCAAGCGGTCTACGAGCCCTTTCTCTACTCTGATTGTGTGGAAGACATGCCTGTTTCCCTTGTACACAAATATCACACAAATCATATTGAGCATTTAACTCACACAGTCCATCTACCGCTTTACCAATCTGCTTCAGCCCATCAACTCCTATGTGACCCAATCTCCGGTGCCACAATTGTCCATCACTGATA
Source organism: Ischnura elegans (assembly GCF_921293095.1). Lineage (NCBI taxonomy): Eukaryota > Metazoa > Arthropoda > Insecta > Odonata > Coenagrionidae > Ischnura > Ischnura elegans. The sequence continues at coordinate 153,184,877 of NC_060246.1, forward strand.
CCAATAAATGCCTCGACATTAGATAATTCTTTTAACTCCAATTTATACATATTTGACTCTCTCCATCCCACTGCTACAACAGCTTGATTTTTATTAATAGTACATGAACCTTTCTCAAAAATAACTTTGAAAGCTTTTTGTTCTAACCTAGAAATAGAAATTAAGTTGCATTTTAAATTTTCAACTATCAATACATTCTTTAGTTCTATTTTCCTTGGTTTCCCATCAACATAAGTCAGTGCATAAACATCACCAATTTCTTTCGAGATTAAATATGTGCTTGCTTTGGCTACACCTATCTTAACAAATTCTTTTAGCTTTCTTCTATTAACAACAGGAGTATCTACCGTGACAAGATGGTCAGAAGCACCAGAATCTAGAATCCATACATTATTTACCTTGTAATTTACTGTTCCAAATGTGACAAAACTATGCGCTGGCAGTTCATCCTCAGAAGACTCCTGTCTTATGCAATGTGCATTACCTGATTTTAAATTATCTGCACCTTTGTAAATCCTTCCACCTGGTCTCCAACACTCGGTCACCTTATGGCCTCGAAGCTTGCAATTGTGGCAAACAAGGTGAGACTTGCCAAACCTCTTCAGGCTCCTATCTTGGTATCTTGAACCGGCAAATGCTGTGGGAGAAGCATCAGTAACATCTAGTGGACTTCTCCCTGTTTTCCTCTCCTTCTTCTTTGCTTCCTCCTCACTAGTACGAAGACGACAGAACTCCATGGTTAACCTCTCCGTAGCCAAGGTCTCCAGTCCTGACACTACAGCATCATACTCCTCAGGCATAGTCATTAGGAATTGTAAGACGTTCCCCATATCATCTATCATTTCTTAACTCTTTTCAAATCCATAATAAGGGCATCATATTTCACACAATATTCTTCAAACGTCTCTGATGACAGCCGGAACTCAAGGTTGCTTAACTTCTTCTTCAGCATCATTCTAGTCACGGGAGTTTTCTTTTCATACTTGCTTTCTAAATATGTCCATATTTCATTCGCAGTTTCTTTACTTCGCACTTGTAGTAATTGAGAATTTCCCAAGCTCTGGATAATGAACCTTTTACACTTTTTGTCAAGCTTCTTCAATCCCGCTGTAGCGGAACTTTTACTTGCCTGAGTTTCAGCACTATCTCCTCTCTGTATTTCATAAGGGTCCATCAGTTGCTCAAATGGCACTCTCACATGCTCCAGTAACTCCTTTTCATCTAAGTAAATTTCCATCCGGAACTTCCACTCATCATATTCCTTGCCATCAAAGAGTGGAATTTTACATCTTTCGTCATCCATACTTCCGGAAACTAAATCGTTCCCCTTAAAATTCATACAAATCGAATTTAATAACGATTCCTTTTTTTCCGATGAAATGCTGGGCCCATAACCTGTTGTAGTGAGTAGAATTTAAGGCGGATGGAAATTAATGCTTAACTTCTATGTTAACAGAACATGTATTCTCTTTGGTTAAAATTCACATACTTAACTCTTATATATTAGAAAATCAATAAAAACAACAATGCAAATAGTAACACAGAAATCAACATTGAAATTGCATTCGTATATACCAACAGTAACTGCAAAGTTTTCTCTAAATACCGCTGTAAACTTTAAAAAAGAGCGTAAAGTTTTCATTTTTAAAAGAGCTGATTTTGATGGGTTTAAGAGTAATCTGAAAAATGCTTTCCCCGAGTTTCAAAAATCAGTATTAAAGTTAAATGTAGAGAACACTTGGAAAGCTTTTCTTTCGCTCGTAACATCGGGAATAAATAGCTAGATCCCTATTAAAACAGTAAAAGAAGGCAGCGAACCGAGATGGTACGACGCGGAAGTGAGAAGATCATTGAGGCAACAGAGAGCGTGAATGCTAAAATGAAAAAAGTCAGCGCGGATTTATCCGCTAATGAACGCGAGCTAATAATTAAAAAATATAGGATGACTAAAGCCGCCACGAAGGAAGCGTTCAGGAATGCGTTCATGAATTTCAAAAGCAAAAACACTCGTAGAGCAGTTACAAGATAACCCAAAAGCATTTTGGTCATATGTTAGGGAAGTTCAAGGTAAACGATCTACCGTATGTTCGCTGAGAAACGACAATGGAGATGTGTTGACAAGCAGTTACGATAAAGCCAATTTATTAAATTCCTACTTTAAGAGCGTGTTCACGGAGCCTTCCGAAAACTCACCCGAGACCGATGACAATCCCTGTATACATAAGATGGCAGCTATTGACATTAGTACGCTCGGAATAGAATATATTGAAATCGCTTAGTCCAAATAAATCACCTGGTCCAGACGAAATCCCTTCTCGCGTATATAAAGAACTTGCCTCAGAAATTGCCCCTTACTTGCAGTTAATATTCAGTAAATCCATCAAGCAACACGAAGTACCTAATGACTGGAAAATCGCTAATGTAACGCCAATATTTAAAAGTGGAGACAAGGAACAGCCATCTAATTACAGGCCGATATCTTTAACGTCCATCTCTTGCTAAGTCCTTGAACACATCATAGACAGCTCGGTAATGAAACATCTAGACGCGCAAAACTTATTAATGGGAAATCAACATGGATTCAGGAAAAGCAGATCGTGCGAAACTCAGTTAGCGCTCTTCGCCCACGATATTTTTGTCTCCGCGGAACACAACATTCCAGTAGACGCGATTTTTCTTGATTTCAAAAAGGCATTTGATAAAGTACCCCACGGAAAGTTAATAATAAAACTGAAATCTTATGTAGTCTGAGGTTTCAGGCGAGATGGAGTGGAAACGTGACATAATGAAAATGAAAAGGCAGGAGCAATTTCCACAATTTTACATTTATTAATACGACCGGTTTCGCTTTTCAGCATCATCAGGTCCACCTGATGATGCTGAAAAGCGAAACCGGTCGTATTAATAAATGTAAAATTGTGGAAATTGCTCCTGCTTTTTCATTTTCATGAAATCTTATGGTCTAGACGAAGATGTCATTTCCTGGATTAGAGAATTTTTGAGCGACCGCGTTCAAAGAGTAGTATTAGACGGTGCAGTCTCCAATGAGGTTAGAGTCACTTCTGGCGTTCCTCAGGGTAGTGTCATTGGCCCACTCCTATTCCTTCTTTATATAACCGACATTGGCGAAGTAGTGCAGAGTAAGTTACGATTATTTGCAGACGACGCTGTAGTTTACAGAGAAATCCGTTCCAGCAAAGATATAGATGAACTAACGAATGACCTTGCTGCTATCCAAGCTTGGTGCGATGCTTGGCAGTTAGAATTAAATTTGGAAAAATGCGTCGTAATGAATTTCTGGAAGAAGAATAACTCCCTGCAGCGTAACTATATAATTCGGGGCACCCAGTTAAAGGCAGTTGAATCCGTGAAATATCTAGGGGTTAGACTGAATAATGATCTATGGAATGGAATAAACATATTCAAGAAATAACCGGTCAAGCTAATCGTAAAATGGGTTTTGTTAAAAGAATATTAGGAAAGTGCGACGACAAAGTGAGAAAATTAGCTACTTTTCCCTCGTTAGACCACATTTGGAATACGCTGCCAGTGTTTGGGACCCTCATGAAAAAGGCTTAATAACAGAGTTAGAACGCGTGCAAAGAAGAGCTGCCAGGTATGTGAAAGGTCGTTACGATAGTCTTGTTAGTGTAACTGACCTCTTAGATAAACTCGGATGGGAATCTCTGTCGGACCATAGATTGAAAAATAGACTAAACCTTTTAGATAAATTCAAGAGCAGTGTCTTTTCTGACGAAGTTAACCATATCTTGCGGACGCCAACGTACTACGGAAGATCAGATCATATAAAGAAAATAAGAGAGATAGATTGCAGAACAGACAGATTCCGAGTGTCATTTTTTCCACGATCGATAAGAGATTATAACGGCAGCAATAGAACTCGTAAATACATTGCATGACTTGTAGTGTAGCTTACTAACCTATATAAAACTTAATGCATGTTTCTGTATTTCTATTCTATTTCTAACAGCATATAGTAGTATAGTTTGTTATTATACGGGACGTTCTTTGGACGGTGTAGTGTGCATGTGGGAGTCCAAATGCATGCTGCATGCTGGTGATTGATCACCCCCTGCCAAACACCCTAGAGGTGGCTTGCAGGGTATTATGTAGATGTAGATGTCAAATTCTTCGGTTCAGTGGTCAATCCTTCTAATGATATCCCTTTATAATGCATACCACCGACAGGCTTCTTGCACGCATGGATTCCTTCGGTTCCAAACGTTTACCAAAATGATTTATCACAGTTCCGGAATGGACACTCACTGCAATAAATGAGCAATATAGCCAATTAAATTAAAATTAAGTTAAAAAAGAAGGACTTTGTGCTTTCACATTAATATTTATTTACGACCATGGTTTCAACGTTAGACGTCATGATCAGGTGAACTCTACAGTGTGAGGTCCATCACATCATTTTATACCAGGCTTAGAGGGGTAAATAGGTAGGTAATTAGGTTGAACGGATTGGTCAACAGAAAAGAGGGAGGGGGAAAAACTTGGTCATATGGTATGAAAGTTGTTAGGGGGAGGGCACTCCCTTAGCATGGTATGTGGAGGGGGGATAGTTCAGGTGAGAGAGAGGCCGAAGAGTTCGTCATGGCATTAGCCCAGGAATTTTGGAATGGGAGGCTTAAAAGAGGGGAATGGAATCACACAAGAAATCCTTTACAATGTTGCCATTGGAATGTACGTGCTGAAAATTTTCCATCTGTTCCAAAGCGTCTAATCTAGGTCCTTTAGGTTCATAATGAGCACTTCAAAAACAAAATCACTTTCATGATTGTTATCTAACAAATGTTTAGCAAATTGTGAAGTAGTCTTTTTATTTTACAGGCAGGCTTGGTGTTCTTTCACCCGCTTTTGATATTTCCGCCCCGTTTGCCCAACAAAAAACCGCGTTGCATTCACATTTTAGTCTATACACCCCACTCCTTTCTTCTCTTGGGATGGGATCTTATGTGAGGGAAAGAATGTTCCTGAGGTTGGATTTATTGTAAAACGCAACTTTAATTTTATCCTTAGGCACCTTTTTGTAAATATTCGGTTCATTTTAATTCAATTATGAATCGCTTTCACCAAGTTACGCCTCAAACAATCAATATAGCAAATAGAAATGAATGGCACAATGAATCCAGCTTCGGTCGGTTAGCAGCTCTGAAGGAAAATTAAATGAATGTTCTGCCTCCACTTTAAAGGAGGGTGTTACTGTAGGATGTGGCGATTTGATCGATGGATTTTTCTTTCTCATAGAAAAATCCTCTAAACTCGCTGGCACATCAATGGCATTGCCTGGTTTCACTAATTAGTTGTGCCCTCTTCGCTTTCATAGCGTTGGAGTGTTTTTTCCCTGTACCGTTCCTTCCGCACGTATCCTCTCCCAGAGGCGTGTCGGGCTCCTATCACGGCGGCGCCTCTTTCCTTCCTCATTCCTTTCTAGGCCCTCCCTGGGTGATCGGACATATAAGCAACAGGCTTGGTTCCGGGCCCCGGTGTGTTGTATCCCTGAAGGGCTCCCCTTGAGCCCAGATTCTTCTTGTAGAATGTAGCAAACTTATGTTCGCGAGGAAAGCTGAATCCACCTATGTATTGTAGATGAAAATGTTTTTTATTATTATTTAATACTTTTATTTGATTTTTTCTACTTTAGTCCACTATAAATGTCATACATCCATTGTCACCGGCTTTTAAATCAAAACGCTAGCATCCCCGCGTTAAAAATTCTTACACTAACATCATACATGATATTCAAACCTAAACTATTGGAAACGAATTGCTTTTCAAAGATGGACATTTATAATAATCACTCAACAGCAAATGTCATGGACTTATTTGAATAAAGTATTATTTCCCTCATAATTGTCTCACTTAAGAAAAATTGAGGTGTAGGAAACTTTTTTCATAAATAACTGACTTTTCTGAAGACGGTTTCAGCAGATGTCCCGTTTAATCCTCAGATATTGGTTGCCGCCAAACCCACGCGATCCCCCCTAAATTCATCGTTTTTATCGTAGAGGCTACAGTAGTTGGCGCACCATGTCCTCTCCAATAGCGAGAAGTGAAGACAGGGGGCGTGGCCAAATTGCGCATTCGGCCATGATGCTGTGCCCCGCTATAACACAGTCTTACGAGGCAACGGCCAATTTTACCCGGAAACCTAGGATCGATTAAATTAGTTGCTATAAAACCGTCGTTTCTTGTACAAAGATAGTATTCAACATTGAATTCGTCATGAACTGCTCCTATTCGATATTAATACTGACCAAAACCGATGTTGAAGTAATTTTTACGACATTACGCAGAAACAGCTCACGAATTTGTTTCATATAATTCCATTTTCACCTTCAATGTCCACGAAAAATGGCGGTGCTACCTCTTATAATGCAAGTCAGTGCACTACGTGTGCATAAATCGTTGAGCACGCTCATCTATGGACAAAAAATTATCAAATCACTACGTTTCCCACATAAAATATTTTATTTTTACTATCCAAGCCCCTGGATAATATTTTTATATACATCAAGTAATGCCCCTTTGCACTGGTGTGAACTCCTCCTGCCTCTAAATTTAACCTGACGAAAAGTTCGAAACATTATGATTGTCAAACAAAAACAAAATCAAGAACTAGCCCATTTATTGCCAACGTTGCGAAAACGCAACATTATTGAGAAATGCAGAAAAATTACTTCAATTGAGTTTTATCACATAGAATTCGCTTTTTTTTTTCGATAAAAGTAAGTTTAAACTGATTTTTAGTGAGATTAAAATGACATTTCATGAGTGTTTTTATACCTAAAAATACTCAAAATGTGCCAATTTTCAAGTCACTTGTTAGGCATGATAAATTATTTTTCCTAAGAGTAACTATTCACCACATAAAGTTTTTAATCGGTTTATATGAACGACAAAATTTTAATCAGTAGATTTTACAGCTTACATTTCGTCAGAAAGTCATCATTAAGTGAAAATCGGAATGGGGAAACATTATTGAGTTTTCGCGACTTTATCAGAATTACGTATCTATAGGTGGTTGTACAACCCGCATTGCCATTCATTGCCGTCTCGTAGGAATATGCCGTTTTTACTTTCACGTATAATCCTACGCTTTTCTATGCCACGTATTTGATAGATCTCGTTATATTTGATAAATAAAATTCGCAGATATTATGTTCCAAATGAGTTGTATTGTTTAACTTAAATCCAATATCAAATAGGATGTCCTCAAGACGGCGGCGAGGCAAGCCAAGCGTGTATGCCTCTACACAGTATTATTTTATTTCTTTGCTTCAAAAGTGTGTGTTTATGCTTTGTGTGTGTTTTTCCAACGCAGATAGTGCTTTACTTCGTTTGGATGAGTTACTGAAATACTGCTCATGCAACTTTTGGATTATTGTGCATTATACTAGTTCTGATATTTTTACCCACCCTTCTAAATCTATGACTCTCGGTCAACGTGACTCGTCGCTCCTGGGATTTGGCCTGCCTCCACCACGGCAACCGTTTATCGTCCCTTCCGGTGTTCTCCCTTTGTCCTTTAAAGTCCCTCCCAAATATTTAGTGCTTAAGTTCTAATTTGTGTTATATAATTATCGAAGTTTAAGTTTCTTAGAGTCCTTTCTCGACTTAAAATGTGTGCAACGAAGTTGAGTGTATATTACAAAAATGAAATGTTCTTAGTTTGAGAAACATGCTTGGGGCTTTGGACTCGTTTCTTCATTAACTACGAAATCACCAAGTGATATCCCTGCAGGAGACGTGGCTTTGAGACAATGTTTCTGATGGCAATTGCCTATATCCACTTCTCATCAAGTTTTCAGATGTGATCGAGTCGGTAAGCATGGTGGTGGTGACCTTCTTGGTGTTGACAATCGTTTCTTGGCGCTACGTCGCCCTGATTTGGAGTTAGGCCCCGAAAATATATGGGTCGAAGTAAGTTTTCCCTTTAATGCAACGTCTTCTGCAAGGAGAAGGCTATTAATTGGTACATTTTACTGACCACCTTCTGGTGATATGACAACTTTGGAGAAGTGTTTTAACTCTGTGTCACTAGCCCGCAGTGTGGGTGAAGTTCTTTTCTTAGGTAACTTAAATTTAGGCATTGACTGGTCCTACCTTGTGAATGTTAAGTGCTCATCTGGCCTAGAGGAGTTTTTTGTTGATGATTTCATCGATGGCCTGGGCCTTAAGCAATGCAATATGTTTCCTACCAGGGGGATGGCAGTCCTGGATCTTGTCTTATCCTCGCTCGAGTTGAAAGTTTACCCTGCTGGTGACTATTTCTGGTCCGACCATGGGTCCCCGGAAATTTTGCTTGAACCCAGCGGGTGGCCACCCCCTACACCAAGGCATACTCTGCCCCTTTCTCTACGTCCTCCCACCCCCATCTGGAAAAGAACGGATTGGGCTCATGTTAATGACACCCACAACTGCCTCCAATGGTGCATCTTGGAAGAAGGCTCTGTGGACGAAGCCTTTGATATGTTTTATGACTGGCTGGCAGGTGTCCTGAAGGACTGCATTCCGTATCGGAAACCCCGTTCTAGAAAGTTCCCACTTTGGATGACCAGTGAGACAGTTTTTGTTAAAAAAAAAAGCTAAGTGCTTGGCGCCTTTACAAAATTTTTCCTAACCGCTACACATTAATAACTTTCAAGAACCTTCGGTGCCATGCCAATTATCTGACTAAGTTGAATTTACCCACTACATAGCCTCAATTTCCTCCGAATGTGTTTCCAATCCAAAACGGTTCTGGTCTATGATCAACTCCAGGCGTAACTCTGCTTCCACGGCTATGGAAATGTCTTTTGGTGATGTAACGGCCGTTGGTCCTGGGCGTGCTGACCTTTTTTCCAAGTTTTATTCATCCACCTACACCTCTAACCAACTTTTGGATACCTCTGTTCTTGATATTAAATGTATTAGTTCCCACTCTCTCTATCTCTCTCTCTCCTCACTTCCCACTTCTCCCGATAAATGTCAAAAATTGTTGTCATCCCTTAAAACTAACCATGCAACTGGTTCATCAGCTGCATGGTTATCACTGGGGCATCAGCTGGCCGCAATGTTCCTAAAAAATGCAGCCACTTCCTTGGCCATACCTCTATCAATCAATTTTAATAGATGCTTTTCAACGGCATATTTTCCGTCAGTGTGGAAAATTGGCAGCATTTTCCCACTCTTCAGATCCGCAAAGAAATCTTATGTAGAATCAAACCGTCCTATCTCAATTTTGCCAATTATATCAACTATTTGTGAGTGAATCATTCATCAACGTCTGTTGTCTTTCTCTCTTCCCTTAATATCTAACGAACAGCATGGTTTCCTTCCCGGATTATCTATAGTGACAAATCTGTCCATTTTTCACAAGCATTGCATTGACGCTTTCGAGACTTCATCACCGGTAGATGTATGCTACATTGATTTTGCCTTAGCTATTGACAAAATTAACCATCAATTACTGCTCTTCAAATTAGAGAATCGGTATGATGTCCATGGCAATTTTCTTAATATCTTATCATCTTTCCCTCAGAACCGGCAATAACACACTAAAGTAAATGGGTCGCGTCCTTTGATGGCACCGGTTACATTTGGAGTTCCACAAGGGAGTGTCCTCGGACCTTTACTGTTTGCATTATATGATATGGTTAACATTATCTCCTCCACAAATTGTAAAATATTATTATACGCAGATGACTGCAAAATTTTTAAACAGATTGTGTTGACGCAGGTCTCAACGCCTGCAGCTGGATAATAATTATAACGCCGCGAAGTCGTTTTGCCTTGAGATGGTTTATTACAATTTAAGAACAAATTTGGTTGCTAATACAATGAACAAGTGAGTCGGTTCTGCTCCCTTTCACGACTCGCTTCACGACTGCTCTCCTCTTGTCGTCCGCACCAGGCCTCGCTCACTCCCATCGCGAACCGCCGACAGCGCCGCGCCTCGTCTCCCCGACGAACCACGACGGCGGGAGTATGAAAGGCCAACATTCCGCCCACCTTGAAAGGTTAACTTTCAACTCTGAAAAAAAGGAATGCAATAAATATGCTTTACTGATTGCCCGCCATGGGCAAGACACAAAATTCTGTGATGGCTCTTTTGACTGATCCCTTGGCTGTTTTAATGGTGGCCACTCTGCTAATGCCGTCCTTCCCGGGGTGAAGAGCAATAATCCTCCCCATTGGCCAGTGCATGGGGGGACGAAAATCTTCCTTCAGCATCACCAACATTCCCTCCTTCAGATCGCCCCCTCTGGAAACCCACTTCGACCGCTGTTGCAGATGTGGCAGGTACTCCGCTGACCATCTTCTCCAGAAATCCTGCATGAGCTGCTGACAATACTGCCAACGGGATAAGCGATTAATCGGGAGTGGAGTCAAATCTGGCTCAGGAAGTGAGGTGAAAGGCTGGCCAATTAAGAAATGGCCTGGGGTTAAAGGATTTAAGTCATTAGGGTTATCTGAGAGTGGTGTCAATGGGCGGGAATTTAGGCAAGCCTCTATTTGAGTGAGTATTGTATTCAGTTCTTCATAATTCAAAATTGCATTGCCCAAAACCCTTCTTAGATGATACTTAACCATCTTCACACCTGCCTCCCAAAGGCCTCCGAAGTGTGGAGATCGGGGAGGGATGAAGTGCCAAGCAATTCCATCATTGGCCAGGTGGGTTGTCACATCTCGTTGATAGGCTTCTGTGTTGAAGAGATTTCGAAGTTCCTTCAACTCCTTATCAGCTCCTACGAAGTTGGTGCCGTTGTCGCTGTATACATTGATACATTGTCCCCTGCGACTAATAAATCTCCTGAAAGCTGCAATGAAGGCTTGTGATGTGAGTTCAGTTACCAGTTCCAGATGAATAGCCTTAGTTGAAAGACAGAAAAATAGAGATATGTAAGTTTTTACCACAGGAGAGCGTCTATGGTTAGTTTGTTTGCAGTGAATTGGCCCACAGTAATCAACTCCAGTATTGAGAAATGGTTTTGATGGTGTTACTCTCCCGGCGGGTAGCTCTCCCATTAGTTGGCTGCTAAGAGTTGGCTTCACTTTAAAGCATTTGATGCATTGATGTACAGTTCTATTAGCTAAATGCTTCCCCCGAAGAGGCCAATAAGTTTGTCTCACCTCAGCCAATAATGCTTGAGGACCAATATGGAGTGAGCTGATGTGGATATGAACAAAAATTAATGAGGTCAAATTGCAATTATCAGGAAGAATAATAGGATGCATGCTCCCATAAGACAGCTGTGAATTTTTTAGCCGACCACCCACTCTAATGACACAAGATTCATCGAGGAATGGGCAAAGTGGCCTTAATTTACTTTTCCCAGAAACGCATTGATAAGCCTTAAGATCTTCTATCTCCTTAGAGAAATGTTGTCTTTGTGCAATCTTAATTAAACATGACATGGCATCTTTAATCTCTTGTGCTGTGATCAATCCGAAATTTCTCTCTTGACATTGCTGCCTAGCGTTAGTAATGAATCTTCGACAATAAGAAATCACCTTTCTGAGTTTATTAAGTGATGAAAATCTATCGAAAAGGTGAACATCATCTGCAATGGCAATGTAAGAGTTTACTAACGATACCCTTGCTTCAAGGACATCTTCTCCTGGGACACACTTTTTAGTTGCCTTGGGCCATTCCTCTTCCTTCTTCAGCAGCCAACTTGGACCAAACCACCACAAAGAAGAGCTCCGTAGCTGCTCTGGGGAGGCGCCGCGAGACAATATATCAGCAGGATTTTCACTGGTAGAAATGTAACCCCACTTCATTCCACTCGTGATATCTTGTATCTCGGTGACTCTGTTGGCGATGAAGACCTTCCAACGGTGTGATGGCGCTGCGATCCAATCTAGTACAATTGTGGAATCTGTCCAAAGATAAAAATCATGAAAGTTAATCCCGGTGTCCAATAGCCTTGCGACAAGTCGGGATAAAAGAAGAGCACCACATAGCTCCAGTCGAGGAATGGTAATTCGTTTTAATGGAGCAATGCGTGATTTGGCACAAAGGAGATGGCAAGAGATTTGTCCTTTAACATCTTGGCAACGAACATAAATACAAGCCCCGTAAGCAGCCTCTGATGCGTCGCTGAAGCCATGAAGCTGAAGACCTTGCACCATCTCCTTGCTGCTAACTAGTCTGGGTACAGTCAATAGCTCAGCAACTGCCATCTCTGCCTGAAATTGATTCCATTGGGTATGGACATTCATTGGAATAGATTCATCCCAGTCTAGATTAAGTGACCACAAATGCTGCATGATGATTTTACCCTTGACAATCACAGGAGCAATAATTCCCAATGGGTCAAATAATCGAGCAATTGAGGCTAGTATAGTCCGTTTAGACACATTTGAGCATTTAATTGGCGTATAATTGAACCCAAAATGATCCTCAATTGGGTTCCACGAAACTCCCAATGTTTTGGTATGTACCCCTGAATCCTCCATAATATCATATTTAACCTCATGGTCCTCCTTTGCAATATATTGCAATAATTTGGGATGGTTGGCGCACCATTTGCGTAAATGAAATCCAGCTTCACTCAGCATTCTTACCAATTCACTCTGCAACCTTAAGGCTCCTTCAATTGTACTTGCACCGGTTATGAGGTCGTCCACGTAGAAGTCCTTTCTGGTAACTGCTGCTGCCAATGGATATCTCAGTTTCTCAGTCTCCGCCAGATTTAAGAGGCATCTCGTTGCTAGGAATGGTGAGCAGGCTAATCCGAAGGTGACTGTTGTTAAACGGTAAGCCAATAATGCTTCCTCCGGTGAATTTCTCCATTAGATGCATTGCAGGTTGGTGTCAGCAGGATGCAGCCTTATCTGCCGATACATTTGTTTTATGTCTGCTGTGAATACATAAGAATGAAAGCGAAATGATACTAATATTGAGAACAAATCGCGTTGCATGTTGGGACCAATCATCAGCAAGTCATTGAAGGCAATACCCGAGGTCGATTTTGCTGATCCATCGAATACCACCCTTAGTTTCGTCGTTGTGCTTGAATCCTTGAAAACAGGATGGTGTGGTAAGTAGTTAGCTGGAATTAAATCAGAACATGTTTGATTAGAGCAAGGTTCTAAGTGATCGAGTTCCAAATACTCATTCATTTGCATGCTGTAGTTCTGTTTCAGCTTCTTGTCCTTCTCAAATCTCTTCTCCAATTTGTGGAAACGGTCCTCGGCGTGCCGCTTGGTGTTCCCCAAAGTGGTAGGACTATGTTTCAAAGGCAGTCTTACCACATACCTTCCACGTTCATCTCGGCGAACGTTTCTCCGGAAGTGGTCTTCACATGCTCGCTCCTCGTCCGATAAAGTTGACAGATTGCTTGAAGTCACTTCTTCTATCTCCCAGAATTTCTTCATAAGTTGGTCAACATCCTCCTGCATGCTAAAATGACAGAGTAAAGTGTTAACACAATCACCTTCGAAGCACTTGCCTGGTGTTTTTCCTGAAACGACCCAACCAAACACCGTTTTTTGAAGTATTGGAAGATCCTTGGCAGTACGAATTTGTCCAATGGATGTGAGTTGCTAAAATATGTCTGCACCTAAGAGAGCATCAATCTTACGGGGAACATTAAATTCCGGATCTGCCAAGGTTATTCCCCGAGGTATTTTCAAAAGTTTTTTGCTGATTTGATGCATGGGCAATCTTTGAGTGATTTTCGGAACTACTAAAAACTCAACGTTGGCATGAAAGGAATTGATCCGGGAACTCACTATGGCTTGCACTTTACTCGTGACGTTCATCATTTCTTGATAAATCCCCATGATTCGTTGGCGTACCCTTGTGTGCTGAATGCCCAATGCACGAGCAAAGGAATGAGTCATAAAGTTCGATTGCGAACCAGAATCTAAAAGAATTCGGCACTGATGCATGCACCCCTTCACATCGGTTATATTGACTATCGCTGTTGCGAGGAGTGTTTGTTGAAAATCATTCGTATTATGAAGACAATTAATTGTTTCATCAGTGCCAGTCACTCCCTTCTCTTGCTTTTCATTGTTGCTATCTAAATGCAGTAACGTATTATGTTTTTTATTACATGTTCGGCAGAGACTTGAATTACACTGAATGGTCATGTGTCCAGAACGAAGGCAATTTTTACATAATTTCAACTCTCTAACCTTGTTGAGTCTCTGCGTCACACTCATATTTTTAAATAAAGGACACTGAAAAATGTGATGTTCTTGGTTGCAAACTGAGCATGACGTCACTTGTGTATTAACGTAAGCAGATGAATATTTAATACGTTGTTTAAACTGGGATGCTCTCAGCTCCTGATCTGAATGTGTGCTCCGTTGCACCTGCTGCAATTTTGGTTTTAATTCGCCTTCGCAAATCTCGAGTACCTTATATCTTTGTTGAAGAAAAATTTAAGTTCGTTGAAAGTAGGAATTTCCCCGGCAAATGAAGAGGATTCCCATGATCTTCTTGTTGTAGCATCGAATTTACTTGATATCATATGAATTAATATTGTATCCCATTGATCGGTGGGCTGACCTAAAGCCTTTAAAGCCCGTATGTGTTTTTCGGAATCGTCCAATATCTTGCGAAGGGAGGTGGATGATTCTCTTTGCACTTCGCTTAAATTAAAAAGCGCTTGGACGTGCTTATTAATGATATATTTTCTGCATTCATATCGGTTTTTCAAAAGCTCCCATGCAGTATTGTAATTGTCGGATGACATTTCCAATGAATGAAGCAACTGCAAGGCATCGCTCTTCAATGCCGACCTTAGATATTGAAATTTTTGAAGGGGTGATAATGCATCGTTATGATGAATCAGAGACCGAAACGAGTCATGGAAAGGCAACCACTCATCATATGATCCGCTGAAAGTTGGAAGTTGAAGCGTTGGTAGCGGAATTGGCAGCGGGTGAGGGTTACTCATGCGTGACTCATTGCAGTCAGCACGTGAACCGGCGGATCATAGACCATCTTGGAAAAGAGCAATTAATTCGAAATAATTCTGTTCGAATGATTCCCGTTCGTATGCTGATGGCGTCGAAAGTTTTGATTCCTGTTCCGCGAGCTCAATATCCGATTGCACTTCATCAAATTCTGACCACGTTTCTTCTAAACGAGCAAGTCTAGATTTAATCTGCCCAGGTGAATCCAAGGAACTATCGTCTTCTATGAACTGTCTAAAGCGCGTGAGACGCGACTTCACTAACCCCCGTTTGTGAATGAGTCGTTTTAATTTTGGAGTGTCCATCACTATTAATCCCAATGCAATTTGAATATGAAATCACTCTTACTACTGCTATGGCAAGGATTAGCAAGGCTTGGAAGTCATGGTAATGGGTTCGGAAATTGCCAGAGAAAGCCAGAATTATGATCTCCACTCACCGATACCGTAACATGCGGATGGACGTCTTGACTGAAGCTCTCTGCTGGCCTCGGAAGTAGTTGAAACAGCTCCAGGGTGTCACCACGTGGTTTGAAGTCCGTTTTATTGTCGTTGAATTGCTTAAGAACACGTCGGGGTCACCAAAATGTTGACGCAGGTCTCAACGCCTGCAGCTGGATAATAATTATAACGCCGCGAAGTCGTTTTGCCTTGAGATGGTTTATTACAATTTAAGAACAAATTTGGTTGCTAATACAATGAACAAGTGAGTCGGTTCTGCTCCCTTTCACGACTCGCTTCACGACTGCTCTCCTCTTGTCGTCCGCACCAGGCCTCGCTCACTCCCATCGCGAACCGCCGACAGCGCCGCGCCTCGTCTCCCCAACGAACCACAACGGCGGGAGTATGAAAGGCCAACAGATTGTATCCCCGAAAGACTGCCTTGCTCTGCAGAAGGCTCTTGATGCCATAGACCAATAGTCTGAGATTTGGATTCTGAAAATTAATCCAGCCAAGCTCAGAAGGATTTAGGGGTTATTTTTTACTCTAAGCTGCTCTTTCGTGAGCACATTAAATCCATTTCCACCCGTGCTATGTCTTTGGTGGGTATGATGTATCGCCACAGTGAGGTGTTGGATTTAATTGGTCTACGCACCTTCTTCCTTTCCTGTGTCTCTCCGGTCCTAGAATACTGCAGCCAAATCTGGTCTACGGCCCCACCTTCTGCATTAAAGCTCCTGGAACGCCCATTGAATTTCTTCCTTTCTATTGTCCGCTACCGCCACTCGCCTTTTCGTAACTTCTCCCTCAATAAGATTAGATCCTCTCCTGGCATTGCTACTTTAGCTGATCGCCGTATCCTCTATGACCGGAGACTCTTCTTAAAAATCATCAATGGCAAAGACATATCCTCTGACCTTCTTTCTTTTTTTCCACTTCGTGTTCCTTCGCGCATGACGAGGTCAAGTGATCTATTTCATTGTATCACCCCCCGCCTTTCTGTTTCTAAACGTTCTTTTCTATTCAGAATACCTTCTTTCATTAACTCATATGCCAATTGTGTTCCAAATTTAGATCCTTTTTTCATCCCTCACCCAACTTGTACCCACACTATTTTAATTTTCTCCCTATTCCTCGCACCACTCGATGAATATTCTTTGTTATTTATTTGTAAATACTGTGGAATATTTTTTGTTATTGTTGGTTACGTTGATTAAAATTATGAAATTGTTTCTCCAGTTCTCTGTGATTGGCTTCGTGCTGTTTTAAGATAAACTAAATAAATAAATAAAACAGATATGCTTTACGGTTTGAAAGAAATGAGTCGAAGCGGATATTTTAAAGTATAAAACGTATTTTTTAGTTCTTCGTTAAAACTTTCGCGGGTGCTCGTCATGTTGAATAAAAACTTTTGGGCTATGTCGCCGCGTCAGATTTTGGGTGGCCCCAACGTTTCCCGACCAATGCTGGTCGCTTTCTCAAGGGAATCTGAGGAGGTGGGATTTAAAATTGATATATATAGGTATACGTGTCAGGTGGTGGGGGGAGGGGAGTGAGAGGTTGGAGGGGTAGGTTGTCGATTATTTTTACCGATTACGGGTTGCCAAGTACGGCTGATTTTAAGGCCAGTGTCTCTGTTGAAGTTGTTTTTCTCCTCTTTAGATATTTCTATTGCTTCTCTTACGAGTCTCTGTTTAAAGCCTTTCACTCTCGCAACAATTTTTGCTTCCTTAAGGTCGATTGTGTGGCCCAGCGCTGCGTGTTCGGCTACCGCGGACTTCGTTGACTGCCCCAGTCGAATTGCTCTCTCGTGCTCCTCTAGACGTATTTTAACCGATCTGCCTGTTTCGATGTCCATTCTTATATGTCCTCGTGGAAAAGAAGAAGGACGGAACATTGGGGCATGCAGTGTATCGAAAACCTACAGCAACAAATCGGTACCTGCACGCCTTATCTCACCATCATCCAGCGCAAATAAATGGAGTGTTCAACACGTTAATTCACCGCTCCTACAAAATAAGCGACCAGAACAACTTTGTCGAAGAGAGGAAGAAGCTAGAGGCCATTCTACGGGCAAATGGATTCGACAACAGAGTTATCTCTCGAACATTTAATAAAGTTATCAGAAAGAACAACGAGATCAAAATCAACACCGCAGAAGCAGCGAACTCCTCGGTAAATGACCTCAGCGACCAGAAGAAAGACTTCCTGCCATACATCAAGGAGACGACTGACAGAATAGGAAATATCCTACGCAAATTCGAGATAAGGACAATATTCTCGCCTCACGTACAGATAAAACATCTATTGAAAACCGTCAAGGATAGAACCCCACTACAAGTCGAAGGGGTATACCGAATTCCTTGCCAGACCTGTGGGAAGAACTACATCGGCGAAACAGGCAGATCGGTTAAAACACGTCTAGAGGAGCACGAGAGAGCAATTCGACTGGGGCAGTCAACGAAGTCCGCGGTAGCCGAACACGCAGCGCTGGGACACACAATCGACCTTAAGGAAGCAAAAATTGTTGCGAGAGTGAAAGGCTTTTTAAACAGAGACTCGTAAGAGAAGCAATAGAAATATCTAAAAAGGAGAAAAACAACTTCAACAGAGACACTGGCCTTAAAATCAGCCGTATTTGGCAACCCGTAATCGGTAAAAATAATCGACAACCTACCCCTCCAACCTCTCACTCCCCTCCCCCCACCACCTGACACGTATACCTATATATATCAATTTTAAATCCCACCTCCTCAGATTCCCTTGAGAAAGCGACCAGCATCGGTCGGGAAACGTTGGGGCCACCCAAAATCTGACGCGGCGACATAGCCCAAAAGTTTTTATTCAACGTATTTTTTAGTTTTTAATTGACATTTTTATCTCTACAGATTAAATATTAGCAAGTAATGACTGTTTACAAAATGCATGAAGGCATTTTGGGTGCAATGGAAAACAAAACTTTGTACATTCATTCGGAATAAGTCCTTCCTTGCTTCACGATTCAGCGATATCACCGACTTCCACAACAAGATATTCGTCAAAAGAAGAGCATTGGGCCTGGATTTGGTTCGGATACCTTTGAACCAAAACATATTTAGATGAATAAAAAATAATCTATACTTTTCAGACAATTCCTGTCTGGACAAACATGACAGATTTGTAAATTATGACCTCAAATTGACGACTTTATTAAAAATTATTACAATGCGGAATATTTGCGCATTATTTTTCAAATAAGAGCATATGGTACCTTACTTTGGTCACTAGAGTGCATAATTGTTCTTAAAAAACGAGCCTTTCAGATTTCGCTTTTAACTTTGGTGCATATGTTATTCAGACGGCTATAGGGTTCAACCAAGTGATAGGAAATAACTTCAATCAAAAGTAAGGGTTGAAAGCTAGTGCTATTCTGGAATTTCTCAAGGTTTTCCCTGAACCCTCTAATCATCGTATGTTTTTCGATAACTTCTTTTCATCTTGCAGACTATTAATGGTTTTGAAAGAAAAAGTATTTTTTGTCAATGGAGCCATCCGTGAAAATAAAACGGAGGAGTGCCCAATGGAACATGGTAAAAACATCGGCGTAAAACCGAGAGGAGCATAAAAATTAAAATTTGATAAAGGTAAAGGTTTCAGTATTGTTAGATAGAATGATAACTCGGCAATACATGGTCTGCGCTTCAACACAGTGAAAGGTTTCAGCAGAAAAAAGAAAATACTACGACAGTCTGGAGTTACTGGGGAGTATAGTAAATACATGGGAGGCGTGGACCTACTTGATAATGCAAATGCAAACTACTGCGCGAGAGTTATGGAGAAAAAAGGTCCTTGTTTATTAACTTACTGGAACGCGTTTGTACTTAAGCCTGGAAATTGTACAGGTTATGCGACGGAAGTGAATATTACTGGTAGACATCCAATCGTATCTAGCAGGGACGCATCTAAACAGTAGAGTGAATTAGTCAGTAGATGACGTACCCCTATGCGATTCTCGTCCATAAATATAGAAAAAGGTCAACCATGTAATTACTCGCGGATTTGTGAAGCATGAAAAAATGAATTTGGTCAGAGAGTCCAAAAAAAGTGAGACCAGAAGTAGTTGCAGAAACGACGGTGTAAAAGCCAAACCATATATGATTGTACAAAATGTTGTGTTCCATTGCACCCGAAATGCTTGTGTGTTTCGTAAACAGTCATTGTGCGTTATAATTCAATCTGTAAAGATAAATATGTCAATTTAACCTGGAAAATACGTTATCTTCTGTCAAAATATTCTCTTTTACTCATTTCTTTCAAACCGTGATGCGTATCTATTTTGAATTGGATTTAGGTTAAATAATACGAAAACTCATTGGAAACATAATATCTAGGAATTTTAATTATCAAATATGACGGTATATATCAAATACATGGCATAGAAAGACGTAGGATTATATCTGAAAGTAAAAACGGCATATTCTATGAGACAGCATTACATAGTAATGCGAGCCTGGATTGAAATTAAAATCGGCATATTCCTATAAGACATTTTTCCACCACAATGGAAAACTGCTTATGTTATCCCCATTCATCAATCCGGGCCAAAAAATGTTGCATCAAACTATAGACCCATCTCCTTGCTTCCAGTTCTCTCTTCTGTTTGTGAAAGAATAATCTTAAATCGACTATACTACTTCACCTCCTCTCATCTCTCTGATAATCAACATGGTTTTCTTCCGGGCCGCTCATGCATGACCAACTTATCCGTCTTTCAGCATAATGCCATTAACTCCATTAATGATAAATCACAGTTAGACACCGTTTTCCTGGATTTTTCCAAAGCTTTTGACTCTATCAATCCTCCTCCTCCTCCTCCTCCACAAATTAGGTGAACGATTTAATATCTCTGGTAATTTCAAAAGTCTCCTAACTAGCTTCCTCAACAATCGAACTCAAAGGGTTATTCTTTCTGGCTCATCTTCTCCTTGGTCTCCTCTGACATCTGGGGTTCCTCAGGGGAGTGTCCTTGGTCCTTATCTGTTTAACTTGCATATTGATGATCTTGTCTCTTTGCTACCTTCTTCCCAAGCTCAAACTCTCCCTTATACTGACGATTGTAAATTGTTCAAGGAAATTCAAAAACCATCTGATTGCCAAGACCTACAGGATGCCTTACGTCAGACATCGAATTGGTGTTATGTCTGGAATCTTGCATTAAACCCAGATAAATGTAGTGTGATGTCCATTTCCCTAAAGAACATAACTCATCAATTTGACTACAGTATTTTTAATCACTCGCTGAAACGTGTATCAACAGCTAAGGACCTAGGCATTATCACTGATGATAAATTAAATTTTTCTCCGCACATACAATCCATCAAGTCTAAAGCAATGTCCCTCTACGGACTCCTGTTCCGTTTCACTGAAATTAAAGACCCCCAGGCACTTCGAACTTTTTTTTCATCTATCATTCTTCCAATTCTTACCTACTCTTGTCCCATCTGGTCTATCTATTCACAAACCAACCTCTCATCCCTGGACTGTGTCAGCAATTTCTTTGCCAATATAGTAAAAAATAGAATACCGCATTTACGCAACATGTCCACTAATGCTATTCTCTCCTCCCTCTTCATCCCTAATCTCACTACCCATAGGCTCACAGCTGATTTAACACTTATTTATAAGATTCTCAATTCCACCATCGACTGCCTAGCATTGCTCTCTTTTATCAATTTTAAAGTTCCACCCCGCCCTACCCGTTCTCATCCCCTAATCCACATGACCATTCCTAGACTTTCACTCACTAAACGTTCGTTTTTCTACCGCATTACTTCTGTGTTGAACTCACTCCCTCCACACATCGACCCCTTTGCACTTCCATTGAAATCCTTCAGAAGCCTTTCCCTATCCCATCTGTCACCGAAGTAGTCTGTCACTGCAGTTTCTTGTTGTCCTTTTGTTTTTGTAAATGTAATTATTCTTTTCTACATGTTATATTGCGTCTTCGTCCTCTAATTTATGTATTGTTACCTGGCCATTATAAAATGGCATATTCTGTATGTGGCTCTATTTCTTTAAAATAAAATAAAAATAAATAAAAACGACGGCAATATATGGTAATGCGGGTTGCATAACCTCCTATAGATACCGGATTCTGCCAATGTTGCGAAAACGCAACATTTATATTTTCGCATAAGCAAATTTTTTTGAAGGCCAATATAATCAATTTATCTTTTTTAGCATGTTATTAGGTAAATTGAAGGGAATGCATTATATATTTACAAGTATTCTTTTACACGGCCGGCAATGGGCTAAGCTTCTTTTGATCGGCAAATAACCAAAACATTAATTCACGAAACAAAATCATTTTGACATTGTTCAAATACAAGATTCAACTTTGGCAGATTAAAAGCAAATGTAAACATACACGATGCATGAGTGAGGCCAAAAATGCAAAATTGATCTGTAAACAGTACAAGGCGAATGCAATTCACAATTATTTACTTCATTCTTTTTTTTGCTCCCAAATGGTTGTTATCCTTCTATTCGTGCAATTATTGCACCCGTAAGCCGAGCAGCAAATCATGTGCGAATACATAGTTTACATAGCATATATTTACTGAACGGAATGTTTTCGGGTATGTATAATAATATCAAGGGAAAAAAAAATTACTAAATATATACGCACCATTATACGACCTCGGTAGTCACTTGTTTCAGAAAAAAAATATATTTTCTTTGCATGTACGCTTGTGGCAAATGGACGAAGCGGGGCATGGCAATATGGCTAAATGCGCAAGGGTACCGTAAGGTTTGACTTCACGTCAGAGCGCTTATGCCCCCTCCAGGAGCTTCTATGGTTTTTAGCGGTTTACGCCAAGAAACATAACTATTTCGAAGAAAATGGTGCTAGTGGTTTTGGTCTTAGCATGTGCATCGTGGGTAGTCGTCGCAAGGTAAAACATTTGAAGGGGTTTGGGCTAGATCCCACTTAACTCCCTGTGGATCGTGCCTGGTCGCGATGGATAATATGAACTCCAAAACAAAGTGAATATAGGTATTTTCTACAAATAAAATAATTTACAAATGTACTGGAATAAGAATGCGTTTATGATTATTTCAGGAATGAATTCAAAATGCACCCCATTCATTGCAAAATTTAAATAAGAATGTGTGTATCATCTAACATTATGTATTATTATAAATGTTGGAAAGGTTATCTTATAAATCAAATGAATTGAATACAAAGAATTGCATAATACAACTACTTTTTCCATCTGCTATAACCTGCTTTCTTCACTTTCTTGTCATATTTCTCGTTGATGTATTAGAAATGGTGAACGTTGAATTCAGTAATAGTTTTCTTTGTGCGTAGCAATATGTAGAAGACGGCGTGTTGCCCCCAGATATTT
This sequence comes from Ischnura elegans, assembly GCF_921293095.1. NCBI lineage: Eukaryota > Metazoa > Arthropoda > Insecta > Odonata > Coenagrionidae > Ischnura > Ischnura elegans. The sequence goes on from NC_060246.1 coordinate 153,207,651, forward strand.
ACAAAAAAGCTACATCAAAGCTTTTAGACTCTATCCAAGCAAATAATCTGTGACAGCTTTTTATACCAAAAACAAAATCGATGCTTTTATCGTCCCGCACACTCCGCGACTGCTCCCTGGGCACAGGTAACGCCATGACGCCGAGTATTTGTTGCCGTGTATTTTTTGCCGAGTATTTGTTGTAGATTTATTTAGTCTTATAATTAACTTAATAGGATACAAATCTTTTGCCTTAATTATCAGTCTGTAAAGTCTCTCGGGTCCGCCGGAGGCCGCAGAGAGGAACGCGAGGAAGGGAATTAAGGAATTAATAACCATTTCTCGGTCTTTTCCATAGCTCCTCTTTATTCGCCTTAAAAATCAACCATTCCACAAGTCGTCTACAAACCAACTCCCAACGTCCTGTCTTCTTTCCACCGACGCATCAGCCAGCTTGCAGTTTCCACCGCTCTCCTCACCGGATGCTGGGAGGGGTGGGAGAAAGGCATTATGTATCTACTTGCTCTACAGCCAACTATGGTGATAATGCAAGTCAGTGTGACACTCACAAGTCTTTCATTTTGATAAAGGATTATCGCTGAACAGCTAGGTGACTATTGGTCATCCTCAGGCAGTCGTGATTGCCTTACTCCGATTCGGCAAAAGAACTGATCGTTTCAATTGCAGGGTGCAGGATTTCTTGCTTATTACAATTAAATAAGACACTTTTTCAAAACCGGAAAGTAAGAATAATATAATTTTTAGGTTTCATCGAAAGCGCGATCATCGAGGAACTGACGGCTGACAAAAATTTTGAGAATTGGCTTAGTGACCATGAAAGACCGCAGCACGCGAGAAGGTGGGGTAACAGCGCTTCACAGCAAGCGAAAGCGAGTTTCAGAGACAGACAGCCCTCCTCTCATAATCAAAGCTATTAAACCTCAAATAATCATATAAGGTATGTGTTTCGCAAATTGTGAGCTAAATATGAAAATATTTTCTGAGCTCGATCAAGCCATTTTAAGTAGACCTTACGATGTAAGAAAATATGTACGTTTGTGTATGATTATGCATGTTTCTGAGGAGTAGAAATTTCCAGCAACAATTACTTTTATTTCCTAAAATTAAAGTTGTCCCGGATCTCAGGCGAGTGTAGGAGTTCATTGAATACCGATCTTGTTGCCTCTTTGCCAGTAATTATTCACCAATTCCTGCTGACGAGGGTGGTGAGGGATATAAAACTTCTAATGCGATGCAGGGATGGATTAAGAATTTTGCCTTTAGGGTCAACGTTCATTTCCACCCGTAGCCATCGTAGAATGCAACACCACTTGAAGGTAATGCGGCTGATGTCAGATATGCGTGAACAAGTAACCCTGAGGTATTCTTAAATTAATGAAGTTGATACTTCTTTAAGCGCTTAAGGTAACTACATTAAAAATATTAACCTTTCTAATCCAGAGCTGTTTCTGGGAAAAATGAAATTTCAAGATTCTTTATTTTGAAAACTTGAAATTTTTTCACCCAATCATAATGTGTGGCAGCTAAATATTTCGTCCTTACAATTTACACCACAAGATAAAGCAAAGTTTACATTTTTCTTAAATATAGCAGATAATTTATATATTTTTGATATATCTTGGAAGCAACATTGGCTTATAATGGGTTAAATACATGGGTTGAAATTCGTCTAATCCGTCATATCGTCACGCTTATCCCATCGTGACGCCCACACTATATAGAGTAAATGATTAACTGGTGAGAGAGGAAAAGCATTTACGTCATATATACAGAGTTTCTAATACATACGAGAAAATATATGAACTATCGTTTTCAATAATATTTAGAGACGAAAATGCTCCATTTTACTGATAGGGCCGGGTAGATGATTACCTTGAAGATTGGCAGGTGAGCAAGCTAAATCCTTCGCCTTAACGCCACCAAGATCCGATGAGAACTAGCGTAAATGCAACCTAATAAGCAAAACGGGAGTTAAACTCCAGGAGCAAAAGCCGTAGCGGATGGAATCCGCTGAGGAAACTCACGTCCAAGTACACGCTGTGACGTACAAGTGCAAGGTTCTTAGACTGTAAGGTTGCCTCATTCGTAACTGCGCATGCGCCAGCAGAAGTCCCGTTACGTCACTGTAGACCCTGTATCCCAGCTGATCCTAGCCATTTCATTGTTTCCACGCTTGCGCCGCCTTGTGTTTAACGCGAATCTGAACACATTTCCTGCAATTTCACTGGAAATCGACTTTGTAATCCACTACTCACAAGAGGAACTTTTCGTGGGTGAAGATCACCTTTAATCTTCGAATATGCCACGCTCCCGTTGTACTCTGGTAACGTGCTCCAACAGCTTGTCGAAAGCGAAGATAGCTGGACGGAATGTCTCATATCACAGGCGGATGGTTACATTGAAAAATCTTTTTATTGTACATATTAACCAATCGAATCATTGACCGTGTCTCGCCCCCCACACATGTGAAAAAAGTGGTGAAAGTGAATCAATCAGACAAACTTAGTGGATATGCTAAAGATTTCGTAATCAAGAACTTAGATGCCCCTATTGCATTGGAAAATCAGGAATGCTTCCCTTTTAAGGCAAATTGAACTTAATATTTTGCGCACTCATTCATGCAGGGACTGTTTTGCAAATTCATCGTTTGCCTCGTATGCTATGATTAACATCGTGTGGCAATAGTAAAATATCAGGTAAACAAATTTCTAGTACCAAGTCTGTAAACATGAGTCCTTTTTATGCCTTTGAGAGATATTGAGACATTTTCGAGGCCACGGTTGCGGGAAATTGTTTATTATTTTAGGGACAAAAGTTTTACCGTGCATAAAAATATTTATCAGGAATCAAGAGTTAATTCTTTGTTCACATAAAAGAAACTTCCGTTAATTTTAATCATAATATTTTCTTTCGGACTACTAAATTGGTTAATAATAGCCTTTATAAACTTATAAAAGTTGACTTGAGTCAAACCATATAATATTTTTATGTTCTCTTTCGCGTTTATATTTACCAGCAAACTGCAATGAAGTAGACTGTACCCTCTAATTAGGACTAATTCGACAAATTACCAATATTCTGTGCTGTGTTTTCAACTTGTATAAAGCAATTATTAAATGTTACGCCAAGCAGAGGGTCTTCACAAGAATAAAATGTTCGAACAAAAAATGCAATAAGGAAGAGCAACTTTGGCAGTGCACTAAAAAGATTTTAAAAATTGTTCATTAAATCCTTTTAGATAAATTCTTCAGTCTTATTATTTATACCCTCTTCAAAATGAACCTTGACGGAGGAGCTAATTATTAGAATTTAAATTTCTACAACAGACTTATGATCGACCAAATAGCTGATATGCACTACTGTCGGCGTCAAAATGGTGTGCCGCTGTACTTTGCAAATTTAAATCTGGACTTCAGTGCATGCCATAGTTATCTATAATACGTCATTTTACAGGAAATGTTATTTTCAATTCTTATTTATTTTTGGCTTTATGAAAATTTTTAAAATGTAGACGCACCAGTGCAATAAATGACTCCGCGCACTATTAAATTAGCCGTTTTGTCAACTTCATGAACTTTGTAACTCAACCCAGGGAAAACTACTACGTCTACAACATTCATCTTCCATAAAAAGTTGCAACCATTAATATAGATTAATAAAGTGGCCTTTGCGTATTTTTATAACGTATTTTTGTTGAAAAATAGCGAAAATGTTTAAATACTAACTAGTCCTACAGTTTACCCCGAGAGAAAAGATACAATCGTTCGCTCTGGCGTATTGTTTTAATGCCCATAAATAATCTATACTACATAAAAACCATGTATTTTCGGATCATAGAAAATTTGCTAATAAAGTTAGACGTTTTTCTATCAATTTATTTTTTCTTTCGGGGTAAACTCTAGCACTAGATAGTATTTAGACATTTTCATTATTTTGCAACAAAATATACGTTATAAAAATAAGCAAAGGCCACTTTATTAATTTCCATTAATGGTTGCAACATTTTGTTGAAGATGATATGTTGTAGACGTAGAAGTTTTCCCTGGGTTGAGTTACAAAGTTCATGAAGTGGACAAAACGGCTAATTTAATAGTGCGCGGAGTCATTTATTGCACTGGTGCGTCTACATTTTAAAAATTTCATAAAACAAAGAATAAATAAGAATTGAGAATAACATTTCCTGTAAAATGACGTATAATAGATAATTATGGCATGCACTGAAGTACAGATATAAATTTGCAAAGTACAGCGGCACACCATTTTGATGCCGACAGTAGTCCAAGTTATTGTTTCAGCAATTGTCACTGAAAATTATCGAATTTGTTTCCTGCAGTGCTTTTTGGTGCCGCGAAGCATTTTTCTTTTAGGTTTTTTGACCAAAGGCTATAGTGGAAACTTTCTGTGGGATTTAAGATATAGAAGAGTCCTCTGATTCAAAGGCTGTTCTCCACTTAAGCGGGCAACTTTTGGTGCTTTTTGATAACGGCAATTGTTGGTGGTTTATTTTCCATTTGTAGAAATTATTTTACCAGGGAATTCTTATTTCTCTCAGCATAATAATGAATTTAGTTCCGTTTCATCTGCATGATTTTTTGCTTAACACATGATCACTTTGAATTCCTATTACGAATTTTTTGAAGATGGTAATAACAGTAAATTTACAACTCTTTTCACTCTATATGATTATTTTTTTCTTCCCATTGAAGTAAAGGATTTCAATGTCCTCTTGCATAATTTTCTTTATCTTATATTTTTTCAAAACCCGGCGAGGAACGAAAACGAGCATAATTTCTATTTAAAAAGTGGCGCAACTGTAATTTTTTGAAACGACTAATTCTTTTTTTGAGTATTTTCCTCCCAACCATATTAATCTAAGTTAAAATTATATTGCGGAAGTAGGAAGGAAACAGTGTTTTGAAAGGTACCTACAGGAAGGATGTGTGGACACGGAATGAGCTCGCACACCTTCCCATTTCATCAGGAAATTATAGCGTCTGGATACACGAATTATATTTATTTTTAAACCTTAACATCATTACGTATGCTGCGCATATATAAAGTGGGAAAGTAATTCATTGATTGTGTGATTGACACAAATTAGTAGCCCAAACTGTGATATTTGTGGGTATATGGAATATTGGACGTAAAAGTAAAAAAAAATTCATCGGGACGAAAAATCTGAAAACTTGAAAAAGTCGATTAGTTTTCGAGATATATATCGACTTGAATTAACATGGGAGCCTTATGGGACAACAACTTTTTCGCTTTAATTTTGTACTTATAAACGCCTGAGGAACATGATATTTAATATGCATGGACTAGATTTTTTGGTCGATTTTTGGTGTGGTTGCCATAGCGACCAATTGATATTTTGTATTTTTTATTACTGTTTGAATGCTCTCAATGCTTTTCTTATGGGAAAACTTTAGGATTTTTTTTGACCAACTTGCAACAATCGCACGACAAATTCCTTTGCCAAAAAGGTAGGAAATTCTTTGGTTAATTTTCTGGCTATCTTGGAATTTTCGTACGTCGAAACAATTCCGAGGAATAAACGATTTTGATTTTACATTGTCGTGATGGGCGAATTTTCAAACTCGGATTTCAGCCTTGAGACATGTAACATATGAAAATTTGGAATCTCCTAGAAAAACAGTAGAGGGTACTTCGTACCCTCACGTTTAAGCTTACTTTCGCCGTAACCCTCTTGGTTAATTCATCATTAAATTCCGAAAAATATCCTGCACGCGAAAAATCATTGTCGCCATTTTTTGTGGGGCATACAATCTTGAGTATCATAGCAACCGTTCCAGTAAGATGAATGAAATTTTTAGGGTAATGCTTTTATCAAAATGGTCAACTTTTGCAATGATGATCATTTCGCTTGATCGATTCATGTGCGAGTTATATCGATACCAATCTCTTTGGTTAAGCTTATATTGTTAATTACTTTTTTCTTAATCAAGTTATGAATATAAAAGTCATATATAATACTACTGTTAATGTCTTTTCTCCGTCAAAAGTTAAATAAAGCGGATCAATCGATTACAGTCGAAGTTATGATCGATAAAAGGTTGCATTCGATTGAGCCATTTTTCAGATCTATTTACATAGTAACGGGGATAAAAATTATAACAATATGTAAGGGAAGAAATGAATTATGCGTACACATAAATTATTTAGATGAGTATTGTTTCCTAACGAAGATATATCAATATGAATTTATATCTTTTTGTAATAGGCCCCCGTAAGAAATACACGCATCGCGTCTATCTACGTCACCAATATAAGAACAAGGGCTAAATTTTGAAAGCGGGATTACTAGAGAAGGCAGGGATAACGGAGTGACCATAGAATGGAAGGGATATCAATAGGATTGCGGATTTTACAGTGCAGATGTCAGTATAGTCGAAAGTACGATTCGATTAGTTTAGCAAATACGCAAATTGGCATAACTTGATTAGTGTATACGTTAGACCAATGAAATTTAGTGGATTGGTACATCATGGTATTCCTCACAATGCACAATGGAAATATGTTTTGTACATAGTCTAACCCTCGATATATATCGAATCTACTTTTTCTTAAAATATGTCGAATTGCTATAACATACACGATTTTAAATCTAAGGACATAGTTGACCAGGAATTTTAAAGAAGTAACCCATAGACTGGATGTTAAACCAATAACATTGCGGATTTTACAGTACAGATGTCAGTATGATCGAAAAATCGATACGATTCTTATAGCAAATACATAAATTGTAGAAACTCGATTAGTAAATACGTTGGACCAATGAAATTTGATGAATGGTTATATCTTGGTATTCTTCACAATGCCCAATGGAAATATGTTTTTTATTTGGTCTCACGTTCGATATATTGTAACCGGTGCATTCTGCCCGCTTACATAGTGGCGCATGAGACGGGAGTGCGAGGTAAAGGAAGGCCGTTTTTTTTTCTTTTGATATGTGTCCGTGTGAATGTGTGCGTGAGTGTCATGAATCATTGAGTCCCCATTTGATGTTTCCCTATTTTCCTCCCCACAATGTGTAATGCTTTCCCCCCCTCCTAATGTGTGCAAGTCGAATTCTTAAGACGAAGAAGAACGTGGTTCCCCCCCCGTGTCCTTGGTGAAGTGACCGTCCAGCCCCAAGTGCATCATCCTTTTTTTTCCCCTGACCCCTCCCCCCCTGGTGTTTCCTCCCCTCATTGGCTATATAACGTGGTGCACCGGAGGAAAATAGGCTTAGATGATTTTCTTTTTTGGCGATTCCAAGCAATAAAAAACGCTCCCAAGAGTAGGCGGAGTTTGGGGAGGCAGAAAAAAAAGTAGAGGGTGCCCAATACGAGTAGGAGTTGCAAGGTAGACTCGTGGTGCTGATGAAAGGATCTCCCAACTGTCGCAGAGAGGCCATATCCCACTCGTGAACCTGCCGGAGTTGACGCAGAGCAGCTTACGCCGCGGAACGGAATCGCCATGATCAGCAGATCGAGAGCCCCAAAAATTCAACAAACTGTAAGAGAAAAAGCCACGAAATCCCATTCCTCCCCCCCCCCCCCTCAAGGAACAGAAGAAAATTCCCACTTCACCAAGTCAAGAAGAGAATTCATTAAAAACGTTTGTAAAATTTCCCCCCGCACAAACAGAGAAGAGGACAGTACTTCCCCCATTACCGTGTGAATTTCTGTGCAATATCTATTTCGTTGTTTCATATTTCCATTCCCCCCGTTTCTTTTTGTTTTTTATTTATTTGTCCCCTTTTCTTGTGGTTTTTGTATGGGTTATGAATGTGAAAACGTGTAGCGTGATTTTTTTTGGGTTTAGGTTAAGGACTAAAATTTTTCTGTTGTGCAGCATAGTGAATTATGCGTTGTATTTCATTGAATTCAAGGAGAAGAAGTTAATTGTTACTTTTGCCATTGATTTGCTTGTATTTGTAAATGATCATATTTAAACTCATTAAATTTATGTTGAGCGAACTACGCAGTCAAACGGCTTTCTTTATCCGAACGCTCCTGTCTCAGGTCTCATCACCCCTAAACTTCCCCTCCTACCCTTTCCCAAAATCCCATTCCCTCGCCCCAGGTGCACGGAATATCCCCGCTACACCTCTGCCCTCCCCTTTTGCCCTCCAATCTCCCCTTCCCCGAATGTGCCCCGTCACGCGGTGGGGTTACATCATTGGCGCCCGAACATTAGACTTGAGTGACTCAAGCGGAGTGATTAGTAAATTCGTTTCGTTTTGCATAGATCGCGGAAATTTCGTGGAGCGATTTTTTCTTAAATTTGTGAATCAGATTCCCAATTTTGTATGCGTACCTTTCATTTCTGCTCATGTTCTTGTAGGGTGTCCGGATTTAATTGTGTTTTTGGTGGACGTCAGTCAGTTGGCCACCGTATTAGATAAAGTGTGGGTAACTTGTGTTGCGGTGGTAGCCTTGACCGTGATTTGCCTTAGCGTGATTTTCATGATTGTTACTCTTTCAGCGAAGTGCGAATTTCATTGTTATTTTTTCCTTGTGTATTTTGTTGTAATAATTACTCTTGTACGCGATGGAACCGGAAGGTAAGAGTTTTAGAGAATATCGCGAACCCCCTAGATACGATGAGGACGGGTCAGATGCCAGTAGCGAGGTGAAAATCATTGACGTTTCTAACTGGGATGAGGAGCCGCAAGCGGAGAAGGCGGAGGATAGAATAGAGCACAGGGGTGGAGGCGCCGAAATTACCAGCCTTAATGAGTTATTTAAAAAACTTGAGGAAGCTAGGAGGTAAGATAAGAGAAAAGCTGAGGAATCTAGGAGGGAAGATAAGAAAAAAGCTGAGGAAGCTAGGAGGGAGGATATCAATAAATTTGAAAGACTAGAGGAGAAATTTGACGAGAGATTCGGAAGAGCTGAGGAAAGACTTGATGAGAGATTCGAAAAAGCTGAACTACGCAGTCAAACGGCTTTCTTTATCCGAACGCTCCTGTCTCAGGTCTCATCACCCCTAAACTTCCCCTCCTACCCTTTCCCAAAATCCCATTCCCTCGCCCCAGGTGCACGGAATATCCCCGCTACACCTCTGCCCTCCCCTTTTGCCCTCCAATCTCCCCTTCCCCGAATGTGCCCCGTCACGCGGTGGGGTTACAATATATCGAATATGATTTTTCTTCATATATATCGAATTGCTATAAAACGTAGGATTTACAACCACGGGCATTGCTGACCAGGATTTATATAGAAGATACCCATAGACTGGAAGATATACAAAAGCATTGCGGATTTTACAGTTCAGATGGCAGTGTGATCGAAAAATCGATTCGATTATTACAGCAAATACGTAAATTGGCATAACTTAAATAGTATATCCGTTGGACCAATGAAATTTGGTAAATGGGTACATCTTGGTATTCCTTACAATACCCAAAGGAAATATGTTTTGTATGTAGTCTCACGTTCGATATATATCGAATATGATTTTTCTTCATATATATCGAATTGCTGTAAAATATTGGATTTCACATCCAAGGGCATAGTTGACCAGGAATTTTGTAGTAGATGACCATAGACCGGAAATAAAATCAATATCGTTGCGGATTTTACTGTACAGATGTCAGTATAATCGAAAGATCCATTCGATAATTATAGCAAATACGCAAATTGGCATAACTTGATTACTATATAAATTGGACCAAAGAAATTTTGTAAATGGGTTCATCTTGGCATTCCTAACAATGCTCAATAGAAATATGTTTTGTATGAAGTCTCACATTCGATTTATATCGAATCTTCGTTTTCACTAATTAATATCGAATTCCTATCACATTTAGAATTTTACATCGACGAGCTTTGTTGACCAGGAATTATATAGTATGACCAATGACTGCAATTAAAATCTATAGCATTGCGGATTTTACAGTGCTGATGTCAGTACAATCGAAAATTTGTATCGATTATTGTAGCAAATATGCAAATTGGCATAACTTGATTACTATACCTGTTAGGCGAATAAAATTTTGTGAATGAGTGAATCTTTGTATTCCTCACAATGAACAATGGAAATATGTTTTGTATGTTGTCTCACATTCGATATATATCGATCTGCGTTTTCACAAATTATATCGATTTGCTATTACATTTAGAATTGTACATCTACGGGCTTTCTTGGCCAGGAATTATAGGGTACATGACCAATGACTGGAATTAAATCTATAGCATTGCGGGTATAGATTTGTTGGCAATTATTGGGGACAATAATTGAATGGAAAGAAATCAAAAGTACATGTCTGTAGTAGATGTCTGTTTAGTTGAAATACCGTTACCATTATCAAGGCCATTTTGCAAATTGCAATATCTTGAAAACGATTTCTTTAAAACTAAAGAAATTTGGGGAATGGTTACAATTTAGTATTTTACAAATTGCATGATGGACATATATTTTGTGAGTGGCATATCTTTATATATTTATCTAACGAATCTGCGTTTCATTTTCAAGATTCGCCTATCACAACGCTTATGAACTTTAAGAGTTGAAAAATAACCACCAAATCGCCACTATCTTGAAATATCAGTTCAATTATGTCTCAATGCTATACTTAACCTATCCATAGAATGAATTATCCGTCAAACGAAATCCTATTGAACATTATAAATCTTTTATGAGTGAACAATTAAGATCCTTTCCCATTCAAAAAAACGGCGGGAACATTTGTGAATATTTGAAACACTTATGGACACAATACTCGACAACACCTGACACAACAATGTTCCCACCCCCTTAATAACCCGCTTGAAGAATTCAAGCACCCATCCACTCGCTAACGTCCCTATAATAGCTGCAATTTGATTCACTGATTGTGTAATTGATACAAATTAGTAGCCCAAACTGTGATAGGTGTGGATATTTGGCTTATTGGACGTAAAAGAAAAAAATATTCATCGGGAGGAAAAATCTGAAAACTCGAAAAAGTTGATAGGTTTTCGAGATTTATCGACTTGAATTAACATGGGAGCCTTATGGGACTAAAACTTTTTTGCTTTTATTATGTATTTGCAAATGCGTCAGGAACATGACATTCCTTTGACATAAACAAGATATTTTGGTTGATTTTTTGGAGCGGTTGTCATTGCGATAAATTGATATTTACTATTTTTTATGATTTTTTGAAAGTGCCCCATGCTTTTCTTATGGCACTACGTAAAGAATTTTTTTGACCAACTTGCAATCATCGCAGGACAAATTCCTTGAAACGCAAGATACAAAATTTTTTGTTTGATTTTTTGGTATCTCGGAATTTTCATTTGTCGAAATAATTCCGAGGAATAAACGATTTCGATTTTCCATTGTAGAGGTAGACGAATTTTCAATCTTGGATTTCGTCGGTGAGACATGTGGCATGTGAAAATTTGGAATCTCCTAGAAAATCCGTTTAGGGTTCTCTGAACCCTAACTTTTCAGCCTGCTTTCCCCGTAACCCTCTTGGTTAATTCATAATTAATTTCCGAAAAATATCCTGCAAGGGAAAAATCATTGTCGCCATTTTTTTGTGGAGCATACAATCTTGAATATCTTAGCAACCGTTTAAGCTAGACGAATGAAATTTTCAGAGTAATAATATTAATAAAATGGTCAACTTTTGCAATGGTGGCTATTCCTCTCGATCGATTCATGTGCGAGTTATATCGATACCAATCTCCTTGGTTACGCTTTAAGCAATAATAACGTTTTTGTTAATCGAAGTATGAGTATGAAAGTCACATATAATATTACTGTTAATGTCTTTTATCCGACAAATGTTAAATCAAACCGATCCAATGATTATAGCTGATGTTATTATCGATCGAAGTGTGCATTAGATAGATCCCTTTTTCTGACTTATTGATATTGTTACGGGAATATAAATTTTAATAATTTGGTTAGAAAGAAAAGCTCTATGCACACATGTAAATAATTTTGATGTGTAACGATTTCAAATGAAAATATATCGATATGAATTTATATCGATACGACTTATTTTCTCCCTTGCTATTAATCGTACCTGTCCGTAATTTTCAGGGTAGTACTTGATTGCCAATATAAATGTTGCTTTATAATGAGGGCTCCATGGCAACCATAGTTTTTGTTTTATGTCGATAATTATTTTCAATGTAAAGTAAATGGGGATATACTCAAATCGTTCTACATACGTTTCCTCTTTAGCTAGATGAACAAAAATTTAAGGATAAAATCCTTTTTACCGGAGTCACAATTAGAAATGATAAAAATTCCGCTTCATCTATTAACCAGCAAGAAATGTCATATCGAAAATCCAGGAATTAAATTTTTACGTAATATATTTTTTATTAGTTAATGCAAGGGACTGAAACTCTTGCTGAAATATAATATTATAAAACAAAATAATATAAAACAAAGGAAACTAATGCAGTTATTTCAGTCGAAGTTATAATCGATACAAGTGAGCAGTAAATAGATCCCTTCTCTAGACAAATTTCATTAGTAATTGGGATAAAACTGTAACCATTATTTTAAGAGAGCAATGTAATCTTCATAAAAATAAATTAGTTTTATGCGATACGTTTCGTTATGAAGATATATCGATAAGAAGTTATATCGATAGGTTTCATTTTCTCCTATGATATTAACCTTACCCGTTTGAAATTTTCAGCGTCATACCTTATTAACAATATGATTAGTTAGTGAAAATTACGTCTCCTTGCCAACCATATTTTTCATTTTGTATCGATATCTATTATCAATCACTCCATTACGTAAATATTCAATTCCAAACGTTCCCTCAACGCTTATATCATCGTGGTAACTAAGACGACCTTAAGTATTGCTGAGGGCGAATAAGTGTATTTTAGAGCGAATGATTAGAGCCGAAGTAATTATCGATCCAAGTGTGCATTCGATAGATCCCTTTTTTAGACTTATTTACATAGTTACGGGCATATAAATTTTAATATATTGGTAAGATAGAAAAGCTCTATGCACGCATGCAAATAATTTTGATGGGTAACGATTCCTCATGAAAATATATCGATATGAGTTTATATCGATAGGTTTCATTTTCTCCTTTGCTTTAGACCGTACCTGTCCGTAATTTTCAGAGTAGTACCTGACTGGCAATATAAATGTTTCTTTATAATTAGGGCTCCATGGCAACCATAGTTTTCATTTTATATAGACATTTATTTTCAATGTAAAGTAAATGGCAATACACTCATATCGTTTTTATACGTACGATTTCATCCAGGATTTCGAAGTGGTTGGTAAGGCTGGAGGTGATTGTTGATGTCTGGTAAACCAACTCTACTACACGTAAGCGTAACCAATTCATTATTTTGGTTTAAACATTGACTTATTTTTTTACTTTCAATGACGTTTGCATGCAAATCATTTCAGCCGCATTATTGATTGCCTAATGTGCGGAATAATTTCAATCATAGTAACCTGACCATTAGTTACCAGGGTTGTTTTTTCCCGTGGTTATTTAACCACACGAAATTACGGATGGTACAGTCCGTTACGAGTCTTTAAAACTTATCCTATCTTGGGCAATTGGGCCATCGATATGTAAAAGCAATGCAAAGTAAAGGGGAAAATCCAAATCCTCCTCAATACGATTCTATTTATGGGAGATGAACGACATTTTGATGGTATAATCCTCATCACGTTGGTCATATTTGTGAATGATTGGCGCTCCAAATAATTAATTTTTCAGTAACATCAGATCAACTTTCTTTGGATTCGACTTTTCACTCATAATTTTTCATTTCATGAAATGCAAGGCTGAAACTCACATTGAATTTTAATACGTTAAATCTTGCATATAATTTTGATATTTCAAATAAAGTTTTGGACCATAAAGTGGTACCTTTGATAGCTGCATACAGCAACGACACTATTACGGCTACGGAAATTGAATTCATAAAGGGTAATTCAACAGCAATATATTATTGGTACATATAATTCATTATTACCCATATTGCTTAAATTTTAAGATATATTGATTGAAATATATATCGATACCATCAAATATCTCCTATAATTTTATAGGCATGTATCCTAAACTAACAGATAATTGTGAGACTGTCAATGTTTCATAAATAATCGTGCATGATACTTTGGACCCCTTTCTGAAATGATATTATAACGACACCTATTTTCAGTTTGAAATAAATGGAAATATTGCTGTGATTACTTTACATACGATTTAATTCACATTTCCGATGTGGTTTTTAAGGCGGGATGTGATTTTTGAATCCTGGCTATCCAACTCCAATTCACCTAAGCGAAAATAATTCATTATTTTTGTGTAACTATTGGCTTCCATTTTTACTTTAAACGCAGTTTAAAATAGTCGGGAATCGATATCTAATAAATCTCGCGTAAGGCGTCACGACAAATGTATACCAACCAAAAATTGAGTTAATTCGGGGCAGACAATTTGCTGTGAACATGTAATGATTATGATACCGGCGCGACCGGTTGTGAAAGCCGTGTTACGCTGATTTGCGTTGGTGGCACCATCTATACAGTGACAATAAAAATATATTTTAGAATATCTATTTTCATGTGTATTGTTAATAAAAAAAACTTTCGTGCATAGTGATACTTTTGTGTCCCGATATTTCGCGTTCATATTGCCATCTCCCACCTCACAAATAATAGCAGGTTTTAGAATAGCTAATTTTATGGCTGTTTGTGAAAATATTTTACAGGTCAGGTGATAGCTATATTTCACATTATTCCGCGCTCATATATTTATGAATAGATGAACAGTTATGATGTGTATGAATTGTCGAATTTTTATAAATATACATCAAGGAGTATGCGAATGCTGGATTTTTGAGGACAGAGCGTTTGAGCTTCTCTCGGTTGAAAGGTGGTAACATTTAATAGATCCGCATTTTTTGGATTTATGTCTTCGAAATTAACTTGACCGGCTGCGTATTGGTGCATTGAATTGGTCTCCGTCCGTTAGTAAAAAAATGATGTTATTTTCTAACCTTACATGGTTTTACTATGTAAATTACCAACATCATTATATATACATACTTTAAAAAAAGATATTTTTTAAAAGTATGTTGGGTTCAAACCTTCATAATCAGAAAGAGAAAAGCTATAATTCTAGGACAGGGGTCAAAATACGAAAAATCGGCGATATTTCACGAGTTCATCCGTCATTAATTTTATATTACCCTCCATTACGTAAATATTCGATTCAAAACGGTCTTAACGCTTAAATCATCGTGGTTACTAAGACGACGTTAAGTATTATTGAGAGCGAAAGAGCGTATCCTCCGTCTATTTCATCTATTAGAACGATTTGCAAGTGTTTTCATTCCCTTTTTAAGCAACTTTTGGACCCAATGCTCAAACACACGTGACACAAACATGTTCCCACCCCCTCTCGAACCCGCTTGATGAACTCAAGCGCCTATCGACTCGTTATTATCATAAATCGGCATTCAATTTAAAATTCGGCTTATTGTGTTCGATAGAGAGAACTTCAAGAACTCGCTGCGGTAAGCAGTTACGCCCGCGGAAAGGCTAGAATTTGAAATGGCGCTGGAAGTTGGGTCTATAGTGACGTCAAGCCAATGGTAGCCCGAGTCGCGAATGAGGCAACCTTTACTCTAAGAACCTTGGTACAAGTGTATCCTTTATGAATCATAGACAAGGATTCTCTTTTAATTTACATTCATATTTAGACTCACCGTTTGAATGCAATGAAGACAAGGCTTCGTAGCCTAATAGGTTTATTCAATGGATGGTAAATGCGATGAAGGGTTAGGAGGGTTAGAATTCAAAGTAGTTATACCTTTTGTTATTTTGCAAAATGTGCATTATTAACATCAGCACAATCGATAAAAATGGCTCAGCAAAATATTTGGTTCTGAAATTTTTATAAACGGCTAAATTTATTTAAATGATGACTATATACGTAAAGAATGTTTTTGGCAGATTCATTTACTGAGAGGAAATAAACAGGGAAGTGAAAACTGTTACATCTTCATTTCCTTACTGCCAATTATTGTCAAATATCCGTCGAGTGTCTCTCCTTCGAATTGCTACGGTGTTTCCCTTTCATTTCAAGATCCCAAGATTGTGTGTCTCCTGAGGTACTTCCTTCATGATTCCTTTCCAATTTTGCTTTCACAGAACCCTGCTTATCACAATTTCTTAAACGATTTTAACTGAAATATTGGACTCATTCTTCTAGCTCAATCATAGTTTGCAAATTGCTGGAAAGGAGCTGTTGATATCCATAGAGGGCGAGCCGGGGTGAGGTCTCTTCGTCCGGAATATGGGATGGTAAACCATCTTTTCAGTAGGCAGTCCCTCTCATGAATATAACTAACTGTAGCAAGAGTGTCCCGAGAAGTGTCTTGCTGGTAAGTGATTTTACTTCTTACATCATAAGAATTTTCAATACGTATAGAAAAAGCTACCACTTTCCGGTTATGCTTTTTTTCCTTTTCCGCAGAGTAATTAAGCTTCAGCCAGTAACGCATTGCAATTATGATCAACATGAAAACGAAATTCTTATACGGCATAAATGTGTTGTACCACGACAAGGAAATAAAATAATTGAGATGAGCTTCCGTATGAAGAAATGTGGAAAATACTGCAGAAACAAGTGACTTTTTACGCATTCATGCGCACGGATGCAAAGTTAAATACACCATAGGATGAAGTTCGCCATGAAAAAATGTTTTCCCGGCTAAGTCAAAATGGGAAAAAAAATCATAAGCAGCATGTGCACATGTTTTCTCGTAAATAAACAAAACTACCAGTGAAAATTATAAAAAAATTCTGAAAAGCAGACTTAAGTAACATAAAAAAGAAGGAAGTTAGGAAAAATAATATCGTAAAATATAATGAACATTGTGACTTTCGCATCGTGCACCCTAATCACTAAACCACTTGTGCTGGAAACTGGTACTGCATAGGAAAAGGAAATAAATTGCGCTTTAAAATCTTTTAATGCATTTATAAAAATTATTTGGTTATTCAAATGAGTTTTTTATCAATTAAATGAGCTTTTTCCATCCGAATCATCAGCGTATTTTACTCGTGGGCAAACCCCAACACCCATCTGGGATTTCAAAATTATCCAATTTTTTTATTTCTTGCAAATAACCACTTCCTTGGGACGTAGGCATCAGGGGAAGGGAGGACCCATTGAACGGGCTGGCTACATTGGCGCCCTGAACGTGGGGCTCGACAAGGTAGGAAAATACGCGAATGACCCTGTTATGAGTCAAGAGAGCGGGGATAACCAAGGAACCGCGTTTCACGGATACCGGAATAAGCCGCCTTCGCTGGATAGCGAAGAATGGAAACTATTGACGGGGTTTTCGGCCATAATGGACAGGTGGGAACTGGACACTGGAAAGCAGGAGGAAAAAATAGGAGAGGCGTCGAGAGGCGCGTCAGAGACAGAGGAACCAACATTGAGGAGTATAATGGCGATTATACTGGAATGCAAGCGGGAAGTAAAAGACAACGGGAGAAGAACGGAGGAAATGAGAGAAAAAATTAAAACTGAGATTAAGGGAATTCGGGAGGAATTTTATGAGAAAGTATACCTGATGTTCGAGAAGGAGAGGAGAGAAGTTAAACGGGAGTGCCGGGAGATGAGAGGGGAAATTCAACGGGTGAGAGCAGAAGCACAGAAGTCGCGGGACGAGGCCTCAGCCGCTATAAGGAAGGCTACGCAAAGTCGAATCAGAGAAATGGACCAGAGGATGAGCTAAGTAGAAGGAAAAGTGGCGGTTATGGCGTCGTACCGTGCGGAGCAGGAAGAAAGAGAAGAACAAGGGAGCCGGGATGAAGCAATGCAGGCGTTGAGGGCCGAGCTAGAAAAAGTGAACCGAGCGGCGATGACTGTGATGCCCGCTCCGAACATTGTGGGAGCTCATAGTCGGATAACATTTCGGGGACGGGCGCACGAGCATTCCATCACATTCCTCAAACAATTCGAAGCGCACTGCAATCTGTATAACATACCCCAAAACCAGCAATCGCTGCTATTATACCAGCTGTTGGATGGGAGCGCGAAGACATGGGTTGATTCCCTTGCGCGGCTCCCGGACGACATTCAGGAATTCAGAGAGAATTTTTTAAGTCGTTACTGGAATAGTGCGACTCAGTACGATTTTAAAGTGAGAGTAACAACGGGAACCTACCGGAAGGAACGGGGGCTTAGTATGCGTGACTACGCGACGGAAAAGATCGCGCTAATAAGGCTCTGTAACCCGCCGGTTGACGAAGGGGAAATAATCCACTTGTTAACCCGCCAGTATCCTCCCGCAATACGGAATTTACTGAAAAGCGTGAGAATCGTATGCATCGAGGGATTCTTGGAATTACTAGGAAGATATGACCAGACCGACGCAGAAGAGAGGGCAGAGCGAGAAAAAGTAAATCAAGCTATTCCAACCCAGCGGGGACCGGAGGGGAGGAGAAGAGAGGATGGAGCGGATGGACGGAGGAACACAGGAGGCGGTAGAACTGAAGGTTTTTTCCGACCCAACGCGACTTTGAACGCTCCCCCGGCACGAGAACCCGCGGTGGATAGGAGCGGGGCGCGGCCAAGACAAGGCGGTGGAGATTGGAGTACTCGGAGACAGTCTAATGCATGGCAGATGGCCCAGGCGACGGCGGAAACGTCCACCTCGCCACTGACTGATTCGGTAAACTAGGGAGGGTGGAGACGGAAGAGGCCAACGACTCCCACCCGATCGAAAGGCCCAAGGAGAGACGTGAGGCGAGAGTCAAGAGGGACAAGTGCCCATAAATCGAAGTGGAAATACTCGGAAGAAAGATTAAAGCGTTGATTGACACGGGGAGCAATGTAAATGCCGTGTCAGGTGGCGTAATTGTGGGGATGCAGGCTGCCGGAGTAAGAGTGCCTATGCTACCAATCACGCGTTCATGGATTCGTAGCGCGGATGGAAGAAAATCCAAACCCATCACCAAACAAGTCATGCTCGCAATGAAAATAGGAGAAGCGGAATAAGAGGTTGTGTGCCTCGTGATTGAGAGCCTTATACGGCCTATAAAACTGGGCGTCGGGTTTCTCAAAGAAAATAATGCTGTGCTGAACTTTGCGAGCAACGAAATGGAGTTGGTTACGTCTTTGCATGGGCATTTAGTGGAAGTCTTCAGTGAGGAAGAGGTAGACGAAGAGGGATCAGTCACGCAAAAGTGTTCATTCGTCGTCATTTGCCCAGTACTCGCCGAAGAGATAAAAGCAAAAATAGAAAGCATGACTGAGTTGGAAGAAGAGGAGAGGAGAAAAGTTTCCGCGTGCCTACGGAGGCATGAGAAGGTGTTCGAGCGAACGGTGGGGCCGATAATAGGTTACGTCCACCGAATACGCTTATATGATGAAAATCCAGAAGTCATACCCCATCCCATTTGCCTACAGGGAGGAGGTGGAGAAGCAGATAGCCGAATTGATGGAGTTAGGAGTGATAGAGAAATCGGCGGGCCCATTCAACAATCCGTTGGCGGTGGTCAAGAAAAGAGATTGCAAGGTGCGAATTTGTTTGGACGCCCGCCGCCGTCTCAACTCGGTTACCATTCCAGAAAGAGACGTACCGCCACGAGTGGATGATGTCTTGCAAATGTTTTGGGGGGCGAAGATATTTACGACGACGGACTTTACGAAATCGTTTTTCCAGATCCCGCTTTCCGGACGACCGGAAATATACTGCCTTTCGACTGGGGTCCTGTACATATCAGTTTAAAAGGGTTCCTTTTGGTTTAAAAAATAGCGGTCCCACACTAATTTCGTATCTGGAAGAGATTCTGGGGCCCAAGGTGTCGGCATTTGCTACAGTTTACGTAGACGATGTAATAATCTACTCCTCCTCATTTGAAGAACATTTGAAGCACGTCAATATTATTTTTGAGAAGTTCCAAGCCGCTAATCTAACGGTGAACTTAGCCAAGTCACATTTCTTTCAAAAGGAGGTAACATTCTTAGGGTACATTATTAATGAAGGAGGGGTGAAACCGGACCCAGAAAGGATCAAACCGGTGCAAGATTTCCGGCCCCCCCGCAACGTGAAAATGTTACGAGGGTTTTTGGGGCTATGCAACTATTGTTCAAAGTCTTGCAAAAACTATTCCCAATTAACTTTGCCCCTACTGGGATTGCTTAAAAAAGGAAAAATAAATCCTTCGCGAGTTTCAGCGACTCGCAAATATTTACTTTGCGGGGCCATGTAACGGTTAGCCACCATCCATTTTATTTTATGTTGTATGCTTTGTTTTGAACTCGCGGGCTATCGAATCGGATGATTCGATAGCATGGCTGGTTTTCGCACACCACCGTCCCTAGGGACGGCATAAAAAGGTGCGGCGTGTGAGGACTCAGGACAGAGAAAGGAGTGCAACGATGTTGTAGTGAGTGGTGAGTGAAATAATCGAAACCAAGGAAAGGAAGTTCGACACCGCGGAGCCATACGGACGCAGTAACGTCAAGGACAGAACGTAAAGTATCTGCACTCCATCCCCCCCCCAGTGAAGACCCCTCCTCATATACAGTGAACACTGTGTGGGAAAAGGGATTTTTTTATTTCTCTATGGTTGCTATAACTTGGTCCTTTCATTGTTCAACGATTTTTTATATTTATCTTTGGTTGTTATAACTTGGTCCTTTCATTGTTCAACTATTTTTTTTATTTCTCTTTGGTTGTTATAACTTGGTCCTTTCATTGTTAAACGATTTTTTTATTTCTCTTTGGTTGTTATAACTTGGTCCTTTCGTTGTTCAACAATTTTTTTTTTGATGTTATAATAAATTGTTATTTCTGTATTGTAAGGTGGCTAACCGTCATTTCCATCCGAATAATCAGCGTATTTTACTCGTGGGCGAACCCCAACCATCTGGGATATCAAAATTTTCCAATTTTTTTTTATTTCTTGCAAATAGCCACTTCCTTGGGACGCGGGCATCAGGGTAAGGGAGGACCCATTGAACGGGCTGGTTACAATATACATATATAAGTTTATACCGTACTCCTAGCAATGCGGTAAATAATACTGATCCACAAGCAGTTTTGTTCCCGTTTTTACATCATTTACAGCACTTTCTACATCTTTGTTTGAGTAGATTAGTCCAGCACCTTTCCGAGTTTTTCCTTGTATTTTTGCACCATTATATGCAGCTAAGCAAAAAGGTTACCTTAAAGGAATTTCCATGTTATTTTGGAGGTAGTTGAACTTATGTAATAAATATCTCCGTGAAACTTATATTCAAATTAACCATGGGGTAACTGGGTCCGTCATGACCCAGTAACCCCAATACCCTGCCCCAGTTATCCCATTTATTAACCCATTAATGCCCAGAAGATTTTTTTCTAAAAATTTTACTTTTTTTGCTTAAATTACGATTAGGCATCAAACCTGATGCGGGAAAAAATATTTTTTAAAATCTCTAACATTTGCATAGTACTTAATCCTACACGTATCTTAAGATACATCTGGGCACTTAAGGGGTCAAAAATGCACATTATCATTTAATTGTGTTTATGCACGTTTTTGCTATATAATTCATTACCCATGCCTTCATCAGTAGTTTTTAAGACTTGAATTTGAATTATTATGCATGAAATAATATAATTTTGAGTATTATTATATTATTATAACGCGAACAATTTACATTTACATTTTGAAATTTTACAGCAGTGTGATACTGTATCCGAGTTTTTTATACCGTATCCATCCCTGTACAACTGATACATCCAAGTCTCATCTGAAATATTTGAACCACCATTCTTATTCCTAATTGTTGTCCGGTAATTTGCCAGGAATTGATCACACAGGTCCACTCCACCCATGTGAGAATTGTAGTCCGCGATCGCCACTGGCATTTCGGAAACAGAATAACAAACAGGAGTTTTCATTTTTTTATGTATGCTAATAGTAATCAATTCTGATATGAATAAGTTGTCAGCAAATTTGTTTGTACCTGGCGGTAATTTTCACTCATCCACTGGTCCTAAAAGTACATCTCCTTGACCAAGATCTGTTCTCTGAAGGTTGGCTACAGCATGATAAAGGTTGACTTGATTCGAAAATACACCATAATTTTAACCGTAATCTTACTCGTTTCACTCTGATACAATACTTGCAGCCATATCTATCATAGTAGAGGTTGATTGATTCATCCACCAAACAGTATTCTCTAGCTCTTACAATTTTTAAAGTCTAGTTCAAAACCTCAAACTAAGGTTGAACTTTATATAGCCTACCTTTGCCATCATTCTTCCCATTATAATAATTATCTGCCAGATGCAGAAACCTTAACATTTCTTCAAACCTGTTCCTTCGCATTGACTGAGAAAGTATTTCGATGGTGCAGTCTGGAGATGGCCTCCGATAAAGCCATCAACTAAGTAGACGGTGACCTGAGAGAAGCAATATTCCAAACACTTCATAAATCACTTCGATTTGTACGTACTAAGAATGTACTAACATTTTTAACAATTGTTCATAAAATTTGTCTTGAATTTTATCTGCTGACAGCGCTGATGTTAGAGCTATTTCAGATTTGTTTCATCTCTGCTCCATCACTAAGGTACGTCTTCTCTTCTCAGCGGTAAATGGGAGCCCCTATGCTGTTTTCTTAACTTATACAGCAAGCGGTGTGCAACAAAAGTAACAAAAAAGTATTTACAGAAAAGACGGTTGAAAAGTCTTTAAAGCGCAGATTCCTCCTTATGTCAGGTATATCTTTCGGAGACTCGAATTTGAACACAAATTACAGAGGTTTTGGTGATGGAGCGTAGTACAAAGTTTCTTTATCAATGTTCACCAAAGTTACTTATTTCGTACACTGATTTCCGGCTTGCAAATTGGATATTATTGCCAGGGGAAAGTTGAACGAGAAACAAAGTAATCAATCCATTCCACCGTCGGTGATACAGAATACAAGTAATGCCATGACAGAGGCAGATACATATGGAGGGCGAAGGGGGAGCACGCCCCCCTCTTACGTGGCCGCCCACATTGCCTAACAGGGCAGCACTACAATTGTAACTCTTTCATATCATAAGATGGCATTGCCTTGAATATATAATAATTATACAATAAATATAATAATAATAATGCCTTGTTTATAATCATTTTAAATAAAACTTTCCTAAACTTTGCCCGTGACTTGATTATTTTTCATTACGATACAAGTAAAGATAGCTCAAGATATCTTTTGTGCCCCCCTTGAATTCTTTTCTGTATCCGCTACTGTGCCAGGATAGGCAACTTGATATTGCGAGTTTTTGCATTTCCAGAAATCCAATACTGACTCATTTTCTGCTTCCAATGAAGGTACTTTATCACAATTTAAATGAGGATGCACAACAATTCTGATAAAATTCCTGTTTTGCTGTATTTACCTAATTGTTCAATATTATACTTCATGAAATGGCAGGAATATAAAACTGTCTTCGATCTATCACATAATTAGGTTTATAAAATTATTACTTATTCATCTAATCAATAAATAGAATGAAACATACCTATAAGTCAAAACTTGAATTTTCAGTACCACAAGTGCCCAGACGTATCTTTAGATACGTCAAAACTTTACTGATTAGTTATGTCATGAGCTTGAAAGAAAAATGAATATCTTTAAAAAGATAATATTCCTTATACATTTAAAATAAAACAGGTAAAAACTGAATTCAGATAACTCAATGGTTTATGTGAAAATTTAATTTTCACATGACCATAGCGTAGCGATTTCTGAGTAGTTCATGACCAGCCATGTGTAAGTAAGCATAAAAATTGCAGATATTGGCTTAAATAATCTAAATCACTTGTATACCATTTGAAGACTTTATTATGTCATATTACGTAAATAAATCTCACAAACAAAAAACCACAGAGTATTTAGGAATTCTTAAAGTGTGACGTATCTAAAGATACGTCTGGGCTTTAATGAGTTAAAAACTTTTGGGTAAACTGGAACATCCTAATTGCTAAACTGCAGGAAGTTTAAGAATTATAACAGCCACTTATATGAACACAATCAATCTTCATGATTTTCCTAAAGTAGTTAATAGTTAGAAATTACTCACCACATAACAATGAAAACCAGCTAATCTCAAGAAGGATTTGGTGCTTTCCTGGCGAATGCTGTTGATGAAGTCTTCACGGTAAATCATCCGGGTAAGGATGGACAATGTTTCCAACGTTTTGATGGCTTTCTTTGCCATCGTCTCTAGGGTAAATCATTTTATTTATCATATTAATTCGCCCTGAAGACGATGGCAGAGAAGGCCGTTGAAACAGCAGCAATTTCCATCCGTACCCGACCGATTTTCCGTGAAGACTTCCCCCTCGGTTCAAAGCGGATATCATTCGCTCACTTGAAAACAAGAATCGTGCTTGGTATTGTAATAGATCACGAGTCTATTATAATAATATCGAGGAAGTTCTGCGGCGCGCGTTCGCGATAAAGGTATCTAAATACTGGGGATGGATTGACCTCAGTGCAGAGCACAGCACAAGATAGAAACGACCTCTTACAGAATGATCGGGTTTACACATTTATTTTCAGAATTGACCGTACAAAAACAAAAATCAAAGAAATACCCTTTCTTAGTTCTAATGAGGGATGAATGATTTGACTTTTATGGTGATACATAAATGAAAAAAATGAATCAAAAAAACAAAGAACACTACCCCACCAAAATTACCTAATTCTAATACAAAAAAATCAATAGAATGAATGGATGAATGATGAATTTACAAATGCCGAAGAATGTACAGACTCCTCGTCCAGTTGTGCGAAATGTCCAGTACAATTGCTTTGAATATGCAAACCTCGTGGACGGGAGATTAGTGATACAACTTTTCTTATTGAATGTTGAAAAAACTTGGCAATGGGTTGCGTGATATTGTTCCACAAATCACTATTTTCGAGTGAACAGCACTCTGGGTCCCTTCTTGAGGAATTATGTTGGGTCGAGCAGGGAGAGTGGATAATGCACTATCCAGGGAGAGAAGTTGTTGAGTATATTACCGCGTCAATGGTGTGGTTCTCTGTCGAATCGCCGCTTCGGCCGTTGAGCCCAACAGGCTTCTCTCTGCCTGCGGCTTCGAAGAACAGCGGGTGATTCCCACGATGAGTCGCGTACTCCGACTGAATCCATATCTCCCGTTGACTCTCGCTCACTGTGCGCTGGCCTTATCTCGGCTCGGAAGGTCTCTCTGCTTCCGCGCACTTCCAAACACAAATTATCCTCCCTTCTCCTCGTGAACACCCGTTATATAGCGGCGTTCACGTGACATAGCAAAAAAAATGACACTCAAAAAACCCTTGTACTTGATGGGGACGCCGCTCTAACAGTGCTGTGCCCGCTTAATTTAAATGAGCGATGGCTCAAACCTGGAACCGACCGCGATGAAAACATTGAAAAACGACGGTGAAGGTCGTACCGTCACATCGCCCCCCAGCACGAACGAATTTTTCCTTTTTCTTGCTGGGTGAAATATGAATGCAAGAAAAATGAAAAATTAGTTCGAGCTTTTGCACGAAAAAAAAAATAAAAATAAAGGAACAATTTACTTTTGTGATTCCTTATCCCCTATAAGGAACCAAGGAAAATGCATTAAATATGCCTAATTCGGATCCATCCTCCCTTGACAACAAGTAAGCATTAGGACCAACCCTCTTTGAAATACTGTATGCACCGGTTAACAAATGAAAGAACTTGTGAAATCACCCAAGTCTGATGTCGGACACCCGCAGAGTTCGTAGTAGCACGGAGTCTCCGATTTGGAAATTAGAATGCACCACTTTTTGACATTCCCTCCTCCTACGGGCAGACCCCCTTAAATTTTCAGCAGCGAAACGGATGATAGTTTCCTTGCCTACTACGGCGTCCTCCGGACATGTCAACCCATCGGGAAAACGATTTGGTGGTTTTCGACCGAAATGAGCCTCAATAGGGGTCATTTGTGTTGACTCATGCCTTACTTCATTGAACCACTTATTCACAAAAGGCAGAACCTTTACCCAAGCCCAATGTTCACCACCGCAATAAACCCTGAAGACGCGAGACAGTTCCTCCATAATTCTCTCGCTCGGGTTTGGTTGGGGATGTCGAATGGATGAGTAAATGATTTTTATTCCTAATCCACCTAACTCATCCTTCCATCTTTCGCTTGTGAACATGGTTCCATGATCCGATAAAATTGCCTTGGGTATCCCGCATAACTGAAAATATTCTTTTCTTAAACAAATTAAACAATTCTTAGCCTTTATTTTAATCAGAGGATAAACTTGGACGAATTTAGAAAATACGTCCACACATACAAAAACATATCGAAAGCCCCCCTTCGATTTCGGCAAGGCTCCATAAATGTCTACGGCGAGGAGTTCGCCGGGTTTGTTTGGAATAATGTTGGCCATTGGGCCTTCGAAATTCTTTGATGGGTACTTGGTTTTTTGGCAGACGTCACATCTAGAAACAAGTTACCTAATCTCTCGGTCCATATTAGGCCAATAATACCTAGTTTTTATCACGGCAGCAGTCTTAGTACCGCCGAAGTGAGCATAATTTTGATGTGCAAAAGTAATAACACGCTCTCTGACCTCACGGGGCAACCACACACGGTAACGAACAGCGTTGTTGGGAGAAGAAATTTTCTTAAATAAAATCCCACCTCTAAATGCCGCAGAATCTACCAATTTTCGAAAGCGATTGCGCCGTGCGTCGTTAGGTAACGCGATCCCTCGAAATAAATTCACAATAGGACGCAAGTCGCGATCATCAAATTGCATCTGTGCGAGGTTCTTGAATTCATCTTTGGGGAAGGGTGCCAACTGAAGGTCGATTTCAGCTACGAGGTAATGTTCTGATGGCTGCTCTACCGATTTCGGATGCCTAATAGAAAACTGGCTTAACCAATCTGCTACAACATTTTTCTCTCCCGGACAAAATTCAACAGTGAAAGAATATTCCTGTATCAAAAGCGCCCATCGCGTAAGTCTACAATTATTGAAGTGGCACTTATTAAGGAATGATAGGGATTTGTGATCGGTTAAGATAACAAATTCTCTTCCCAACAAAATCGTTCTAAACTTCGTTTAAGTCCACACGATCGCAAGGGCTTCCTTCTCGGTCGTTGAGTACGCAACCTCGGGGCCTTTCAGAGACCGACTTGCAAACGAAAGAACCCGTTCGCAGGCATCTTCATCCTTTTGGAATATAAAAGCCCCTATTCCTAGGTCGCTACTATCTGTCTGAACAAAAATCTTTCTAGAAAAATCAGGGAAGCCTAGCATTACGGAATCTAAAAAACATTGCTTTATGTTTTTGAATGCCTTGTCTTGCGCCTCCTCCCATTTCCACGGAGTGCCCTTTTTCAGCAATCGCAGTAAAGGTAGAGTCAAAAATGAATATTTTTGCACAAACTTCGCATAAAAATTGCAGAGGCCCAGAAACGCCCTCAGCTGTTTTACATTAACGGGAGGTGGAGCGGTTTCAATGGCCGATATTTTCTCCGGACTTGGCCGGACGCCTTTTTCGGACAGTATGTGTCCCAAAAATTTTATTTCCTTACAACAAAATTGTGATTTAGATAAATTCATTGACACATTCGCTTTCAAAAGCGTCTCAAAAAGCAAACTTAATTGCGTAAGATGCTCAGGAAAGGTGGAAGAAGCGACTAGTATGTCGTCAACGTTAACAGTTAATAATTTTTTGAGTTCGGGGCTTAGAATGTCATCAAGACACCGTATCAACGCGGCACCACTATTCTTAAGTCCAAATGCCACGCGTTGAAATACGTAACTGCAAGAATTGAATAAAAACCCTGTATACTTCCGATCCTCCGGATGCAGCTCAATTTGCCAGTATGACGCGGTAAAATCAATGCTTGAAAAATATTTGGCACCATAAAAATTCAACAAAATATCGTCTATCATTCTCAGGAATAGTGATACTGTTTAATCGCCTAGCATCTAAACACAAACGTATTTCACCGTCTTTTTTTTTAACCACCAGCAATGGGTTAATATACGCGGTTTTTTCTTTCTTAATGATACCTTGGGTAAGCATTTCCTCGATTTTTTCCTGCACTAGGTGTTTATATGCTATAGGAATCGGGTAGGCTTTTTGAACAAAGGGC
Organism: Ischnura elegans; assembly: GCF_921293095.1. Classification (NCBI taxonomy): domain Eukaryota; kingdom Metazoa; phylum Arthropoda; class Insecta; order Odonata; family Coenagrionidae; genus Ischnura; species Ischnura elegans. The sequence continues at coordinate 153,235,800 of NC_060246.1, forward strand.
CGGTTGTCTGAGAGCTTGATCGGATGGCGGACACCTTTTATTAAGGTCGGAGTAGAAGAAAATAGCGTGGTGTACTTAGCTAGCAGCTTACGCAATTCATCTCTTTCGTCGCCGCTTAGCTGACTAGACCTACAAACCGCCTCCTCTATGTCCTCCTCATCTACTTGATTCCCCATGGCCAATACTTTAGCGATATTATGTTCCCTGTGAATCTTAATGGGAAAATCTATCACCGCAGAACCTGAACCCCTCACTTTTACTAATTTTTCGCCGAAATCAATGAGAACCTTATTGTCTGCTAAAAAATCCATTCCCAGAATCAGAGGTTTTTTGAGATTTTTTATCACAAGACAAACTACTTCAAATTCAATCCCTCGCATTTGGAGTTGTATCAAAACCTGCCGGGTAATTGGTGGGGACTTGCGGCTATCCGCACACACGATCCTTGATCGATTAAGGGGAAAAGATGGGATCACGTCTTTTACTTCTAATTCTGTCAAAAATCTATCTGATACCGCGGAAATCTCACTACCGGTATCCAACAAAGCTTCCCCTAGCACACCATTAACCCAACACTCAACAACGGGACATACCCGCCTTTCATAGTACGTGCTGCCTTGCACACCGCTCTCAAAACTTTCACCTACCAATTCACACGTGGATATTATCTTACCCACTACCCTCTCTCCATCTGTCTCGGCTGGGGACTGGAGGTGAGTCACACCCAAGGTGATAGAAAGTAAGGTGGTCTCACTTCGCTGTTTACGTTTCGGCGGTGACGTCACGGCCGACACCTCGCTCAGCCGCCTGGCAGGATTAACATGCTATGCCCGGGTTTTCCTGACATATTCATTCACATTCTCGCCTTTGGGCTAGATATGTCGATGAAACGGCTGTGGGGTAGTGGAATTTATATGTATGACATTTGAATGCGTTCAATAGAATAGTTTGTCATGAACGAAAGGTATTTTTTTAAAGTGAATAAATAAAGGACGACGCCGAACGGCTGCTATTTTTGATTTTACGAACAGAATTGCCTTGGCCGAACTGAAAAAGCGGAATTTCCGAAGAACAACTGAAAATGCCATTTTGAAAAGTAATCCTAGAAACTCGTGAAGATAAAATTTCGTAACTACTAAGAGTTGTTTCTATAAACTAGCATTTGTTGAGTCCAACTCTTCCCCTCTCGCCTACCAGAGTGAATTCTTATATACTGTCTTCAATTTTCTGCACCATTGTCGTTAACTATAACCATCTAGCCATAATACCATGTAGAACTTTAACGCAATTAACACTGTAAAGAGTAAAATTTGTGTTTATTATTAATATGCATTTGTGCAAACGGTGATTATTTCTTTTAGGAGTCATTTGAACCACCAATAGTAGTTCCTAAGGAAAAGGTAATGAAGGGAAAACTATAAGCGTGCTTCAGTCAAGTTTTTACAGGACGTTTTTCCGTACATATTTGAATAGTTAACAGTGTAAATCTTTTCTAGAAGTACTAATATTACCTTCATGGCTCTGAAGTAGCAATGCTTAATATGGAATAATTTGAACTTGGTAAAGTATTAGCTGAGGAACAAGATCGAAGAGTTTCTACACACAATTTTCAGGGAAACTTCCATTAAGATAGTACAATAAACATAATTCGAGGAATTTTGATACAAATGTGGTCAATTTGAAGGGTTAACCATTACTATATCATTACCCAAAATAAGACAGAAACAGGTATGCAAACAACAAGCTAATATGCACTATAAGTGCTTTTCAAGAGATTTGGAGCATGAATAAAAGCTGCATCAAATAAAATCACAGATGGAGGAATTAAAAAAGAAAACAATATACATATTTCAAACTTATGTGATATACATAAAACAGCAAATTTTACATTTCCAGAATTCAGATTTAAGAATGCTATTGAAACTATTATTTATACAACATATGCAAAGTATGCAAATTAAAAATAAATCTCAAGTGTAAATGATGGAACATATCTATTGATATAGTTTCAAATTAGGAAAAGAATCATGAATACGGGATGAAAGCCACCACAAATCTTCCATTGTTACTGGAATAGCTGAACCTGTAATTAAAAATTTGTATAAATTGGTGAGCTGTACTAGAGGAACTAAAAAATGAACTATTCAACAATTTCAATGAATAGCACCAGAGTACACCAAATTTTCAGTCTCATCAAACGTTATAAAACCTCTTGATTTGGATCAAACATGCTATTACTCGAGTGTCTATTTCATCATTCACAGTCTGTGCTACAGGAAAACTAAGGTTGGGCAATATCAATTTGCAGAAAACATTCTGCCAGTCTAATCTAATGCGAAGATGGTGATCTTTCTGCCAACAGAGTCTTTCCCTGGACTCTTCCCTTCTTCAGCTTAAGAGCTGAAAAGCATTTATGCAAGAAATCCATGAAGGAAGACATAGTGCATCAGGCATAGAAGAGCATCCAGCACAACTATTCAAGATAAATAGATTAATAATAGGAATAATGCCTCAAATAATATAATCACAACAACGCAACGATTTACATACCTATGGAAGGATATTTGAAGTCCGCTCTTCTTAGCTTTGTTAGAGCTATTACCACAAGTAGCCACCGTGCAACGCATTCTTTATGATGCTTTTACCACGCAAAAAGAGTAGTAAATCGGCAGTATTAGTCAGGGAGCGCAATATTCGTTGCTGAAGAAACTGAATTCCCATGCGGTTCATCCGTCGAAAATGGCCGGTGTCTGCCGTGACGTCACAGGACTTCGGCAAGGGAACTGAGACCACCTCTCCTTTACCACCTTGAGTCACACCAGCCGACGCGAGTTTAACGCGAAGTCCTGACCTTCTACTCGAGGTGCGCTGGGAGGAGGCGGACTGGGGGATTTCTCCTTGTGTCGCTCTTTCCCAACCTTGCGTCCTCGCTGAAACGTGACGGAATTTATTCGATAACCCTTATCAGCTGCTCGCGGCCTCGTATTTTCGGAACCTTGCAATGCACCTGGATGGAACGAGTTTTGAGTAGCCAGCGTGCTTGTCTGATAAGACTGGTCATACAATCCTAGTAATACAACCAGTCGTTCAACCGTTAAATGATCAATTGACTTTAACGTATTCTGAATCTGAATGGAAAACTGTCTAATTAGGACCTGAAGAATTTCTTCTTCACTCATCGGTGAGGAACACAATCGCGCTTGCGCTACTTTTTCAATCGCAAACTGTTTCATCGTGTTCGACTTTCCCCTCACATACCTGTCTGTAATGATTTGCATGCGGAAATTATACTGGGTGTCAGTGTCCCAAAAGTTAGCCAAAAATTTTTCCCTAAATTCCGCGAGTGTTGACGGAACTGGCCATAGCGAGTTACTCTATATCTTGGCATCACCGCTCAACATTTGAAAAAACACTTGTGGTTGCAACGCCTCTGGCACAGAGACTATGGAAAAATAATTATTAACTTCCCTTAGGAAGGCAATAGGGTGCTCGTTGCTAAGGGCAGAAAAGGTGGGTTTTGTGAGAGAGTGGATTGATACGGCCGCTGATTGCGTGGTCGTGCCCCTATCTTTTAAAGCGGTCACTTCAGACTCAAGGGAGTTGATTCTAACGTCGCAGTGTACTTTCACTTCCTTCTGCGTCGCAATCACTGCATCGTAAGCCTGTTCCAACGCACTGGTACGAACCTTTACATCGCCAATCTCCGCGCTTACCATTTCTCTACATTCTTCGCGAACGACCCTTCCTATCGTTTTTACACCGTCTGCACACCGTGTTTCTACCTCATTAATTTTCTTTTTTACTTGCGAAATCTCCTGCGAAAAACCTTCGTTCCACCTATTCATCTCAGCTTTGATTTCCAGAAACATGGCTTCTTTACTTTCCTTACTCTCGCGTATTTCCTGTCGCATGGTATCATTACTACCTTTTATTTCCTGACTCATGAGTTCCTTACATTTATCAATGCCTTTTTTCATCTCCTGACGCGTGATTTCATGACTCTCATTACATTTATCAATACCTTTTTTCATCTCCTGACGCATTGAATGCATTAAGGAGAGGAGGGTATTAAGCGGGTCTTCACGGGACTCCGTTTGACTGACATTGAGCCTACCGGGTTCGCCAGGTTGCACGGATAAAGATCCAACCTCCTTCCTTTCGGGGGTCTCTAACACCATACCCGCTAGTCCGAGCGCCAACCCATCGGTATCTGAATGAACGCTCTGGTCGTCCGTATCGACCTCGTCATCCTTTTTCTCCCGATACTGTCTAAACGCTGCCATCTGATCCTCCTTGTCTGCCATTATTTAAATTTAACTTGCAAAACCCAATGATACGGAATCTGAAAATTTTGATTCGGTAACCCTTCTGACAAAATGAATCGCGTATTCATACAAAATATGACCGCGCGTTAATGGGCGTCAATTGCGACCATTGGTCATTAAATTCAATCTCAAGAAAGTGGTGCTGACTGAAGGTCACTTTCAACTGAAAGGAATTTTCCATGGCAGTACGAACTATTCGAGCGGCCCCGCACGTTGGTGCGCCAATTGTAATAGATCACGAGTCTATTATAATAATATCGTGAAAGTTCTGCGGCGCGCGTTCGCGATAAAGGTATCTAAATACTGGGGATGGATTGACCTCAGTGCAGAGCACAGCACAAGATAGAAACGACCTCTTACAGAATGATCGGGTTTACACATTTATTTTCAGAATTGACCGTACAAAAACAAAAATCAAAGAAGTACCCTTTCTTAGTTCTAATGAGGAATGAATGATTTGACTTTTATGGTGATACATAAATGAAAAAAATGAATCAAAAAAACGAAGAACACTACCCCACCAAAATTACCTAATTCTAACACAAAAAAATCAATAGGATGAATGGATGAATGATGAATTTACAAATGCCAAAGAATGTACAGGCTCCTCGTCCAGTTGTACGAAATGTCCAGCACAATCGCTTTGAATATGCAAACCTCGTGGACGGGAGATTAGTGATACAACTTTTCTTATTGAATGTTGAAAAAACTTGGCAATGGGTTGCGTGATATTGTTCCACAAATCACTATTTTCGAGTGAACAGCACTCGGGGTCTCTTCTTGAGGAATTATGTTGGGTCGAGCAGGGAGAGTGGATAATGCACTATCCAGGGAGAGGAGTTGTTGAGTATATTACCGCGTCAATGGTGTGGTTCTCTGTCGAATCACCGCTTCGGCCGTTGAGCCCAACAGGCTTCTCTCTGCCTGCGGCTTCGAAGAACAGCGGGTGATTCCCACGATGAGTCGCGTACTCCGACTGAATCCATATCTCCCGTTGACTCTCGCTCACTGTGCGCTGGCCTTATCTCGGCTCGGAAGGTCTCTCTGCTTCCGCGCACTTCCAAACACAAATTATCCTCCCTTCTCCTCGTGAACACCCGTTATATAGCGGCGTTCACGTGACATACCAAAACAATGACACTCGAAAAACCCTTGTACTTGATGGGGACGCCGCTCTAACAGTGCTGTGCCCGCTTAATTTAAATGAGCGATGGCTCAAACCTGGAACCGACCGCGATGAAAACATTGAAAAACGACGGTGCCGGTGCTACCGTCACAGTATCTATACAAGTCTTTCCCGAGCGAGGAAACTCGAACTACATACACTAACCCTCGTCGCTGTTCCAAAGCGCTAATTCGCCGTGATCACAAGGAGTGTGTACAGGGCATGACTGCATTCATTTCTTCCAACCCAAGAGAATTCTGGTCCCTTGGGAATAATCGCCGAATGTCTCCACGCATCCCCCTTACCATGACCTATAACAATCTTGAGGCTGGGGGCCCCGATAGACCAAACTTATTCAATAAATTCTTTATGGATTGCTTAGCTCCTTCATCTACTCTCTCTAATAAAATTGACCACCTCCCCACGCCAATTTGTGACCATTTTCTATCTTACATTATCACTGACCCCAGAGAAGTATTTGAATATCTCTGCAAAATTCATCTCCATTTTGCCCCCAGTTCCGATGGTTTGAGCCCCAAACTAATTAGACACAACGCCTTCTCCCTCTCTCTTCCATTGAGCCTCCTACTGAACTGTTGCTTTTCCCTCGGCACCTTCCCTTCCCAATGGAAAATTGCCAGCATCATTCCCATACATAAAATGACACTAAAGATGAAGTCTTAAACTACCGCCCAATATCGTTACTTCCGATACTATCTTCAGTTTGCTAAAGGATTATTCTCATCAGGCTCTACTACTTCACTTCTCCTTTTTCATCAAATAATCAGCATGGCTTCCTTCCGGGACGCTCCTGCCTGACCAACTTCGCTCTTTTTCAGCATCATGCAGTTGTTTTCATCTCTAATAAAGCTCAACTTGACGCAGTATTCTTAGCTTTCTCGAAAGTCTTCGACTTTATAGACCACAGTCTTCTCCTACACAAACTCTTTCACCACTTTGACCTGAATGGAAATTTTCCAAACCAAGTAGATTCTTTCCTCAACAATTGGGACCAACTTCCTGGCTGCTCATCCCCATGGCTACTCACAACATTCGGAGTACCTCAGGGAAGTGTTCTCGGGCCATATTTCTTTTATCTTTTTATTGGCGATCTGGTCTACCTCGTACATCCCTCTCAAGCCCATACCCATTTTACGCTGATGACTGCAAAATATTTTAGCAAATTAACAATGTCGCAGACTGCCATAACCTAAAGAAAGCATTGAGCAAGGTTTAAGAGAGGCGCAACACCTGGAAACTCCACCTAAACTCCAATAAATGCAACATAATTTCCATTTCACTTAAAAAAGTCCCCTTATGATTTTAGGTACAGTGTAAATTCCCTTTCCCTCAGAAGAGTCTTCACCATCAAAGTCTTAGGTTTTTTAATGGATGAAAAATTAAATTACTGTGAGCATATTACAAAAATAAAAAACAAAGCTATGTCTTTCCTTGGCCTCCTTTACCGCTTCTCAGAAATGGCAGACCCGATAGCATTACGCACATATTTTTCAACAATTTTAATTCCCGTTATAATGTATTGCTCCCCATTTGGACAATCTCAGCCCCATCCAATATTATGGCTCTTAAAAGTGTGACATTTTTTCACTAATATAGTAAAGTGCAGAGCTCCTCATCTTCGTAATATGTCCGCTGATACTGTTTTTCACACTCTCTCTATATCTAATATTCCAAATTTAATCATAAAATCTGATTTAAAACTAATATATAGCATTCCAAACTCTTCCATAGACTAACCCGATCTCGTCTCCAATTTAAACTTTAAAGGTCCATGCAGACCCTCACGAACGCATTCGCTCCTCCATACTTTCTCCCATTCCCAGATTGTCATTAACCAAACGTTCCATCCTCTCCCGCCTCTCTTCCCTCATAAATTCCCTTCCAGATCACATTGACCCGTTCTCCTTTCCAAACCACTCCTTTACAAACCGCGCTCTTTCCTACCGTAACAGAAACTATTAAGGTCAATAAGTTTACTGTAATATATAGTTATTCTTTTAAATTTTTTGTTTCATTGTGTTTGTATTTTTTTTAGTTTGTTATACTGTGGCACTATAAAATGGAAAACTATTCTGTATGTCGACAATTTGATAAATAAATGAATGAATAATAAAGCTACTCCTCGTTGACTTTCCTCCTCAGCACTATGAATATCCTTTACTACTCACTACCGTAGACTCCATCGTCCATCCACTTCATTTCACATAATCCTTACATATCTATCCTCCCTTTTTCCCTTTCCCTGCTCTCACCTCAGTTTCTTCTACCCCCTTTTCACTACAATCATATCTTATCCCTTCTCAAAACTTATTTTAATCCAAAACTCAAATAGATAGTAATGAGGAAACATGAGCACACATTCGGTTAATAACCGATGTTGCCCAGCCACTGTTGCTACAAAGATGTTCTCATGCATTCCAGGAGAGGATTATGCAGATACGATGGAGATCCTTATGTAGGAATAACAGGTAAGACTGGGAAGGTATTTCAGCCGTGCGATTAGGTCATAGTCATGGCTCTATCATTGAAATCGATCGGAAGGAAACAAGTGAGTAGGCACAGTCAATTGGCCGCAATTAACCAAATCTCCCAAAAGGGGAGGAGGAACTTAGTAAATAATCCGTTATTGAAAGGACGAATCGGAGTTCGGGTTGGATATTAGCCCAAGTTAGTCACTACTTTGGAGCGAATGGCAAGTTTGTTCCTCTACCCTCGCTTCTCGCTGTATTTGAACTAAAGAATCCATAGTTGGGCATCCAAGCAAGCGCTTTACCTTCTAGAGATATTTTAGTGAGAAACTATAAAATGAGCATTCGCTATGCAGTTTCCGTATATTATCCCCGTGCCCCCTATTTCATAAGTTTACACCATTTCACCCTCATATGGTTTTACAAAATTAGTTACGTCGTTGGATTTGCGGCACCGCATCGGCGCCGCGTCATTTTTTGCTATTATCTTTCAAAGTAAGCCTGAATTTACAATTTTTTGATTGATTATGGTAAATACACCTATTATTATTATTTCGTACCGTGTTTTGCTAGATTTTAACCATTATTGTTGAAGTTACAACAAAAAATCTTGAACGCTGCATTCTCTCCCATTTCTTGCCGTAATGTTCTTTATTTTAGTTCCCTGTGTTTGTTATTTTCGAGTGAAAGTTTTAATTTCGTGTGAAATGGTCGTTTGAAATGTTTTTCTGATATACAGAATTCGGCAAACTCAGCTTTTTAATGTTTATATTTTTTATAATTTTATGTACCTAAATACTAAAAATGATGACCGAATAAAATTCTATTATGCCCATATAACAAAATTTTGCCTCACTGCGTCCACCCATATGTTATATCTTTGCAGTGTGTATAGAAGGATAAGTTATTAAACGTTAATAATGGAACAGCGTTAGATTAGGTGAGAAGAGACAAGTGTTACTTTCGTGATTTTTACAAGATTCTGGCGATCAAGACAAATCTTACGAATATTCTGGGAGCTTTTGTCCTGCAATAAAAAATATCAAGTCTTATGGGTTTTGAAATATAAATAATATGGGATTAAAAGCAACGTGTCAAAGAACCCAACGCTGCTTTGGAGGTGGAGCTAGAAGAGTCGGTCCTACCACGGAGCCCTTTTCCCTCACTGGGGACGTGTAGACAAAGGAAAATGTTTCCTTGGATATGGACAGGAAAATTTTTTGCGTGGGAGTGCATCAGATTAGGTTTTACTCCTGCATTGGTGGGACATCCATAGAAATAACTTTTAAGAAGCATGGTTTATTGGTGGTAGGAGAGAAGGAGCAGCTGCCTTTTTTCTTTCGTCCAGCTCTGCGTGAAAAACTGATGGAAGAATGTTCTGGGGTGACAAAAATACCCTAACTTTGGAAGGACTTCCCTTACATTTTCTTTCCGTAGCGTTTCCCTGACCCAAACATTGGGACTATCCATACCTTCCCACTAAGCTCCCTTATTTGTCTTTCACCGCCTTCTTCCCCCCGTCCACAAAACTTGATTGAACTTCTCTCCACCCTAATGACCCACCCGAGCTGGACCTTCTTGGAATGAAGGGAGGGGCACTGCGGGGCGTTTTGACAAGGCTTTTGTTCCCTGTCCCTCATGCAGCGTTAGAAGGATGAAGAAAAAGAAGGCTTTTGTATCTAATTGTCTCCTTGTAATCCCAACCTTTTTCGCGATATGGATTTTCTACTCCTACCTGTTCTAACAATCTGGGTATTCCCCAGTTCTTGGCAATCGACACACTACCACCCCTTCACCTCAAAACTAACTACCTGGCATTCCTTCTCCTTTCTCCTCCTCACGCACCCCTTTACGTTAGTAACACCTCCAATGCATAAAACATCTGTGCATTTCAGAACACAAAGAAACGAGAAATATGCTCACAAATTTTCACCTCACGGTGAATTGTCTTTTCACCTATTCATAATGAAACGATTCTACCATGTAAATTCTAAACTCATCATCAGGAAAGAGAAATTTTTTTCTATCACACAATTAGTTGGGTAGTTTTCTTAATTTCACCCCAATGGTAAACTATCATGTCATCAGTAACTGTATAAACACCGGCAATTTTGTATAGACTATCGTAGCCCCAAAGGGATTTTTTAAATGAAAGGTACAAGACATATAACAATTACTGTGCGATGTGTTCTTCACGGCATTCGGTGAAACTTCTGAATCTCCTGGCAGGTTACAGTTACTCATTCAGCTAGAAATATTCACATAACGGCGAGGGAGCACTATTCTACTAATTTGGATAATGCATTGTGTTAAATTTTTCTTAGAACTGCTGCATGGACTAATTCTAAACAGTCACCCTAGAATTTACCAAAAGGTGACTATCACCACGGCAGGTACGTGAACGCGGAGCGGAGAAGGTGCCCAAGCATAACTAAGTCGGAAGCCATGGAAAAAAACAACCTTTGCTAGCCATGAGTTTCTGTGAATAACTCTTGCGAAAAGATGATTTTTAGTCAATGAACAATATAACGAGGCAAACATAATGATTCTTAGCTAAAAGAGAGAGCACAATTGGAATAGTAACATTTTCCTTTTTTAACAATTTCATTTTGTTTACAATGTTTAGAAAAATAAATAATATGATTGTAAATATATTATAGCATTTCATACAAAACATAAATGCTTTGACATTAACATTGGGAGTGCAGTCACCGACGTAGCGACGAGGAAATACTGAGCGCCGCAGCGGCGCAGAAAATCCAACGACGTCACTTTTTTCATTAGAGGCCAATAAAATGTAAGCTATAGACACTATGTTAACAAAATTTTATATGCAGACGAAAAAAGCAAAAGAAATAGACTACTGAAAATTTCAAAATGATCCATTCGAATGGAAAAATTTTACACCACTTTTAAAACCACGAGCGCCGCTAAGGCCCAGCAAATCCATATTAGGGTTAAGCTCACAATTCTGGACTCGATAATACCTCCAAATGCCCACAATTCCAAAAAATGTTTTGTTAGTGTTTTTATGTTGAATTTGCATTAAAATGTCACACAAGTGGCAAATAAACAAAGAACATTTACAATTTTAACCGTTAAAATTTTTTATCTGGTGAGGTCGAAAACGACCACTTGGGATAATGGGACATAATCAACTCATTGTCAGCTCCCACTGATCACTAATTTTTTCTTCAGCTCACAAATAACATAACTCATTTTTTAATTAAATTCTCAAGCCTCTGACTTTATTTATTTCAAACAATGTTTAAATATTAACAGGCATTCATAATAATCATTTAAGTGTGGAGTGGAATGAAGCATTTATCATGTAAGGGGACATTACACGTGTCACATGCAGTCACAGTTTTGTTTTTACAATGAACACAGTTTCTTCTTGGTTGAGCACTGTTCAATGAGCAGTTACCACTAATTGCCTCCCCAACTCTTTCTGATATTGACTTATCCTATTTTTTTTAAATGGACCACTGACCTTTCGTTTTATACCATGGGTTTTGCAGAGTGAATCCACAACCTGACGTAAAAACTCTAGCTTACCCCATCTACACCCATACGATCTACTAACATGCCATGCATGGTTCACGCAAACATCAATGGTCCAGAATTAAATAGGCATGTACCATTTTTTACCGCGCATTCCTATCTGATAATTGGAAATATGGTTATCCATTTGACCCACTCCACCCATATATCTGTTGTACATTTTATTATATTCGGCTAAGGAATCTCAATTTGTCGTTTCTCCTTCAAGGAATACCGCGTTGCTTTCGATAAAGGCTCTTCACCAAATAGGTTTGACATAAGTAAAACTGCATTATTATCTTTACATTCCACTGCGATAATATTTCTTCCTTTTTCAACGCGTTTGTCAATTGTTCCTCTTTCCATTTTTTTCATGTCCTTCTTTGACGTGATGGTGCATTTTTCCATTCGATTTTCACGTACAGTACCATGAGCATCTAATCCTCTTTCTTAGAGTTGTAAAATTACTTTAGAGCTGGCAAAAAAATTGTCAAAGAACAAGGAAAATTTAAATTCGGGATATGAACTCACCAATAAATCTACGAAACTGAAAATAACGGACCCTCCCAAGCCAAATTCTTTCTTGTTCTCATCATTTGAAGTATCTTTTCCCTGATATAACATAAATTGAAGACAATACCCTGATTTCAAAGCCAATGATCATGCTTTATAACCAAAACGTACCGGCTTTCCCTTCAAAAACTGTTTGCTGGAGTGCTTTCCAAAGTACCTTATCATAGAATTATCAATTTATGCAAAACTCTCTAATGGAGAAAATCGTATGAAAAGTTCATTGACTTTACTTACAAGTGGCCTAACCTTAGCATACTTATCATTGGCGTCCAAATTCAAATTATCACAACCGTGAAAATGGCGAAAGAGTTCATCGAATTGATTCCGTCTCATGGTGTTTTTCACTAGCACATTTTCAGTGTCTGCTCTATTTTCCCAATACATTCTTCGTCAAGGGCATGAATTATAACCCGATAGAATTAAAATCCCTATGAACGCGTACATATCATCATGATTCACATGGAAAGAACTGTTTTTCTGAGAAGAATACATTGAAGTGTGTTTCACCAAACCTTCGACAATTTCTTAATTGAGAAATAGTTTCAGGAAGTCAATTGCCTCGGAGTGTTCCAAGATCGTGAGAGGAGGGAGAAAACTTTTTTCTTCAGGCACTGGTCCACATCACTAATATCTCCCTGGACCCATTCACAGACTTTAAGCTTCTTAAAAGCACTTGCACTTTTGTCAAGTGGTATGTCATCACTCCTATCCTCACGGTCACTGAAACGCACTTCCGCCGGAGCTGTTAACTGGTTACAATTCAATCTTTTGGGATCAAAATCGTCCTCATCTCCAGAATCTTCATCAGTTTCATCACATGTTTGGATAGGAGGCAATATATAAATTGAATCAGGAATATCATCCTCACTCAAGCGCTCACACTCCTCTATTATTTCTGCGGCGGTGAGGCATTTCCCTCTAAGCAGAACAGAAAACACGTAGGTACATAGTTGTAGGTGTATGAACATAGGGACATAAAACTAATAGGAAGTACGAAAATAAAAATATGCATCTAAGCATTTACAGAATTTTAATCTTTCAGAGTGGCGGGCAGTCTTAAACCCATAGGCAAAAACATCGGACAACGAATCCTTCATCTCACGATTCGCTACGGAAAATAAGCAAGCAGAGCATGCATTATCCCAAGTGGTCAAAAACGACAACTCATAGATAAATAGGCTCTAGGCTCATAAGAACTCTAGATAAATATGTAATTCGCGGGTACGCAATAAAACAGGCTATCTATTTTATGAAATACATGTTTGTTTAGTGCACAAATAAAAAATGGAAAACTTACCGAGACAATTTTCCTGGCATGCCAATGAAAAATAGACTTCCCGAAGTTCACGAAGCCGATCTCTCTACCACACTGACTAAATTACGAGATCTTAACCCCACATAGTTCCGAGAAGTCTAATGTTACATTTAAGTTACATTGTAGGTACATCGATGGATTGCCGGCGTGTAGAACAAAAAAATCCCCCAAGGTCATTTTCGACCACTTGGGATAAAATGATACCCTGGTCATTTTCGACCGCTTGGGCTAAAATGGGTTAAAACAAAAAAATTTAATTTTCGGGTAAAAATATTACGATAGGTTTACTATCCAATCAAAAGTTTGGGTTTCATTAAATATAGATGATCGAGAACAGTGACAGGTATTTTATTCACACCTTTTCTGCATAAATCAACATGATGGACAAAGGATAAGCTTTTCTCGCATTTTCGCGCTGGTAAGAAAAGATAAGACAGCCTACGTTTCGGGTTCCGGCTCGTTAAACATTCTCAAAAATACAAATGAATTGCCAAGTGAGTTACGAGTCAAAAATGGAAACGACATCTGCCTTAAGTTATCTTAACCAGGCGCAAACCCGAGAAAAGTTTATTAATTCTGTTCGCAGGAAAGTTGTTAAATCATACATGATGGAAACGTTTTCAATTGCGATATTTCATCCAATATATTTTAATCCGATTACATCCAATCGTCCTTAAATTTAATAGGATAGGAGAAATTTTTCTTTTGAATGTTCCTACATGTTCATTAAAAGATTCAACACTTAATTATATCGTCACTACGTCAGTAAAAACACATGGTGAAAGCAACAAATTGAAACCATGAAACTTACCATCGAGTGATATGAATGAAAATTTGTAATTTTAATCGTCACCGAGTAAAAATCAGGATGTAAAAGAGTAAAAAGATATTTGTATTTTTTTCACTTCAATGTGTTTGATGGCAACGTAACGAAAATTATACGTATTAGTTTCAGGGTCAATACGAGTTTTGATATCCACTGAAATTGATGTGAGAGAATTGAGGAGGTATGAAATAATTATCAACACGGAGACGTACAATTTTGGTCGATTAAAATCACTCTCAATTACACCTGCGGAGCAAAATACCGGATATATCACTATTTCAACGCCGGAGCCAAGCGGTCGTTCATATGAGCTGGCAGGTAATTGACGTAATTGGAGCGGAAATCGCACGTTTCGACAAATCCTCTCCAAAATCACAACGAAGTTTTGTGTAAAAGTAGACATGATTTCTCCTATCGTGGAGACTCAATGAAATCATAAAATTCCCAATTTTGGGCTGGTCTTATACAAGTTTATCGCATCTGGAATGATTCGTTACACGATTTCAAATTTTGAAGCGTTATTTCATCCAGTACATAGAGGTTTTTCGGACTGCAAGTTTCGCATATAAGTTAACTATCTTATATGCAAATACATGACGTTTGAGGTGGTAGAAAGATTAAGTTTGGTCAGAAAAGATTATCGTTAAAAATAGTGCAGTGGATACCTGACAAAGTTACCTTACGGCAGAGTTTTTCTCTGAAGCAACGTTGTAAATTCTACGTGCTTGTGGGAAATAGAAAAAAATATTTACGTTTTCTAGGGATTCAATTTATGCAAACTATCAACAAAAAATATTTAAATTCACGGCAAGACATGTTGAGTCTTAAAGTGTTAACCTTTAACCGCTTAGCATACGTTTTTGTACACAACCAACTATCAATGATCTGTCAGTCCTAAGAGTAAAATAATTCAATTTTATAAAACTTGCTCAGAAAGGTTTGGTTATTAATAAGTTATCGGTTTCGAAGAATATTAAATTATGCATTAAAAATAATTAACATTACAATGAACTTTAATTTTCATGACTGATGTTGTCTTTTTTAAATGCTCGATAACAATAAACAGAATATATTTAAATTGTGCATTAAATATCCACAACATTTCAAGCTCTAAACTTTTTTCATGGGGGCATAAACACAGCTTCTTTGAGTATTCAAGGCAAATGAGGGCTTTGAATTCAAAACACATGTATTTATTTTGCGGCTCTTCTACATCTACATCTACATAATACCCTGCGAGCTACCTCTAGGGTGTTTGGCAGGGGGTGATCAATCACCAGCATGCAGCATGCATTTGGACTCCCACATGCACACCACACCGTCCAAAAAACGTCCCTTATACTAAAAAACTATACTGTATGCTGTTAGAAATAATAATTGAATTAAGAAACATGCATTATTTTTTACATAGGTTAGTAGGCTACACTACAAGTCACGCAATCTATTTACGAGCTCTATTGCTTCCATTATAATCTCTTATTGATCGTGGAAAGAATGACATTCGGAATCTGTCTGTTCTACAATCTATCTCTCTTATTTTATTTATATGATCTGACTTCCGTAGTATGCTGGCGTCCGTAAGATATGGTTAACTTCGTCAGAAAAGACACTGCTCTTGAATTTATCTAAAAGGTTTAGTCTACTTTTCAATCTACGGTCCGACAGAGATTCCCATCCGTGTTTATCTAAGAGGCCAGTTACACTATCAAGACTATCTTAACGACCTTTCACATACCTGGAAGCTCTTCTTTGCACGCGTTTCAACTTTGTTATTACATTACTTTGTTACAAAGATATCGGCCTGTAATTAGATGTCGGTTCCTTGTCTCCACTATTAAATATTGGCGTTACATTAGCGATTTTCCAGTCATTAGGTACTTCGTGTTGCTTGATGGATTTACTGAATATTGACTGCAAGTAAGGGGCAATTTCTGAGGCAAGTTCTTTATATACGCGAGAAGGGATTTCGTCTGGACCAGGTGATTTATTTGGACTAAGTGATTTCAATATATTTTCTATTCCGAGAGTACTAATGTCAATAGCTGCCATCTTATGTATACAGGGATTGTCATCGGTCTCGGGTGAGTTTTCGGAAGGCTCCGTGAACACGCTCTTGAAGTATGAATTTAATAAATTGGCTTTATCGTAACTGCTTGTCAACACATCTCCATTGTCGTTTCTCAGCGAACATACGGTAGATCGTTTACCTTGAACTTCCCTAACATATGACCAAAATGCTTTTGGGTTATCTTGTAACTGCTCTACGAGTGTTTTTGCTTTTGAAATTCGTGAACGCATTCCTGAACGCTTCCTTCGTGGCGGCTTTAGTCATCCTATATTTTTAAATTATTAGCTCGCGTTCATTAGCGGATAAATCCGCGCTGACTTTTTTCATTTTAGCATTCACGCTCTCTGTCGCCTCAATGATCTTCTCACTTCCGCGTCGTACCATCTCGGTTCGCTGCCTTCTTTTACTGTTTTACTAGGGATCTAGCTATTTATTCCCGATGTTACGGGCGAAAGAAAACCTTTCCAAGTATTCTCTACATTTAACTTTAATACTGTGTCACGCCAACCCTCGGCCTATGATCCGATGGGACCGCCTACCATAAGCTAATACCCGGCAGCTCTGGGCAGGCTCCGATCTCTTGAGTCGTGGGCTAACCTCATAGGAATTTCTTTTTACGGGCGCCAGGCAACCAAAGTTGCCTTCCTATGGACAGCACTGAAGGGAGGCTTCACACAATTGTCACACTTAACATGGCAATTAATTTATTGCACATTTTAACAAACATAAAATTTCCTTTTAAACAAATACCAATAAATTACAATGCAGCATACATACAAGATACCATGAGAATATTGTCTTTTCTTCTGGTACCAAACTTGAAAATTTGAGACAGGAGAATGCTGGATCTCGGCTCATATCTGCCAAAAGGCAGCCGAATCTCTGAGACAGGAGAATGCTGGATCTCGGCTCATATCTGCCAAAAGGCAGCCGAATCTCAGCTACGTATATCCAGAAAATCACCTGAGTGGTGTCCACAGCCCCAGAGTACTTGCCCTGGAGAGAACAAGAGATAGGATCGACCCATGTCTTAGCAACCGGCCAGAAACCAGTTAATTGCACCCAATGCTGTGCACTTGCAAAAATGAGGCTGATCCTTTTACCGAAGAGCGTCGGGAGATACGGCTTGATATCCTTCGGGCGCTTTCTCTACACATAGGCTGGACACTCATCTGAGTCGACCACTGTCGACCGGTCTCCTGTCCACTCTCTCTCTCTCTGTCTCCGTCTCCCTGTCCTCACACACGCATACGACTCGCTCGCCTCTCTCACCTAGACTCGCTTCCTGGCTGACGCATGGTTACCTGGGCTCTCCCGGCCAGCCCACCGACCTATCCAGGAGGGGAGGGGGGTTTGGTGGGAGGTGGGTGTGTAGGTAGGGGAAGGATTATTTGGGAAGGGGAGGGGTGGTCGCCTGAACCATAACTCCGCACACCCAGTGAAGGGAACACAGGGAAATGGGTGAGTGAATCACAATGGAACCGGCCGGTGAAGGCAAGCCCAGTGGAATTTTCAGGGTGAACGTTACAACTGATTCTTGAAACTCGGGGAAAGCATTTTTCAGATGACTCTTAAACCCATCAAAATCAGCTCTTTTGAAAATGAAAACTTTACACTCTTTTTTAAAGTTTACAGCGGTATTTAGAGAAAACTTTGCAGTTACTACCCTGTGGTCACTTATTCCTTCGACAGTGCCAACGTTTATTACCTGATGTGGTATATTTGTCGCTAATAAATCAAGAATATTTTCTCCTCTGTTTGGTGCGGATGCTATTTGAAACAATGAATTAGATGTAAAAGTGTCTAATAAAGCCTCGCAAATCACTTTATCCCTCCCACCAGGAATGAAGCTATAAGTCTCCCAATCTATAGAAGGTACGTTGAAATCTCCACCCACAATCAAGTTTCTTTCAGGATACTTGGATGCTACGCTGTTTATTTGATTTTGAAAATCCAATATTGACGTTATATCTAAGTTAGGTGGTCTGTAATACGAACATAATAAAATAGTTTTGAATTTTGACATTTAATTAAACACCACACTGATTCAACGCTAGTCTCAGTTACGGTTATTGCTTGGCTGACGATTGAATTCTTTACAGCTATAAAAACTCCGCCCCCAACTCGATTAATTGTATCTTTCCGATAAACAGTGAACGATTTTGGGAAGATCTCATTGTCTGAATCATCATCTGTCAGCCAAATTTCTGTTCCAAAATCACGTTACACTTCGTACTATGAATTAAATGGTGGAATTCGGGAATCTTATTTCTTAAACTACGGCAATTAACCACAGCCACGATTAAAACTTCGGAAGCAGTATTATTGCGATTCGGGAATAATTATGATTTGCTTTTGTCGAATAGACTATTCACCGGCTCTTTACCGCTGATAAATGGAAATGCATGTCTTATTGTCTCACTATCAAAATGACTTGAGCCTTGCCTGCCTTTGAACGTATTGCTCGACCGACGCTTTTCGTGCTTAAATGTAATACCTGAAACGCTGATTTTTCTTTCTACTACTCTATTCTCATTTCTGGAAGAATTTCTGTCTGTGAAAAGTTTTGAACTTACCCCTCTATTTTTCAACCCAATAATATATCTACACTCTGCCCTACTCTCTGCTCTAAAAAAGAACTACAGTGCTCAAATATGCTACTCGCTACACGAATAGCCCACTCGGCCGTGTAGTGGACTCCCGAACGGTTTAGAGGGATCCGACACGATCGGATTGCCGGATTAAGGTCCACGAAGGAGGCTCCGATGTCCGTGCAGAAACGACGCAGCCTCTGGTTTATGCCTTCCACTCGACTCCAAGCCAGAGAACCACGATCGATCCTCGGGACAAGACTGCAAATCGATAGCTCTATGCCGACCCCAATGGTCCCACCCTCCAGCTTCACTTTGGCATTCAGATCCCGGAGGGAATCTAGAATTTCCTCGGATCCATGGAAGGTGGCATCATTGACGCCAACATGAGCCACAACCCGCAGTCTGGAGCACTTCGTGCCCCGTACCGCCGCACCAACCGCCTGCGTCACCTGAGGAACACCGCCACCAGGGATGCACCATGATGTTACACGGTCACTTACACCCTCGCGGTCTGCCCCCTCCCGTAACGGGACCATCACACGATGGACATTGCTACTCCCTATCACTATGATCCCCCCCTTCCCACTCTGACGCCCCTTCCTAGGTGCCGGTTTCGGAGAAGGAGTTGGCACGTCAGGCACTTCGGAGTTTCCATCTGACAGCAACTGGTACCTGTTCGAGACGGGGATGGGATTTGCCTCAGCATCCCCCAAACCCCGTCTTAGAGTGACACTACCACCGTCCCTCCGAGACACGACCCTCCAAACCTCAGATTTACGGGGTGACGTGACTCCGTCATCGTAAGATGGACCTCGAGGAAGGCTCTCGATCGACCAGCCGCTATTTGCAATCGGGCGAACCCGTGCAGCCCCTATGGCACGGCGACCTTTCGAAGAACCACCCCTCGGACCATTCCCCTCAGCGGTATCAGCCACCCTTTCAAACTGGGCCCGAAGTTCCCGCACCATCGTCTCCAACGCGGTAATGCGGTCTCCGAGAGCCTCGCGTTCACCGGCGTTTTCAACTCCGGCAACGGGTGACCTATTCGAAGGCATCCTATCACTATCGCAACTTTGGATTTAAGAAAAGCTAACCTGACGGGAGATACGCTTAATAGATATTTGAGATAGAGTAAAACAAACCGATAGGAATGCGAGGCTTGTCTGTATGTGAAGCTTGAAAAACTTTTGCGAACTTTTCTTCTGCATTATTGCTCCTTAGACCTGCAGATGGAGTGCTCGTGCCTCCATAGAGAATGCGTAGGATACAGATCCGTGTATCTCGTTGCAACTTCTAATTGCCCTCACGACGTTTCCTGTGCTGCCTCGTCTACTGTTCAGCCCTATATCTTCAAAAACTTGAACCTGCTTTCAATTTTTTGTACCTGAAATTTATTCTTTTTGCTATTGAGAATTTATGATGGTGTCATGAAAAAGTTTGCCAAAGAGATAAGTATTTTTTGGAAAGTAAGTTTTTGGTAATTATTACGAACTTGTATGAGCATTAGAACGTTAAAATTCCCAAGAAGCCGTACCCATTGTAATTGACACTAATGCTGAAAGGGACAAAAAATTTATACAGAACTACTCGCAGTTTCTGTAGAAGTTCTATGAATTCCTCCGTAGCTTTTTGCAGTTGTGAAGACTTTCTTAGTCAATCCCCTAGATTTTTAAAAGTGCCCTCAGCTGTTTTTGTAGAAGGAAAGAGAAGTTCTATGAACGTTTTATAAATGTTCCTTACCATTATTTTGTAGTAACACACACTAAAACGTTGAATTCCAAATAAAGAAATTTGGCTTCTGAAAATGTTAGCACTATTTAACTCATTACTGGCCTAGTAAAGAAAAACTTGAAAATATATAATTTTTTCTCTTCATTTTACCTAATAAAATGCTAAATAAGATATAGTGAAAATATGGGCCTTCAAAAAAATGTACTCATGGAAAAAAAATGTTGCGTTTTCGCAACGTAGGCCAAAACCGGTATCTGTATGAAGTTACGCAACCCGCATTACAATACGTTGCCGTCTTATAGGATCTGTTCTTACTGTCGGATATAATCCTATACCTTTTTATGTCACGTATGTGACATATATAGTCATATTGGATAAATAAAATCCTTTGATATTATGTTTCCAATGAGATGTTGTTGTCACTTGGCCTAAATCTACTATAAAATAACTATCGACTAAAGCAATCCACCTGGAATTGGTTTCAGAACTTACGGCTGAAGCCTTTTTCGCTGAATTTCGCCGTTTTATTGCTCGCAGATGTCAAGTCAGTGAAACACTCAGTGATTGTGGTACAAATTTTGTCGGGGCGATACGTAAGTTGGAGGAGGGACAGCTGGTATGGGGGTTGCCCCCCGCGGACCCACCAACGCCCCCCCAGGATTAAAAGCGCTAGCTTATTTTCTGGGGGCAGCTTTTTCGTGTTCATTACGTCGTAACTCATTTGATTATTCATTTTCCCATCGACCGCAGTCAATGGGCCAGCTGTCTCCTCCCCAACCTCTATAGAGGTTGGATCATCGGAAATGAGTTTTCGGTGCTATTTCCTGGTCTGTTCACTTTTGATTTATACTTTTATCATATTCAAGTTTTAGGAAATTTTTGTTTATGAAAATATAATTTCCCTTTTCCTTTTAAGAAGTTTTGCCGAAAAAATCTTGAAAGTGCCCCAGATTTCTTCTTTGACGAAATTTCTTTCACTATCGCCAATTCCAGTTTGACTTAATTTTGTTATTAATGGTTTCCTTTCTTCATCTAGTTTCTGACACTCCATTAGTGTGTGCCAGTAGGTATCTGAAGTGCTATTACATAATTCGCAGTTTGCAGAATCTTTTAAATTAAATTGGTGAAGTTTAGCTGCAAAATCACCATGACCACTTATGACTTTAACAACGTTTTTATCTAAATTAATATGTTTCTGTTTTAATCGTTCCTCTATATTTGGAAAGAATTTGTGAGTAATTCGGCCTTTGGGTCAATCCATTTGAAGTGATCCAAGGTAGGTTGCTTGACCATTTTTAATAATTTTAATTTTTTTATATGTTTTTACTACACAAATGGGAAGTTCAAAACCGATTTAAAAAAAATTTATTTTACACCGTTTACATGTGGTGGCCATTTTTGTTTTGCATCACGGAGCGTTGTTTCCCTCTGAAGACGTTTGCATTAAATTGATTATCTCTGGACTGCATCGTGCTACAAGGTTGAAGCTGGCATCGTTTTTTTCAGTACTTTCTTCCAAACAATAGTGTTTCATAGCCATAATTCCCCATGCATATCTTACCTGTCTAAATGGTCTCCAAAGTAGGGGGTCGAAAATTGAAGAATTCCACTTTTTAGAAATTAAAAAAACCATGAAGGAGAGATTTATCAGATTTAATATTTTTTTTATAGTAAGATGTCATTGAATACACACATTTTAAAAAGTATCAGCATTGACAACTCACTCGTTAATTGTTTATGAATTTTTAAAATTTGGATTTTTTTAATTTTTGTAAAGTTTGAGGCTGCATATCTCAGATGGAACTGGATAAAAATCCACGATTTTTACACATTATGTAGTCCTTTATGATAGCAAAGTGAAGTAAAAATTTCAACATTGATATTTGACTCTGAACCAAGTTATGAATTTTTGAAAATGCGGGAAATCATCATTTTTGCAAATTATGCATATCAGCTATTATAGTATCAACTATATGTTAAACTGTCTTAATTTGAAAAGTTGCCACATAAAGTGTTGAAATAGGTAACTTATTGAGTTGAAAAACATACAGAATGAGCAAAATTACCATGTATTATTTTAGAAATTTACTGTAACTACAATTATTAGTGCCGTACTTACATATTATTTACTGCTTAACCCAAGTGATTGTTAAGCATTACACTTATATCTTCACAGAGTTTAGGTAAGATTGAGTAGGATCTTCCTGTTACTGTTGTAAGTTCAAGAACTGATAATTTTCTTAAGATGTTTTCCATTTTAATCCAAACATGATCATTATTAGAATTGTTAAATGATGTCCTTGGCCCGGCAGGATGATGGAAGTGTACAAGTACATCTTTGTTCTCTAGACTTGTTTCTTCAACTCGAGCGAGCCACCATTGAGTATCGTACGCACACGCCACTATGTCACTTACTTTTAATGTCAATGTTGAGATTTTACTAACACAATGGTCTTCATAAATTTTGCGTTCTGATGTAACGTAGCACCTGATTACATTTTCTGCAACACCATGAAATCGATGAAATCGTCGTTTCCCAAATTCGTGTCTCAAAAATCTTTGTTACAAACGCAAGAATCAAATGAAACTTGTGATAGCTTCTCTCATCTACTCCTACTACTACTACTACTCCTAATGAGGAAACCATGCACAGACTGCATTCTGCTTGTTCGAGTTTACATGTGTCCCCAGCATCTAAAATAAAGAAACTGAACAGCGGACAGAGACAAGCAGCCATTAATGGAAAAGTAAAGAGTATGCGAAACTCTAAAAAAAAACTTGGAATTGTATTATGCAACCAATGAAGATAAAAATACTAGTACCAGTAAAGAAGAACCAGACTTATCCAACTCTGAATATTGTGATTTAGTTGAGAAACTAAAAGCAAGTGCTTAATTGCATCCAAAGAGGAAAAAGTTAAAATTTTAAGTTTACTCCCAGACTCATGGTCAAGAAAAAGGACAGTGAACGAATTCAATGTTTCTGAAAGATTAGTTAGACTGACTCGAAGTTTAATGAAAGATCAAGGCATTTTACCTGTTTTAGAAAAAAAAGCATTAATTTCTTTATCATCAAGAAAAAAGAAATAGAATCTCACATTGAAACACTTCAAACCAGATTTGAAAACTCTTTGCCAATAAAAGGGACACGACAATTTCATCGATTTCATGGTGTTGCAGAAAATGTAATCAGGTGCTACGTTACATCAGAACGCAAAATTTATGAAGACCATTGTGTTAGTAAAATCTCAACATTGACATTAAAAGTAAGTGACATAGTGGCGTGTGCGTACGATACTCAATGGTGGCTCGCTCGAGTCGAAGAAATAAGTCTAGAGAACAAAGATGTACTTGTACACTTCCATCATCCTGCCGGGCCAAGGACATCATTTAACAATTCTAATAATGATCATGTTTGGATTAAAATGGAAAACATCTTAAGAAAATTATCAGTTCTTGAACTTACAACAGTAACAGGAAGATCCTACTCAATCTTACCTAAACTCTGTGAAGATATAAGTGTAATGCTTAACAATCACTTGGGTTAAGCAGTAAATAATATGTAAGTACGGCACTAATAATTGTAGTTACAGTAAATTTCTAAAATAATACATGGTAATTTTGCTCATTCTGTATGTTTTTCAACTCAATAAGTTACCTATTTCAACACTTTATGTGGCAACTTTTCAAATTAAGACAGTTTAACATATAGTTGATACTATAATAGCTGATATGCATAATTTGCAAAAATGATGATTTCCCGCATTTTCAAAAATTCATAACTTGGTTCAGAGTCAAATATCAATGTTGAAATTTTTACTCCACTTTGCTATCATAAAGGACTACATAATGTGTAAAAATCGTGGATTTTTATCCAGTTCCATCTGAGATATGCAGCCTCAAACTTTACAAAAATTAAAAAAATCCAAATTTTAAAAATTCATAAACAATTAACGAGTGAGTTGTCAATGCTGATACTTTTTAAAATGTGTGTATTCAATGACATCTTACTATAAAAAAATATTAACTCTGATAAATTTCTCCTTCATGGTTTTTTTAATTTCTAAAAAGTGGAATTCTTCAATTTTCGACCCCCTACTTTGGAGACCATTTAGACAGGTAAGATATGCATGGGGAATTATGGCTATGAAACACTATTGTTTGGAAGAAAGTACTGAAAAAAACGATGCCAGCTTCAACCTTGTAGCACGATGCAGTCCAGAGATAATCAATTTAATGCAAACGTCTTCAGAAGGAAACAACGCTCCGTGATGCAAAACAAAAATGGCCACCACATGTAAACGGTGTAAAATAAATTTTTTTTAATCGGTTTTGAACTTCCCATTTGTGTAGTAAAAACATATAAAAAAATTAAAATTATTAAAAATGGTCAAGCAACCAACTTATTTATCTTTGGATCACTTCATATGGATTGACCCCTTTAGATAAATTATCCCAGTGTTCTTGCCATTTTAAACAACTTTTTTTCTAATTTCTTTCCTGTTGATCTTTATTTCATCTGATGTTAATTTTTGCTTCCAAATTTCTCTCTTTTCCCAAATGATTAGTTCTATGGGGATTGCGGCCGTGAGGACGCAGATAGCGTCTGTGGATATGGTCCTATAAGCTTTGGATAGGGGTAGCAGAGCTATCCTTTGTGCTCTATTGATTAATTTAAGTGACTTTTTCCTTTTCTCGATTTCCGAACCCCACACCTCACATCCATACGTGATTATAGGTAAAGCCACCCCCATTTACAGCCTCATCATTAACGTATTGCCATACCCGTAATTATCCTTGGCGAGTTTCGTAAGCGGTAGGAACTTCTTTTTAATTTTTACCGTTACTTCTTTACAGTGTGCATTGTAAGTTAATTTTTCACTGATGTGTAATCCTAGATATTTTGTTGTTTTTGTGTATTTTATATTTTGATTTTTCATTTTAATTATGGATGGCCTTTTTAGTGTCCCTTTGAGAAGCATCATTGTGGTTTTATTTTCTGCGAATTCTAGTTTTGAGTTTCTTCTCCAGGCAGTAATTATTTCAATTGCTTTATTTCCTTTCTCTTCTAATTCCCTTCGGCTGTTTCCAGTTATGATTATTACTCCATCATCCGCATATGCCGCGCTTGTTACTCCTTCACCATGGTCCAGATCTAAGAACTTATTAAATAAAAATTCCAAAGGGTGGGTCCCAGAATAGATCCCTGAGGACATCCTTTAGTTATTGTTTTAGTAACAGCTATTCCTTCCATCCTTATTTCCACTTTCCGCCCTTTAAAGTAATTTTCGATTATTTTTAGCAAGCTGTGAGGCAATTTTACATCTATTAAGTAGCTAATTATTCCCGGCCACCAGGCATTATCAAATGCTAGGCTATGTCTAAAAACAGGCCGAGTGCATACTTCTCTGTTGTTCCATTTATTGTGGAAGTCAGGTTTAGAATTGCGTCTATAGTCCCTTTTCCTTTAGTAAAACCGTATTGGTTTTTATTAAATATTTCATTCTCCGTTAGGTAATTATTCATTCTGTTACAAATCATTCTTTCGAAAACTTTTCCAAAGACTGGCAAAAGTGTAATTGGTCGATAAGATTTTGGTGAACTGGGATCTTTTTCCGGTTTTAAGAATACTATAACTATCCCCATTTTCCACTCCATTGGTATTATTCCTGTTTTGAGACTTTGATTTATTACCATTAATAAATTACCTTTTATCCTAGAGTATGCTCTCTTAACCACTTCAGATTTGATGCCATCGTGTCCCGGTGCCTTTTTGTTTTTTAGATTTTGAACAACACCCTTCAACTCAATTTCTGTGAAGGGCTTAACAATTTCATCTGATGCTATTGGTTGTCTAATTTTTCTTCTGATTTCTCTTCTAATGGAGGAGGGACAGTGGTTTATTAAGTCACAGGAGTACAAAAATAAAATTGGAAGCTGGTTGAATGAGAAGAGGGTTAAGTAGACTTTGATTCCACCCGCCACCCCAAATTATGGAGGCATTTGAGAGGCGAGAATTAAAAGTGTCAATAGACTACTTACTGCCGCAATTGGCACGCAGATTTTAACGTACGAAGAATTATATTCTGTCCTTGCACAGGTCAAAGCTACTCTTAATTCTCGACCCATAACAACAGTGAGCTCCAATCCTGATGATCTAGAGGCGCTGACCCCTGGGCATTTTCTACCGCAAGGACAGCCGGATTTATTGCAGACAGACGTAAGTTCATCAAAACCCGTAAATCTAGTTGCCCGATGGAAACTGTTACAACAAATTATGATATCATTTTGGAAAAGATCGAGAAATGAATACGTTGGGACGATGCAGCAAAGGAGTAAATGGCTTAAAATGCCACCAAATTTGATGGAGGATCAATTAGTCCTCGTGAAAGATGAAAATCTCCAGCTATTGCGTTTGAGACTAGGTCGCGTCATTAAAGTAGATCCTGGAAAGGATCAAATTGCAAGAGTAGCCGATGTAAAAACGTTGCAAGGGGTTATCCCTAGAGGGGTGAGAAACCTTTGCCTATTACCGCGAGAAGAGAAGCGTAAATGTAGGTGTCATATGGTGTTCTCTTTTTTAGGGCTACATTATTATGATTTCCTTTCCGTGGGCCTCCTCTCCTTTGGTTTAGTCTCCCCAATGGCCCTTGGGGAGTGAAGATTAATCGTAATTTTTCCTTCCATATTTTTACCCTCTCCTATCCTGGTAGGAAAGAGTTTTTTTTTAAAAGGTGCATACCTGTTTTGTTAGTGTGTAGATAGTTATTTATTTAGATTTTTTAAGGTTGTAGTTCAGTTGATACGACGATGGATCAAGCCTTGGTCAACAATTTAGATCAAATTGGCTAGTTTATTTGGAACAGCGTTCCAAGGTGGGCGGGTTGTTCACGCCATAGGGAGTCCTATGCCGTAGTAACCACTCACCTAATTTGTCGTTTGCTGGGCGCCCTTGTGGGCAAGAGTTTAATGGTTCTAAGTATTGTTTTCGTGTTTGTTGGCTGTGAACAGCAGTCGTGAATGTGTTGTCAAGTCGGAAGGTTCTCGAGCAAACGCTGCCTGAGGAGGACATTGACGGGAGCCCGACACTCAGGTGAGTGGTGATTTTGGATGGTGTGGGACTCCCGGCGCATAATAATAATAATATATACAGTCCACTTTATTTTCGTTTAATACAATATCTACGATACAAGATACGAGGCACCTTTGATATTCCCAGTGTTTCTTCATATAAATTACTGAGCAAACACGTAAATGTGAGTTAGTTAATCTTATCAGTATTAATCCTTGCGTAAGTAACAACAACCCTAGGGTTCTCCTACGTCCGTCAATCGGTAAAGATGTATTCCTTTCCACGTATTCAAAGTATGACGAGGAAAACTTAATTCCAGCTAAAATTCCCATTTTTAATGATTGTCGGATTTCAACAGGTATTGTTTGATAATATGTTCTACTGCTGAGTTAGTGTGAATGAGGTAAATAAATACGCTGCTATGTCGTTGATGATTAAGTTATCGTATTTAGCTTCAATCATTTACATGTACACTGATGAATTCGGGATAATGTGGGATACTTAGCATCAATAATTAAATATTGTACTTGCATTAAGTAGGTTACATTGTATTGGGAAATGTGTTAGTTGGCAATTTGTTTTATGTTTAGGGCATCAGTGGAACTGCAGCTCATTTCATGAAACCTTTGAAGCCGAATAAGAAGGACGTTAGCAAATCCTAACTGAATTTCTGTTTGAAATGAATGTTTGGATTGCCTCATTAGAAATACAAAGACCGAGTAAGAAACATAATAACAATTAGATAATAATAAATTATTTTTACGCGAAGGTGCACGCATACCAACCCGTGAAATACACTTTCATTCAGGTCATATATACCCTTTTACCCAACCTTATATTAAAAAAAACATTTCAAACTTACATTCATGGACTTTTGTTCACTTAAAGTGGGGTTTGGCCCCGATACCGGAGACAATACCGGAAAAACTGTCTTCGCAAAGAAAACGCACGTGGTGAAACCCAGAAGGATGTCTAAGAATGTTTGAAAACGAAAAATAGATAGAAATATATGCTATGAATTTGAAAAAATAAATGCAGTTATGAAATGAATGCATTAAAGCATTACAATGTTTTTCAGGAAATAACAATTTTAAAATTGAGTTTCATACACGTAATGTAATATCATTTAAAATATTACGCCCTTTTTACTCCACATTTTAGCAATTACAGCCTTAGTACAACTTCGTTCCAAATTTGAGATTTATCACCATTAAAGGATGAAATCTATTCAAAGTATGCAATTTACGTTCCAGCAATGACTATCCTCGAAGCTATTTAATATGAATGGAGCCGCCCGACGTTCTGTGATATTGCTAAGCATATATGCATACTGACTTCTGTAATATCAAGGGTAGAAGTTTTTTTGGTAAAGTTAAAAGTGATACATTTGAAGTTTGACTGAGTGTATACCAGTTTTTCCACGCCACCCGAGAGGCATCTGGAAGGGCGCGTTTCCCTTTTTTATACGTATACGTAACGGAAAAGGGATCTCCATGCCCCAGTTGAAAATATCCCCAAGTTTACCGGGCGAGAGAGCACAGCAAAGATAAAGACAATATTTTTCAACTGGTACATAGGCCTACTTGTAACCGACAAACACAAAGACACACACAGCCATTCACGCATCACTTTCACACGTGCAAGCACTCCCTATCATACCATTCTCTCCAAGCATTCCATCACCACCTCCATCCCCCTCTGATTAAGGTGGACACCGTCGGGACGGCGACGATTACCTTTACCCATATACCTGTACGGAAGAAGGAAAGAAATAAAACAACCATTGTGTTATTCCATTCAACCATGAATTGGGCATTGGAAAAAGCATATGAGAATGAAATACTAACCTCTCAAAAAATCTAACGTTTACCCCACCGTGCTCGAGAAGAAAAGGAGTCATAATATCAACGACCTGGATCCCCCCTGTAAAGGAAGTCAGTAATGAGAGAAACGGTTAAGGGTGTTCTATACCTCCGCGAAAAACGGTTCTGCAGACCTCAGTTTGCTCACCAATTGCTCGCTTATTATAAACTCTGGAGAGAAATTGTTTTGGATATGGCTTAAGATAAGAATATTGTTCTCGGAAAGCGAATAAAAATTATTTGAAAAGCATTTATTAATTAGCTATTGGCGCTCAAAAACACCATAAAACGCCTGTTTTCTCCATGTAATTCTGACATTAGAAAACGCGATTTGAATTTTTTTGGTAGATGAGTACATTAATCCTTCCTCTTGGAAATATGATACGTTTCATGAATGTCACCTTTGTAATGACCACGCTGTAGCTCAAATTCCCGAGCATGTTTTCTCAGCGTCAAGCGCTTACGATCTTTTCTTCCATGTCGCTGCTGTATGATCCCCCACTCTCGGGGAAAGAGCTTCCCACCCCACAGCAGTCTCTCTCACTACTTCCCCTCCATAGTCTCTTGTGTCCCCTCCATCTGTTTTTTCCCTCTATGCTTTCGTTGTCGTGCTAACAATAAGAACCCCGTCTGAACCCGTGGTCGGCCCCCGGCAGGCCTACAGCTTTTTTTTCGTTATTATCCGAAGCCCTATGTTCTTGTGCTGAGAGCGGCATGTTTGAAACGGGGCTAGCGCGAGTTATCAAGTTGTCTGTTCTTATGCATGAAAAGTGAAAGGAAATCAAAGAGGAAGCATATCTTTTGTGGAATGGTGGAAAAGAAGTACTAAGAATAATGGTGAATATATACATTTTTTAAGTGAGCTACATTATTAACAGTTTGTATTTCTTCAGACACGTACTTTCATCCACGTAAAATCTGTAAAAACGTAATGCAGCTAATAAATAGACTATCAAATTCTTTTAACCAATTTAGCCATTCCAAACCTGCAACAAAAGATGTTATTTACACTGTAGAAGAAGAAACTGCTTTAAAGTAAGTACCCCTCGATAATGTATTGGCTATGACTATAATATATTAATTTTTTGTAACCAAGCATCGAAAATAAGATGAATATAGAGAACATACTGCACATTATCAGTTAGGTTCTAGGTTACTATTGTCTTTGAAGTTCTTGCTGACGCTAACCAAGAATAAATATTTCACCGAATAGGTAATATAATGTGCATATCTTCATTTCGTGTCTAAATATTTTTAAAAGTAACCGTTATGTCATCAAAACACGATATGAAAAGTATCATGTAGGTTTGTTTGTCTCGCATTTCTGACTTATATGTTTCTGGATAACTTGCAACCAAGGGAGAAAATTTCGATAAGTTATTTTCTTATAAAAATATTCTTATTATTAAAATTACTATTATTAATTATTGCGTGAGTCACTATAAAGAAAGATTTGAACTTGAACCACTGTATCACTAAGCAAGGGCTGATGTTTGGTCGATGTAATACAGCGATGACGTCTAGATGACCGAATTTAATCTTTAACTATCTATCTAACTATTTGCGTAAATATGCTTGTTGTATGCAAAAATTAGATACACGAGATCCAATAAACTTGCGAACCAATTTTACAAGCATAAGCCAAGAATTTTACTTGTGCAGCAGGAGTGACGAGAAAACAAACAATACACACGGATAATACTCGAATGTAATGTAATCAGGTGCTACGTAACATCAGAACGCAAAATTTATGAAGACCATTGTGTTAGTAAAATCTCAACATTGACATTAAAAGTAAGTGACATAGTGGCGTGTGCGTACGATACTCAATGGTGGCTCGCTCGAGTCGAAGAAATAAGTCTAGAGAACAAAGATGTACTTGTACACTTCCATCATCCTGCCGGGCCAAGGACATCATTTAACAATTCTAATAATGATCATGTTTGGATTAAAATGGAAAACATCTTAAGAAAATTATCAGTTCTTGAACTTACAACAGTAACAGGAAGATCCTACTCAATCTTACCTAAACTCTGTGAAGATATAAGTGTAATGCTTAACAATCACTTGGGTTAAGCAGTAAATAATATGTAAGTACGGCACTAATAATTGTAGTTACAGTAAATTTCTAAAATAATACATGGTAATTTTGCTCATTCTGTATGTTTTTCAACTCAATAAGTTACCTATTTCAACACTTTATGTGGCAACTTTTCAAATTAAGACAGTTTAACATATAGTTGATACTATAATAGCTGATATGCATAATTTGCAAAAATGATGATTTCCCGCATTTTCAAAAATTCATAACTTGGTTCAGAGTCAAATATCAATGTTGAAATTTTTACTCCACTTTGCTATCATAAAGGACTACATAATGTGTAAAAATCGTGGATTTTTATCCAGTTCCATCTGAGATATGCAGCCTCAAACTTTACAAAAATTAAAAAAATCCAAATTTTAAAAATTCATAAACAATTAACGAGTGAGTTGTCAATGCTGATACTTTTTAAAATGTGTGTATTCAATGACATCTTACTATAAAAAAATATTAACTCTGATAAATTTCTCCTTCATGGTTTTTTTAATTTCTAAAAAGTGGAATTCTTCAATTTTCGACCCCCTACTTTGGAGACCATTTAGACAGGTAAGATATGCATGGGGAATTATGGCTATGAAACACTATTGTTTGGAAGAAAGTACTGAAAAAAACGATGCCAGCTTCAACCTTGTAGCACGATGCAGTCCAGAGATAATCAATTTAATGCAAACGTCTTCAGAAGGAAACAACGCTCCGTGATGCAAAACAAAAATGGCCACCACATGTAAACGGTGTAAAATAAATTTTTTTTAATCGGTTTTGAACTTCCCATTTGTGTAGTAAAAACATATAAAAAAATTAAAATTATTAAAAATGGTCAAGCAACCAACTTATTTATCTTTGGATCACTTCATATGGATTGACCCCTTTAGATAAATTATCCCAGTGTTCTTGCCATTTTAAACAACTTTTTTTCTAATTTCTTTCCTGTTGATCTTTATTTCATCTGATGTTAATTTTTGCTTCCAAATTTCTCTCTTTTCCCAAATGATTAGTTCTATGGGGATTGCGGCCGTGAGGACGCAGATAGCGTCTGTGGATATGGTCCTATAAGCTTTGGATAGGGGTAGCAGAGCTATCCTTTGTGCTCTATTGATTAATTTAAGTGACTTTTTCCTTTTCTCGATTTCCGAACCCCACACCTCACATCCATACGTGATTATAGGTAAAGCCACCCCCATTTACAGCCTCATCATTAACGTATTGCCATACCCGTAATTATCCTTGGCGAGTTTCGTAAGCGGTAGGAACTTCTTTTTAATTTTTACCGTTACTTCTTTACAGTGTGCATTGTAAGTTAATTTTTCACTGATGTGTAATCCTAGATATTTTGTTGTTTTTGTGTATTTTATATTTTGATTTTTCATTTTAATTATGGATGGCCTTTTTAGTGTCCCTTTGAGAAGCATCATTGTGGTTTTATTTTCTGCGAATTCTAGTTTTGAGTTTCTTCTCCAGGCAGTAATTATTTCAATTGCTTTATTTCCTTTCTCTTCTAATTCCCTTCGGCTGTTTCCAGTTATGATTATTACTCCATCATCCGCATATGCCGCGCTTGTTACTCCTTCACCATGGTCCAGATCTAAGAACTTATTAAATAAAAATTCCAAAGGGTGGGTCCCAGAATAGATCCCTGAGGACATCCTTTAGTTATTGTTTTAGTAACAGCTATTCCTTCCATCCTTATTTCCACTTTCCGCCCTTTAAAGTAATTTTCGATTATTTTTAGCAAGCTGTGAGGCAATTTTACATCTATTAAGTAGCTAATTATTCCCGGCCACCAGGCATTATCAAATGCTAGGCTATGTCTAAAAACAGGCCGAGTGCATACTTCTCTGTTGTTCCATTTATTGTGGAAGTCAGGTTTAGAATTGCGTCTATAGTCCCTTTTCCTTTAGTAAAACCGTATTGGTTTTTATTAAATATTTCATTCTCCGTTAGGTAATTATTCATTCTGTTACAAATCATTCTTTCGAAAACTTTTCCAAAGACTGGCAAAAGTGTAATTGGTCGATAAGATTTTGGTGAACTGGGATCTTTTTCCGGTTTTAAGAATACTATAACTATCCCCATTTTCCACTCCATTGGTATTATTCCTGTTTTGAGACTTTGATTTATTACCATTAATAAATTACCTTTTATCCTAGAGTATGCTCTCTTAACCACTTCAGATTTGATGCCATCGTGTCCCGGTGCCTTTTTGTTTTTTAGATTTTGAACAACACCCTTCAACTCAATTTCTGTGAAGGGCTTAACAATTTCATCTGATGCTATTGGTTGTCTAATTTTTCTTCTGATTTCTCTTCTAATGGAGGAGGGACAGTGGTTTATTAAGTCACAGGAGTACAAAAATAAAATTGGAAGCTGGTTGAATGAGAAGAGGGTTAAGTAGACTTTGATTCCACCCGCCACCCCAAATTATGGAGGCATTTGAGAGGCGAGAATTAAAAGTGTCAATAGACTACTTACTGCCGCAATTGGCACGCAGATTTTAACGTACGAAGAATTATATTCTGTCCTTGCACAGGTCAAAGCTACTCTTAATTCTCGACCCATAACAACAGTGAGCTCCAATCCTGATGATCTAGAGGCGCTGACCCCTGGGCATTTTCTACCGCAAGGACAGCCGGATTTATTGCAGACAGACGTAAGTTCATCAAAACCCGTAAATCTAGTTGCCCGATGGAAACTGTTACAACAAATTATGATATCATTTTGGAAAAGATCGAGAAATGAATACGTTGGGACGATGCAGCAAAGGAGTAAATGGCTTAAAATGCCACCAAATTTGATGGAGGATCAATTAGTCCTCGTGAAAGATGAAAATCTCCAGCTATTGCGTTTGAGACTAGGTCGCGTCATTAAAGTAGATCCTGGAAAGGATCAAATTGCAAGAGTAGCCGATGTAAAAACGTTGCAAGGGGTTATCCCTAGAGGGGTGAGAAACCTTTGCCTATTACCGCGAGAAGAGAAGCGTAAATGTAGGTGTCATATGGTGTTCTCTTTTTTAGGGCTACATTATTATGATTTCCTTTCCGTGGGCCTCCTCTCCTTTGGTTTAGTCTCCCCAATGGCCCTTGGGGAGTGAAGATTAATCGTAATTTTTCCTTCCATATTTTTACCCTCTCCTATCCTGGTAGGAAAGAGTTTTTTTTTAAAAGGTGCATACCTGTTTTGTTAGTGTGTAGATAGTTATTTATTTAGATTTTTTAAGGTTGTAGTTCAGTTGATACGACGATGGATCAAGCCTTGGTCAACAATTTAGATCAAATTGGCTAGTTTATTTGGAACAGCGTTCCAAGGTGGGCGGGTTGTTCACGCCATAGGGAGTCCTATGCCGTAGTAACCACTCACCTAATTTGTCGTTTGCTGGGCGCCCTTGTGGGCAAGAGTTTAATGGTTCTAAGTATTGTTTTCGTGTTTGTTGGCTGTGAACAGCAGTCGTGAATGTGTTGTCAAGTCGGAAGGTTCTCGAGCAAACGCTGCCTGAGGAGGACATTGACGGGAGCCCGACACTCAGGTGAGTGGTGATTTTGGATGGTGTGGGACTCCCGGCGCATAATAATAATAATATATACAGTCCACTTTATTTTCGTTTAATACAATATCTACGATACAAGATACGAGGCACCTTTGATATTCCCAGTGTTTCTTCATATAAATTACTGAGCAAACACGTAAATGTGAGTTAGTTAATCTTATCAGTATTAATCCTTGCGTAAGTAACAACAACCCTAGGGTTCTCCTACGTCCGTCAATCGGTAAAGATGTATTCCTTTCCACGTATTCAAAGTATGACGAGGAAAACTTAATTCCAGCTAAAATTCCCATTTTTAATGATTGTCGGATTTCAACAGGTATTGTTTGATAATATGTTCTACTGCTGAGTTAGTGTGAATGAGGTAAATAAATACGCTGCTATGTCGTTGATGATTAAGTTATCGTATTTAGCTTCAATCATTTACATGTACACTGATGAATTCGGGATAATGTGGGATACTTAGCATCAATAATTAAATATTGTACTTGCATTAAGTAGGTTACATTGTATTGGGAAATGTGTTAGTTGGCAATTTGTTTTATGTTTAGGGCATCAGTGGAACTGCAGCTCATTTCATGAAACCTTTGAAGCCGAATAAGAAGGACGTTAGCAAATCCTAACTGAATTTCTGTTTGAAATGAATGTTTGGATTGCCTCATTAGAAATACAAAGACCGAGTAAGAAACATAATAACAATTAGATAATAATAAATTATTTTTACGCGAAGGTGCACGCATACCAACCCGTGAAATACACTTTCATTCAGGTCATATATACCCTTTTACCCAACCTTATATTAAAAAAAACATTTCAAACTTACATTCATGGACTTTTGTTCACTTAAAGTGGGGTTTGGCCCCGATACCGGAGACAATACCGGAAAAAACTGTCTTCGCAAAGAAAACGCACGTGGTGAAACCCAGAAGGATGTCTAAGAATGTTTGAAAACGAAAAATAGATAGAAATATATGCTATGAATTTGAAAAAATAAATGCAGTTATGAAATGAATGCATTAAAGCATTACAATGTTTTTCAGGAAATAACAATTTTAAAATTGAGTTTCATACACGTAATGTAATATCATTTAAAATATTACGCCCTTTTTACTCCACATTTTAGCAATTACAGCCTTAGTACAACTTCGTTCCAAATTTGAGATTTATCACCATTAAAGGATGAAATCTATTCAAAGTATGCAATTTACGTTCCAGCAATGACTATCCTCGAAGCTATTTAATATGAATGGAGCCGCCCGACGTTCTGTGATATTGCTAAGCATATATGCATACTGACTTCTGTAATATCAAGGGTAGAAGTTTTTTTGGTAAAGTTAAAAGTGATACATTTGAAGTTTGACTGAGTGTATACCAGTTTTTCCACGCCACCCGAGAGGCATCTGGAAGGGCGCGTTTCCCTTTTTTATACGTATACGTAACGGAAAAGGGATCTCCATGCCCCAGTTGAAAATATCCCCAAGTTTACCGGGCGAGAGAGCACAGCAAAGATAAAGACAATATTTTTCAACTGGTACATAGGCCTACTTGTAACCGACAAACACAAAGACACACACAGCCATTCACGCATCACTTTCACACGTGCAAGCACTCCCTATCATACCATTCTCTCCAAGCATTCCATCACCACCTCCATCCCCCTCTGATTAAGGTGGACACCGTCGGGACGGCGACGATTACCTTTACCCATATACCTGTACGGAAGAAGGAAAGAAATAAAACAACCATTGTGTTATTCCATTCAACCATGAATTGGGCATTGGAAAAAGCATATGAGAATGAAATACTAACCTCTCAAAAAATCTAACGTTTACCCCACCGTGCTCGAGAAGAAAAGGAGTCATAATATCAACGACCTGGATCCCCCCTGTAAAGGAAGTCAGTAATGAGAGAAACGGTTAAGGGTGTTCTATACCTCCGCGAAAAACGGTTCTGCAGACCTCAGTTTGCTCACCAATTGCTCGCTTATTATAAACTCTGGAGAGAAATTGTTTTGGAAATGGCTTAAGATAAGAATATTGTTCTCGGAAAGCGAATAAAAATTATTTGAAAAGCATTTATTAATTAGCTATTGGCGCTCAAAAACACCATAAAACGCCTGTTTTCTCCATGTAATTCTGACATTAGAAAACGCGATTTGAATTTTTTTGGTAGATGAGTACATTAATCCTTCCTCTTGGAAATATGATACGTTTCATGAATGTCACCTTTGTAATGACCACGCTGTAGCTCAAATTCCCGAGCATGTTTTCTCAGCGTCAAGCGCTTACGATCTTTTCTTCCATGTCGCTGCTGTATGATCCCCCACTCTCGGGGAAAGAGCTTCCCACCCCACAGCAGTCTCTCTCACTACTTCCCCTCCATAGTCTCTTGTGTCCCCTCCATCTGTTTTTTCCCTCTATGCTTTCGTTGTCGTGCTAACAATAAGAACCCCGTCTGAACCCGTGGTCGGCCCCCGGCAGGCCTACAGCTTTTTTTTCGTTATTATCCGAAGCCCTATGTTCTTGTGCTGAGAGCGGCATGTTTGAAACGGGGCTAGCGCGAGTTATCAAGTTGTCTGTTCTTATGCATGAAAAGTGAAAGGAAATCAAAGAGGAAGCATATCTTTTGTGGAATGGTGGAAAAGAAGTACTAAGAATAATGGTGAATATATACATTTTTTAAGTGAGCTACATTATTAACAGTTTGTATTTCTTCAGACACGTACTTTCATCCACGTAAAATCTGTAAAAACGTAATGCAGCTAATAAATAGACTATCAAATTCTTTTAACCAATTTAGCCATTCCAAACCTGCAACAAAAGATGTTATTTACACTGTAGAAGAAGAAACTGCTTTAAAGTAAGTACCCCTCGATAATGTATTGGCTATGACTATAATATATTAATTTTTTGTAACCAAGCATCGAAAATAAGATGAATATAGAGAACATACTGCACATTATCAGTTAGGTTCTAGGTTACTATTGTCTTTGAAGTTCTTGCTGACGCTAACCAAGAATAAATATTTCACCGAATAGGTAATATAATGTGCATATCTTCATTTCGTGTCTAAATATTTTTAAAAGTAACCGTTATGTCATCAAAACACGATATGAAAAGTATCATGTAGGTTTGTTTGTCTCGCATTTCTGACTTATATGTTTCTGGATAACTTGCAACCAAGGGAGAAAATTTCGATAAGTTATTTTCTTATAAAAATATTCTTATTATTAAAATTACTATTATTAATTATTGCGTGAGTCACTATAAAGAAAGATTTGAACTTGAACCACTGTATCACTAAGCAAGGGCTGATGTTTGGTCGATGTAATACAGCGATGACGTCTAGATGACCGAATTTAATCTTTAACTATCTATCTAACTATTTGCGTAAATATGCTTGTTGTATGCAAAAATTAGATACACGAGATCCAATAAACTTGCGAACCAATTTTACAAGCATAAGCCAAGAATTTTACTTGTGCAGCAGGAGTGACGAGAAAACAAACAATACACACGGATAAAACTCGAATGTGGGATATTTATTTCGCTCGAGTGAATTTATGCAAACTAACTAAGCGTTACATCTCTCACAAACAACCTGTTTCATGTGCTGTTTACACTCTTCTGAGCGATTGATCTCTCAATGAACGGTTCCCACTACAGGTCGTAATGAACCGAAACTCTGATGATGAATGCAACTTTTCTCAGAAGTAGGCGGTAATTCCGCGATTTTTCAATTCTAATTTTTGTGAGAATGAATGAACGAGGGAGTTAAATTTTTTTTACCCATCCATCGACCGAATAATTAACTAAAATTACGATTCCGTGTCAGAGTAAACGACCTCATTGCGATATAAATATGCGAGACTTCATGTAAAATACTAGTGCGCAGGATCAGGTAGACTCATTAACTTTAATTGTTGAAATTCTGCAGCATAATAATACGCCTAGAAATGTATGACAACTAAATGTAATTTCATTAAAAATTCTCCAGTTTAGAATGATACAAACTTCACCGCAGCGCGGTTGTAGTCATTGGGAAGAAATTAAAATTTCTCAGGAGCATCACCCGATCAATTTTTCTCTGCCCCTTTGTACACTGCATGATCCTTCCGTGATGGCACCCTGCACTGTAGTTAGGTCTTATGTTTGGTATGTTTCCTATTTTTTTATTTCGAAGGGAATTTTAGTTCTTATACTTCACTATTATTTATCATGAATTAGAATACTATGTATACCAAGACTATTATTTGCCACGAAAAAAAAACATTTCGCTTAGCCGCGATTCGAACCCAGATCCTCCCGATTGCCGGTCAGTTACATTACCAAGTATTTTTTTCCAAGTGAATCTTAGGCACAAGTAAGAAGAAAATTTCATGTTCAAGTAAAAAGGTTGCTTCGTGGTATAATTGGTAGCATATTTGACCGGCCATCGGGGATATCCGGGTTCGAATCCCAGGTTAGTCAAATGATTTTTTCATGTCGAATGTCATACTTATTGTATTTAACTATGCACTCGCGTGCGAGACTGCGTACCAAACTGCTTGTTCGATGCAGTACTTTATATGAGTGAGAGCACAAAACCTTTTGCAAATGATTTTTTCATGTCGAATGTCATACTTGTTGTATTTAACTATGCACTCGCGTGCGTGACTGCGTACAAAGCTGCTTGTTCGATGCAGTACTTTATATGAGTGAGAGCACAAAACCTTTTGCATGTGACGCTGGAATATACTCTTTCACAATTAGCTCTAACCACTGTACGGTAGATAAATTTAAGTAGCCGTTCCATGATTAACAACTTTATTTGGTAGAACGATTAACAATTTTCAAACGCTCTACATAAAACATACACTTAATTTAACTTACAAATAAAATCCGAAGATTCAAATGTGATGGAGCGGAATTTTTCCATATTGAAAGAAACACTTCCAATTTTCCACGATTATAAGAAAAGTTATTTGACCTAGATTTCAATGTTATAACAACATCTTCAACATACTAATTGTGTGAAATTCATTCAATGTATCTTTTTGGGACTAAGCTTTGTCTGATTACGAACTAATGGATTCAACTTTGCCAACATTTGGCCCGCTTTAATTTCGTAGGGGAGAAATTATTTCTAATGCCTTTACTAATTTGCTTTGAAAAACTGCGAGAAATATTCCTCCTTCCGTTGATTATGTAAAAGATAAGGAGCATACGATATAAATTCAGGGAAAAAAGGTTCCGCACTAAATAAAAGGATAATTATGGTAAAGCTAGAGACTAAGCCGGTAGATACCGAAGCGGTACATGTTAACATACCTACGACGGACTACTAGGATGAAGAAGTTTAAGGCGTCTATAAAGATATCACAGCAGTAATCAAACAGGTAAGAGGTGAAGAAAACCTTATAATTTTAGGTGATTGGAAGGAGAAGGCTTTAGGTGTCAATATTAACGGAGAAAAAATAGTATGCTATAATTCGCTGACGAAATAGCAGTCATAGCCGAGACAGAGAAGAATTTTAAGAAGACTTTGACAAATATAACAAGGAATATGGCCAGATATCAGTTGAAAATCAACAAACGGAGGACTAAGATATTAGTATGCAGTAAAAGAGAGGAGGCCAGGACAAACATTAAGCAAAGAAATCAAAGGCTAGAAGAGGTGAAAGCGTTTTATTACCTGGGAAGCCGAATTACCAACGATGGACGAAGCAACAAAGAAATAGTCAGTAGACAATAGTCAGTAGACAATAGTCAGTAGACTAGCGCTGGCGAAGAGGGCTTACTACAAAAAGATGAATCGCCTTGCATCTGAGAATACAAGCATAGAAGTAAGGAAAAAATTCATCCTATGCTACACATGGAGTATGATTCTCTAAGGAAGTGAGGCTTGGACGTTAAAAGCAGCAGAGAAGTCAGAGAGTGGAAGCATTCGAAATGAGTTGCTACCGAAGAATTATGAAGATAAACTTGATCGAACGTGTAAGTAATGAAGGAGCGCTAAGAAAGACGGAGAAAAAATAAGTCTTCTAAAAACCTTAATCAGAAGACGGGACAACTTACTTGTCCACATTATGAGACATGATGGCCTGATGAAAACAATCATAGAAGGACAGGTGGAAGGGAAGAATGGCAAGGGACGGTCCCGAATGAGTTACATTGGACAGGTTATAAAGGATGCAAAAGGGAAGAAATATGTCGCTATGAAGAGGCTAGCGGATAGGAGAGAAGAATGGAGAGCTGAGTCAAATCAATCTTAGGATAGTTGACTAATAATTATGATTTCATACCTATAATCCCTTGGTACCTAGAAGAGCAGAGATATTCAGAAGCATGCTAGTCCAACAACGTGACCCATTGTCCAAGCGTAGCAGGATGAATTTTTTCAACACATTGGGATTAATATCTGCTATTGGAGTGAGACAGGGATTCTTTTGTAGGACAATATTGGATGTAATTTTTTTTATTTTATACTACATTTTGATAGCATTAATATTCAATACAATTAGATCAATAGAATAATTAGGATACAATTTACATTCTCTCTCATTTCACAAGCCTGTATTGTCGGCTTACGAACTCAAAAGATCTTGTTTATTGAAGTGAGCAACATATACTGCTGTATTTGTGCGAGAAGTAGGGATACAAAATCGGAGGTGAAAGAGCTAATCTAAAAAAATTGGAGCAAATTCTCTACAGCAATGAAAGTTGACGTATTAGTCGAAAGGTTCAAAACAGGTATAAAGATGCGCGAATTAAAATGTCATTGGATAATTGGTCCAATAATATAAGGCACGGAATAATTCAGTGCTATTGTTCAAGAAGATACTATAACACTGTCATTTCATTCGTAGGTGATGGTGACAGCAGCGTTACGAAGAAATTGATTGAAGTACTGCCCAATGGTATCAACTGCCCAGTAGTTAGAGTGTTGCTAATTTGAATACAATTTCATTACTCTCGGAGTTTGTGAATGAAAATTATAACTGGCTTTAATTTGATGTCCACTTAGGCATTAGCAGCTACGTGAAATAGTCTTTAAGTGGCTTGAAATCTGACTGAGATTTCCTTCCCTAGAAATGAATGAACGAAATTTTTTCGAAACAATATCGTCTCGTTAGCACCAAAAACAAGTTTAGGAAGTAGGAGCCACTTTCAATCACAGTTTGGAGTTCATTTGAAAATGTTGTGGCGACCGCACAATCAACACTTGCAGATTCACCTGATATCGCTGCACTGAAAATACCTGCTCGTCGTGTAAAACACTGAAACCAACCGGAGTTTTCACTAAATGTCTCGGAACAGCGATGCCGATTTACAATAAAATATTGGGG
This sequence comes from Ischnura elegans, assembly GCF_921293095.1. Taxonomy (NCBI): domain Eukaryota; kingdom Metazoa; phylum Arthropoda; class Insecta; order Odonata; family Coenagrionidae; genus Ischnura; species Ischnura elegans. The sequence continues at coordinate 153,278,328 of NC_060246.1, forward strand.
GAGCCTAAACCAAGGACCTTGCCCCGGTAAATTTTATAAGTAGTGAACTCTAAGTTTTCTAAGCATTTAAGAAGAGGAACATGATCAACATTAGAGCCCTGATCACTCGAATCTCGATATCTGGACACTCCGAGGAAAATTGGCTAGCCTAACACATTTTTCCTCACATTTGTAACGAATTTTTGGGGGGGCTCGGGCCCCCTCAGGCCCCATGGAGTCGCCACCACTGTCTCGCAGCGATTACCACCCTCACCTTTTCGTACAGATTCAGAATGAACTTTTCGTATGTGTTGACCGCTTGATTGAAGTGGGTGCGGCTTAGGTCACTAGTGTTTCAACTTCGTCTTATTCAGCATAACACATCGCGAGTTTAACCTTCCGCGCAATATCGCTTTCATGCACACCATTTTAAAAGCAATATGCCTCTTTCAATTTCTCTTCTAGATTTCTGGTTTTCCTTGAAAACTTTTTGATTTATCTACCCGCAATCCTATTTTTTGCCGTTTGTCTCTGGGTATTTACTTTTCATGGCTCTAAAGAAATCACCTTTTACTGCTTAAGTGTATTCCTGAGACGCAGAGGGCCTACGACTTCCGAGAAGGAACGATACTTTTGTGTTTAAGACACTATAGCAGACCCTTTTGTGTGTTGATGCTATTCAAACGCAACTTGGCCACCCCTCAATTTATTTATCGTGATTGCCGATGACCTTGAAGTTTCAAGCTTAGACCCTCTACCTGGAGGCAATCGCGCGATAACCTATGTCGTCAAAAATTACGTCTCAAACCGTAATGCTTTCTTAAAACTCATTTCCACTTGCTCCAAGCATAATTAATGATTTAAAGTAACTTTCATCATTCTGTTAAGGAGTAGCGATAGATAACTTCGGTAGGCTGACTATATGGACTAAATGGTGAGTAATGCTTTTTGCAATTGCTCAACAATGGATTCTAAATAATGTATAAACAAAAAAGATTTGAGGCAAGCAGTACTATTTATTTGCGTAAAATCATAAAAATGTTGTGTGCACTTAGCGCAAGAAAACGTTTAAACATGAGAGCGTTAAATTTTTTTGATTAGGCGACACTGCGTTGGAAGGTTTTCCCAAAGAAATAATTTTCGCTATATCTCAATTGCGCTATACGAGGCATGGGTGTACTTGGAAGATTCTTTTCTGACTCAAAATGGCCACTCCATTTGTTAGAGAGGATTCAGATAAACCGATTCAAGCATGTGAAGTGTGACTGAAAATCTATTAAATGAACTTCATTGAAATGAAAGTCGGAAAATAGGAGTAAAAATGAAGCATCTTAAATGCCATCGAAACTTCAATCGTAGAACTTGGTCATTAAGAATTTTTGAAACTGAAACTATTAGCAGGATTTAAATGACAATTTTATGCTCTTTTCCCCCAGTTCAATCTATTGTTCCAACTTATCCCTTTATCTTATTTTCTGTGAATATTTCAACATTGATTATAATTAACATCATAAAGTGTTAAAAAATACATTATTTTTAATTTGCCGATAATATCTGAAGACTGAACAGTGGGGACTATTAGATATTATTTGCTTATGATTCCTATGAATGGCGCCACTGACGTTCTGTGAACAAATGAAATAAATGAATCACATTTGCCGTACGTGCGTAGTAAAAATATTGTTTCCGAATTTTTCAGGCCTATGTAGAAGTATACCTTTGTAATTTAAAACCAATTAAAAACTAATTTAAGTTCTATCTTTGGGACTACTTTCATTATTACGAGTGCAATGTTGCTAAATAGTTCTTTTTGTACACGAAAAATTCATTCAATTCGAAAATAAATTTAATCCGCTATAAGTGTGATTAATAGTGCCTCTGAAGTACCATGCTATAGAAAAAAACAGCCTAATTTTCCAAATAATCCATTTTCTTGTAATGAAATTAGGCGCATCATCAAATGTGGATAAGAACCTCAGGGAATGCGGCTCTTATTTTTCAAAGTATATTTTTATTTCCAGCTGAATAAATTTCGTTCTCTTATGTATACGATGCGTTAGTCATGGCCAAAGGGTTGCGGAACCGTTGGAAGAAATGTTTAACTATTCCAAGTATGGGTTAGTTTAAGAACTAAGAACCAATGCCTCACGAATAAAGCACTTTGGTCCACATTCATCACGGAATTACTTTGGCTTTTAGATCTACTACCATTAATTTAACGAGAAAAGCTAATGTTTTTAATTCTTGCCAATTATTTTATATCGAAGTACAAATGCTAAGAGAGAAAATCTGACGTTGTTGCGAGATCATACTTCCTACGGAACAAGTATCAGAAGCAAAAATTATATTGGTACAAGTTTCTATGAGTAATGGGTTGTAATTTCAAATTTGGTGGGTTTTCTACTTATCTTAAGAAAACAAACATGAACGATACAGTTGTCAAATGAGCAAAGTTACGGGTTAAATAACAATACACTCAGATAGCCAAATATCGAACAAAGGAATTAACTATGAGAGAAAAAGATTTATGCGTTGAAAGGATGCATGCAATTAGGTGTTGAAAGCAAAATAAGCTGCTGAACAATAGTGTTTCTAGAGCATGTAAATTCCTTTTGAGTGAAGTGCGTACAGAACGAAAATCCATCATTTCCCGTCCATCCCCATCTCAGCTGCTACACCTGCTACCGTCATCTTCGTTAGAAAAGGTACCAGTCCAGGGGAACCCCTTCCACGCACCCATATTTTCTCCTACGTCCTCTCGCTCTGCCCCCTTCCAACGAGATAAAAATAGATTTGAGATCCCGAGTCACTCCTCCTCGGCCCCCTTCCATTGCTTTTGGCTTTATTTTATTTTTTTCAATCGTCCTGCTTTCTTTACGTCTAGGAAGCGCTCATATTTCACGTTCCCACGAATATAGCGTTTGTTTTTCGATGCATACGACCTAGGGGAACCTCGAGATCTTCAGTCTCTCCTCTACTGCCACCTCCCTCTGCTCTTAGGCCTTCAAATGTTCTGCCCAAATTTTTTCAAATTTTCTGCCTTCCTATAGCCTGCGAATCGTTTATATTCCACGTTTCGACGGATATAGCGTTTCTTTTTCGATGCATAAGACATACGGGAACCTTGAGATCGAGAGTCCCTCCTCCACTGTCCCCTTTCTTTGTTCATTGACTGTCTTTTATCTTTCAAGCTTCCTACCTTCCCTTCGTCTGATAATCGCTCTTACTTAACGTTTCCACGAATAAAATTTTAGTTTTCCATTCATACGACGTGCGGTGAACTTTAGATCGTGAGTATTTCCTCTCCTGCCTCCTCCCTCTGCTATTAGGCCCTCTTTTATTTTATTGTAATCAAGGAAATATGCGAGTGGTTATATGATTAAGAACATAAGTTTCCCATTATAATTTTAGAGGAAGGTAAAATTATTCGCACTTATTATTTTTCTTGAAATTTTGCGATATATTAACACTGAAAAGACGGCTTTCCAGATACACTAATCCTTATTTATTTTACTCAAATCACCCCAAAGAATTATTTAAGTGCCAATTTAAATACCGAGATAGCAGCGATGTTGTTATTGAAGTTATCAGATCGCCAGTCCTTTTAACTGATATTGAACATAGTAAAAACTGGAGCAGTAGCGTGGGATGACGCGTACTTGGCTACCGCGCAGTCCACCGAAGGATCAAAACTCCTCGGGGAAGCTTGCGCAAGAGAAATTCAAAGCACAACCAGGTAGAGCGGTGTTGCCAAGCAGTGGCGCCACTTGCTGTTATGACTGTACGGAGATATTCGGAAGCATGGTATTCACCGCGGTCAGCGCCGCTCAGCCCAGAATTATGCCGAACGAGCAATATACGAAATTTGGACATATTGCTAACAAATTAGCATCCTGTAAGTCGTCTGCCGACGGTAAAGGGGTTCGGGGGAAACAAAAGCAGGGAACAAGTCCAAATTTTCTCACACAAGCAACTTCCTTTATTCAGTCCCAAGCCATACACCTTGTTTCGCTGCACAACACCAACTGCCGACCCTAGCGGCCACAAGCCCACGCCCTGGAGTCACCGAAAGGGATCGTTTGTCAAGCGACCCTTCCGATGACAGCAGGAATGTGTTTAATGGCTGGGTCTCAGGGAAGTCCGTTCGAGGCGACCCTCGTCGTCTCGCACCTTATAATAATCTAAATAAAACTGCGCTTACATCCACATCCCCCCAAAGTGAGTTGCTGTCACTCCCGAAGCAACTCACGGAATTTAAAGCATCATAGAACAAAAGAAATAAAAATAAGCCAAGTCCAATACTCAAATGACCCCTTAATACGCCACCGTGACCAGTAATGGGTAAACGACAATACAAGAATTAAAAATAGTGATTACAGATATGTAATTTTTCAATACATGATGTCCATTATAATTCCGTTATTGTCTTTAGTCTGTTGCACATTCTAATGGAGTCCCATGAGTCGGAAAACCTCAAGGATCGGGTTCACGTTACGATTCAGCGCCACTCACAACTTTTGCACCGCGCCCACTGATTTGTCAAACCACACGATCCCCTCCAGTGTACTCAATTATACCCAATCACTCTTTACCCGCGCGAGCCGATTGACTCGCCCCTACCTCTAAATCAACATTCACAAAGAGAACTACAAGTATTCACTGCTCAAAACAAATTAATACAATAAAATACGCATTACCATATCAACCATTGAGATTTCCTAGAAGCAATTAAACCAAAGAAATCAACCCATCCAGAATATAATAAGTACATGTCCCAAACCCAAAATAATCCAAATAAAAAGAAATTACAAAAATTAAAACAAATGAGAGACATAAACCAGACACATCAATAGCTCTCGGGTTCTACGTTTCCTCCAGCCACCACCCTCTTCCATCATCACTGCCCAAATTACACCCCCTCCACCGACGGTCGAGCTGCCCGTGGACGAAGGAAATAAGGGGAGCGTCCCAACGGCGAAGGCTGTGGGGGCGGAGGGGACACTGAGGGGTCTCCCGCCGACTCAGGAAGGGGGGAGGGAGGAGGGTCAACACTTGGCTCCGACGATCTGAGGTAGTAGGGAGAACGTTCGGCCGGCAATGGATGCACTTGGGGGGGAGGGATGTAGGGAGGCTCCGTGCTGCACGATGATTCCTCCTCAGCTGTGTCCCACCCATCGTCGGACCCGACGGCCGGGGCGATCACGCCCACTCCCTCGCACTCCCATTCGGCCTCAGAAGTAACAGCGGCGTCTTCGGACGGCTGGGAGGGCGGCGATGCCCGCTCCTTCCTCGGCCTGCCTGGCCTGCGATCAGCTGTTCCTAAACTAGGAGGGGGGATGGGGCCAAAATAGGGTTTAACGCGATTCCTGTGTACCAATAGGTTGCGGAATGGGAGCTCCAACATTAGGTTACATGTCGACACCACTTTTAATATGCGGTATGGCCCCTTCCATGGTTTATGAAATGTTTTCACTTGCCCTACCTTCATACAGGGATCACTTAAAAATACGTAATCTCCTTCCTTGTATTGCCAACGCTTACCCTTCCCCTTTACGGCCTCTCTCCGTTTCCTTTCTGCTATGCGATCATTATTCGCACACTTTTCCCACATTTCCTTTAATCTGTCCCTTAATCCAGACACCCCGGGGTGCTCTTTCTCTAATACGCCAACTCCGATGCATTGGAAAGGCGATATTATTTGACATCCAAATACCAATTCATGAGGGGTAAAACCTGTGCTACGTTGAAAACTACAGTTGTAGGCCGCGACGGCAAAGTCAATATGGCGCCCCCAATCGTTGTTTCTTAAATTGACATAATGACTGAGGATCTGCGCAATAGTTCTATGAACTCTCTCCACTCGCCCGTTGCATTCTGGGTGGAAGGGTGACGTCCTCAACTGATTTATTCGTAACAACTTACAGACCTGTCGAAAAAGTTCTGACATGAAATTAGTTCCCTGATCAGTAAGAAGTGTTTCCGGCACTCCGAACCTCAGTATCCATTGCTTCACTAGTGCCACTGAAACGGATTCAGATTTCTGATCTGTTAATGGTACCATCACTAAATACCTCGAGAAATGATCAAGTATCGACAAGATATACCTATAACCCTCCTCTGTCTTCGGAAGGGGACCCACAATGTCTATTGCAATAAACTCGAAAGGCCTATTCGCTGCTGGTAGTGCTTGTAATGGGGCCTTGCACCTGCCATAAGGGCTCCTCTGACTACATGCAATGCAGCCCTTTACATGCTTCTTGACATCTCGCAAATAGGATGGCCACCAAAAGTCCCTTTTAACCCTACTTCCTGTTGCCTGTACACCTAAATGTCCTGACAGTATATGGTCGTGGCACTGACGGAGCACTTTCTCCCGGCAGCTGCGAGGCACTACTACTCTTTTTCCCATTGCAGTTTCCTTCCATAGTATACCCCCATCGACCACGAATCCCTCTCTTCCTTTCCATTCAATACACTCGGGATCTTTTTCCTGCTCCTTCCGAATATTTAGAACCTCTTCCACGGACACTTGGCGAATCTTCCTGCTTAAGGCATCCGCATTTGCATGGGTCTTACCAGGTTTATGAATTACTTCGTAATCGTACTCGCTCAATTTCAAAGTCCATCTCATTAACCTGCTACTGGGGTCCTTTAATCCAAAAAGCCAAGTGAGCGCGGCGTGGTCTGTCAAAATGGTAAATTTCCGACCGTAGATGTAACACCGGAAGTGTCCCACCGCCCACGTAATGGCCAAAAGTTCCTTCTCCGTCGTCGTATAATTCACTTCCGGTTTCTTTAATTGTCTCGAAGCGAATGCGACCGGGTGCTCCTCATTATTGACCACCTGTGATAGGACGGCACCTATCGCGAAATTACTTGCATCCGTCGCTATGATGAAAGGCAAGGAGAAATCTGGATATACCAACACTGGGCTGCTCGTCAACGCCCGTTTTAGCCCTTCCACTGCTTCGTCGCACTCCGGAGCCCAAACGAATGCAGTTCCCTTTTTCAGTAACATTGTAAGCGGGCGAGCGAGGATGGCATAATCTTTAATAAATCGACGGTAATAATTAGTCATTCCTAAAAACGATTGTGTCTCCTTTACCGTCTTGGGGGTGGGGAAGTCCATTACCGCCGAAATCTTACTTGGGTCCGGTTGAATACCCCTTCCGCTGATAATGTGGCCTAGATAGCTTACTTGAGAAAGGGCAAAGTGACATTTTGTCAATTTCAAGGACAACCTGGCCGACTCGAGCCTCTCAAACACTCGTCCCAACCGCGTCGCATGCTCTTCAATCGACCCGCCAAATACAATAACGTCATCGAGATACACCAAGCACTCTGTGGGGGTCATTCCCCTGAAGACTCCGTCCATCATACGTTGGAATACACTTGGCGCGTTTCTTAGTCCCATTGGCATACGTTGGTATTCGTATAATCCGCTATTTACAATAAAGGCAGTCTTCTCGCGTGACTCAGGGGCCATGGGAATTTGGTGATAACCCGCCGTTAGATCGAGGGTCGAGAAATACCTACACCCCCCCAAATAGTCCAAGGTTTCCGTAATGTTTGGAAGGGGGTATACATCCGGTTTAGTAATTGCATTTAAAGCACGGTAGTCTATGCAGAACCGGTACTTAGGCTTTCCGTCATCAGATTTCTTTGGCACGATCACAACGGGTGAGGCCCAAGGGCTGTGACTAGGAGATATTATTCCCCCTTCCAACTGTTCCTTCACAAAATCCTCCACTAAAGGCTTTAAATGATGCGGAGTGCGATAGGGTCTCCGATAAATGGGACGGGCGTCACCTGTAGGAATATGGTGCTCTACCAAGTGGGTCGCAGGGGGTGTTCCCGTTAATGAAAACAAATGCCTGTACCTTCCTATTAGGGGACGCATAACAGCTTTTTCCCCCCCATTCAGGTGCGTCAATTTCCCTTCAATGTCACTATCCGAAAGCTCGCACAAACTCGTACTCTCCACAGAGCGCACGTTCCTATCGCATGCACCCTCAATATCATCCCCGTAGAATCTTTCATTTGGAACAAAATCTACATCGCTCACTGTCGCCACCACTGTGCCCTTGCATAGATTTACTGCAGACTCCCCATAATTACTCACGCGCACCTTCGCGCTTCCTTCCCCGTCCACCCGACACAAACACCGGGCAACTAAACACTCCTCCATCTCGAGAGCCGGCTCCAGCACGCACTCTTCTCCCTCCGTCCACTCCCGCCCGGGTAAGGGGAGGGATACGAGCTTCGATGAACGGGCTGGGATTACTTCCGCCGCTGGGAGTCGAACCGGCACATCCACACGTGGCCGGCGGCTCCAAGGTCCCTCATGACCTACGAAGTCAGGCCCCTCCAGCCCCTCAGACCCCTCCGCCTGTCCCACCGAAGAGCCCGTCTGCAGGATAGCCATTCCGCCCGCCCTCCGCCGCTTCCTTCCGCGCTGCCGCCTTACTCTCCTCCTTGGTTTTCCCGCCCCAGGGCTGTCAAAATTTCTCTCGGCGACCTCTGGCTTCCCTTCCGGGCCGGCCGTCGACGCGTCCCTCGGTCGTTCCCATGACATGATTCTTGGCCCACCCCCTCTGGCGGTGGAAGCCACGCCCCCCGTCGTAAATCCCCTCACAGATGTCACCGCACATCGCGGCCCCTTTCCAAATGCCTCCTCCGACTGCGGTGCGAATTCCCCGGATTTCGCTCTTCCTCTCTCGGTCAAGGGAAGTATTGACCCCCCAATTGAGAGTTCCCCCTTTTTCACGTCAATAACGGCCCCCGTTTCACGAAGGAAGTCAATACCAATAAGGCCTTCATACCCGCCCAAGGTGTCCACTACTTGGGCCCGAAGATTATGCACATCGCTTCCGAACCATACCGGAAGCACTACCTCTCCGTAATTCCAAATACATCTACCCGTCAGACCCTTTATCCTAAAACGAGACCTACGTAGAACTTGCCCCCCACAGCACTCCTTAGTCACTAGGCTCACCTGGGCCCCAGTGTCCACTAACATACGCCGCCTCTTATATTCACACGTGACAATCACCGCTAAGTCCTCCATTCCCCCTTCACGGTGCACACATGGAACCAAAGTCTTTACCGAGGGCCTTGGCGGGCGGCCTGCTCGGCCCCGGAAACGTTTAAATACGGCTCAACGCGACCCCCGACGCGCATCCGCCCCCCCACTCGGCAATTCCTCGCCCAATGTCCTTGTCCACCGCAGTTAAAGCACCGCATTCCACCCCTGTTTGCACACTCTCTCGCAAAGTGTCCGGATTGCCCACAAGCATGACAGACTCCCTCACGCATCGTGAAAACGTTTCTCTCTTCCGTCTCCGGATGAGCCCTCCTCTCTGCCTCGCGTATACGCACGGCCACATTAACGGCTGCGTCGAAGGTTTCCGGCATTGCGAGACGCGTATGTTCCCCCACTCTGCCCGGAAGGCCGTTTAAAAACGCGTCCAAAGCTCTTTCATCCGCTTCGGATTGACGTATCGCGGCCGCTGCGGCATCTTCCTCCTCCTTCCACGTGTGGCTGTTCAATTCACGAATGCGGTCCGCAAATTCCTCGATCCGCTCCTTGGGAGCCATGCGGACGCCAGCAAGCATGTCTCTGTAGAACCGTCGGTTTTAAACCCCCCGGTACCTTTCTAACAGAGACTTCCGAGCGTCATCATATGTTTTAACAGCCCCTGCTCTCTCCTTCGCCCGCAGGTGCTCTAGTGCCCCCTCGCAGGTACGTAGGGTGACCACACTTAACTTGTCGTCGTCGCTCCAACCACTAAGTTTCGCCACCTGCTCCACTTGAGAGAAGAACGTCTCCACGTTCTCCCCCGCGGCGCCAGAGAAATACTCAATGGAGGATACCATCGAGAATGACTTCCCCGTGATTTGTCCTTCCCCCTTCGTGTTATCCGCACGGGCCCGTAAACCTTCGTTCTCTTCCTTGAGAATCCTCAGTTGCGCGGATAGCTCATCCACCACCTGCTGGAGGTTCATCTTGCGGCCCGATAAGCTGATCCGGCCCGTCATTCTTGATTTATTTGTGACTTGATTTGCAGTTGCTTCCCCTAATAGTTAGCAAAGATCCCACTTCTGACACCAAATGTAAGTCGTCTTCGCCGACGGTAAAGGGGTTCGGGGGAAACAAAAGCAGGGAACAAGTCCAAATTCTCTCACACAAGCAACTTCCTTTATTCAGTCCCAAGCCATACACCTTGTTTCGCTGCACAACACCAACTGCCGACCCTAGCGGCCACAAGCCCACGCCCTGGAGTCACCGAAAGGGATCGTTTGTCAAGCGACCCTTCCGATGACAGCAGGAATGTGCTTAATGGCTGGGTCTCAGGGAAGTCCGTTCGAGGCGACCCTCGTCGTCTCGCACCTTATAATAATCTAAATTAAACTGCGCTTACAGTCCATACTAATTTTCGGAAATCGGGTCTACATGATGAAATTAGTCGATTCCAGCGATTTTTACACGTTTGTAATCCGGCGTCCGGTATTCAGCCGCCAAATTACCCTCGGACGCAAGATTGAGTGCAACTAGCTTATTAATGGCTGCCAAAATGAAAGCGGGATATATGTATATATATATATATATATATATATATATATATATATATATATATATATATATATATAAATAGTACAAGTTAATATCGATAAACACAGAGACACAAAAAAGAAACACTCACATTGAATAAATAAACTCGAAGCTATCGAAGCACTTCAGGCTTCTTCGTCAGCTGAAGTATGAATGGTGAGGAAAGGAGAGGGTTGGAAGTGGGAGAAGAGGGGTAAGGGGAGAGGTGTATGGGGAGGGGGAGTTAGGAATAGGGGTTAGGATGCGACGTTCAGACCTGGAAAGCTATTGGCTTGAAAGTGCCAAATGCAAGCCAATTCGAGGGTGTGGAGGTTGAGGGCGGAGTCGGTGGGAGGGAGGGAGGTAATAATGGATACTTTGTAGCATTGATTGAAAATGGAATCGTGTGAAAGACAATGTGTAGGAACTGGTAGAGAGAAGTGGGGGGAAGATGGACAACAGCAGGCGCGATGATTGTTAATTCTGAGATTGAGAGGGGTAGTGCATTGGCCAATGTAGAAAGCAGGGCAGAAACTACAGTGAAGAAGGTAAATGATGTTGGTGGAAGTACAAGTAGTGGAGGGGAAAATCGGTAGGAATTTAAGCTTGGGGAGAAAAGAGGCAGGGGGTGGAGAGAATATCTTGCAGGTTTTACACCTGGGACGATTGCAAGGTGAGGGTGTGGAGATAGTGACTGACTGCGACTTTTGGAGAGGGCGGGTGGCTTTAAATATGGTGTTTAAATTCGGCGGTCTCTTAAATGTTATCCGAGGAGTGGAAGGGAAAATCAGAGAGGTGGACTTGTGTTTGGAAAGGATGGGGTAAAGGTCCTTCAATATATTTTGTAGCAAATGAGCACCAGGAAAGTAGATTGTGAGCAGAGAAGGAGAGCAATGTTTGTCTGCGCGGGGTTTATTGTGAATAGCCGGTGTTTTTCTTATTTTGTTCAACAAGAGTTTTTCGGGGTAGCCGCGGTGAAGAAGAGAGGTGTGGAGTTTGGAGAGGAATTTTTGAAGGTCTTCGGGGTTATTACAGATTCTGTGTCCCCAGACAGAGAGGGAATAAGGGATGGAGCGTTTGGTGTGTGGTGGATGGCAACTGCTGTAGTGAAGGTATTGTTGTTTGTTGGTAGCTTTGATGTGAACCGATGTTTTGAATTTGTTATTATCTGAAAGGTGTATGTCCACTTCTAAGAAGGTGATATTGGTTTTGGAGATGGAAGAGGTGAAAGAGACTGAGGCAGAAGCGTTAAGTGAAGAAACAAAGGTATTGAGAGAGTCGATGTCATGAGGCCAGAGAATGAAAATGTCATCTATGTATCTGAGCCAAAGAAGAGGTTTTAGAGGGTAATCAGTGAGGAAATTTTCTTCAAACAGGCCAAGGAAAAGATTTGCATAAGAAGGGCTAAACCTACTTCCCACCTTACGACTTTACGAACGTCTTTATGACCCACTTCTCAAAACCCTAGCACTGAATTTCTTCTCGATATTTCCTATTTCATTCTCACCCACAATGCCTTCTCTTTTAATAACAACCACTATCTGCAAATCTCCGGCTGTGGTATGGGAAGTAGGTTTAGCCCTTCCTATGCAAATCTCTTCCTCGGCCTGTTCGAAGAAAATTTCCTATCAAATTACCCTCTGAAACCTCTCCTTTGGCTCAGATATATTGACGATATATTTATTCTCTGGTCGCATGACATCAATTCCCTTAACACCTTTGTCTCTTCACTTAACTCTTCCGCCTCAGTTTCTTTCACTTCTTCCATCTCTAACACCAACATCACTTTCCTAGATGTGGACATTCTTCTTTCCGAAAATAACAAATTCAAGACATCTGTCCACATCAAAGCCACCAACAGACAGCAATACCTCCACTATGAAAGTTGCCACCCACCACATACCAAACGTTCTATCCCTTTTTCTCTCTCCGTCCGTGGTCACAAAATCTGCAACAACCCCGAAGACCTTGAGAAGTTCCTTTCCAATCTACACACTTCTCTTCTACGCCGCGGGTATCCCGATAAACTGTTAATTAACAAAATTAGAAAAAAAAACCAACAGGTCCAATAAACCCCGTGCCGAAAAGAATTGCTCTCCATCCCTTCTCACCACTTACTTCCCCGGTGCTCATGCCTTACAAGACATCCTGAAGGACTCTTACCCCATTCTCTCCAACCACAAATCCACCTCACAAATTTTCCCCTCTCTTCCACGGATCACGTATAAGAGACCACCTAACCTCAGCACCATCTTGAAAGCCACCCGCCCCCTTCAAAAATTGAACTCAGTCCCCACTACCCCACCCTCGCCGTGCAACCGTCCTAGATGTAAAACATGTAAAATTTTCTCTCCACCCCCAGCCTCTTTCCTCTCCAAACTTAAATTCCTCCCGATATCTCCTTCCACCACCTGTACCTCCACCAACATCACATACCTCCTTCAATGCAACTTCTGCCCCGCTTTTTATATAGGCCAATGCTCCACCCGCTCAACCCCAGAATAAATAATCACCGCACCTCCTGTTGTCCGTCGTCTCCACACGCATCTCTCCCGGTCCCCACACATTGTTTATCGCATGATTCCATCTTCAATCTATGTTTCAAAGTTTCTATCATTGCCTCCCTGTCACCCACTGACTCGCCCCTCAATCTCCACACCCTCGAATTGGCATGCATTTGGCGTTTCCAAGCCAACAAGCACCCTGGTCTGAATGTATCTTGTTGAGGTAGCCCCGCCCCAATACACCCCTCCCCTCTTCCCCCCACCTTTTCCCCTTTTTCCAACACACTCCTTTTTCCAACACACTCCTCCCCACTCATTCTCTCCTTGACTGATGAAGCGGCTACAACCGCGAAAGTCTTTCAGTTTTATTTTTCGTGTGAGTGTTTACCTTTTTTTTGTGTGTCTATGTTTAGTGACTGTGTTTTTGAACATTCATATTATGTGCTACGGTGCATCGCATTTCTGCAAAACATTATATATATATATATATATATATATATATAAAATCTTGATGAAAGCGCACTAAGCGATAATATAAATATGTGGCCGATCGAGGCGAACGAACAAAAATTGTACTACTAAAACATAGACACACGTAAAAAAAGGGACACTCACAAATAAACGTTCAGACGTTTCAGCGGATTGATCCGCTATCCTCAATGCTGAAGGTGAACTGCTGCAGGCAGGGTAAGTTCCTCCAGTCGCCCTCCTTGGTGAGGTAGTGGGGGTGGAAGAATGGGAAGGGGAGAGGGGGGGAAAAGGGAGGGTAGGGTTTGTTTTGGCTTTTAGTGGGCGATGTTTAGCCCGGGCGTTTCAAACGCCTTTTCAACCCAGATGTGGGCCATCTCCCTCGTCCTCACCTCGATGATAGTTGCCCTCTCTGGCAACTATCATCGAGGTGAGGACGAGGGAGATGGCCCACATCTGGGTTGAAAAGGCGTTTGAAACGCCCGGGCTAAACATCGCCCACTAAAAGCCAAAACAAACCCTACCCTCCCTTTTCCCCCCCTCTCCCCTTCCCATTCTTCCACCCCCACTACCTCACCAAGGAGGGCGACTGGAGGAACTTACCCTGCCTGCAGCAGTTCACCTTCAGCATTGAGGATAGCGGATCAATCCGCTGAAACGTCTGAACGTTTATTTGTGAGTGTCCCTTTTTTTACGTGTGTCTATGTTTTAGTAGTACAATTTTTGTTCGTTCGCCTCGATCGGCCACATATATATATATATATATATATATATATATATATATATATATATATATATATGTAATTTAAAGGATTTCTTCTTGCCCTAGGGTGGGCACACAAAAAAACTAAGAAATTGACAGAAAAACGAAAATAAAATAAAAGTTAGGAACTTACGGGGAAAGGTTGTTTTTACAAATTTCCGATGGGACGCAGCCCATCTTTCTCAAGCGAGAAGAGGAGGACAATTAAGGGTAGAAGGAAGGGTTTAAAGCAAATGGTATGGATGGAGAGAGGAAAAACGGTTGACGGGGATTGGTTGTGTTCTAGTGGGCGCGGTTTATTCCTGGTCCAGAAAACGCACGGAAAGCCCATATGCATGCCTGTTCCAAGTCCTTCAGTTCTAGGGGGGGTGGTAGACGGGGGGAGGGAGGCCAATATTCCCACATTATAGCACTGGTCAAACAGAGCTTTGTGGGAGGAAGCATTTTCTTGCACAACAAAAAACATTGTGTATATACTGTTGTGCCAGAAATGCCCCGCTTTTTATATTGGCTTATCCACCACTCCCCTTTGCATCCGAATGAACGGGCCACACTCTTCATGCAAAAGCGTTTCATCTGTTTCTGCTTCCCTTCCAGTCGCCGTTTATGCTTCCTCCTACAAAGCTCTGTTTGACCAATGCTATAAAGTGGGAATATTGGCCTCCCTCCCCCCGTCTACCACCCCCCTAGAACTGAAGGACTTGGAACAGGCATGCATATGGGCTTTACGTGCGTTTTCTGGACCAGGAATTAACCGCGCCCACTAGAACACAACCAATCCCCGTCAACCGTTTTTCCTCTCTCTATCTTTACCCTCTGCTTTGCACCCTTCATTCTACCCTCACTTTTCCTCCTCTTCTCACTTGAGAAAGATGGGCTGCGTCCCATCAAAAATTTGTAAAAACAACCTTTCCCCGTAAGTTCCTCACTTTTATTTTATTTTCGTTTTTCTGTCAATTTCTAAGTTTTTTTGTGTGCCCACCCTAGGGCAAGAAGAAATCCTTTACATTATTTATAATGATCGTGTGAGTTTATTTCAAACGTGTGTGTATATATATATATATATATATATATATATATATATATATATATATATATATATATATATATATATAGTGAAGAAAAGCCTCGTCACGGCTCATTCTGCGTCCGCGTCCTTTTCCCTATTCATGTTGGCGCGCGGCAGCAGCAAACGATGAGCGACCTTCTTTTTTTTCTTTTGTCGTCTGCTATCATTTAAGAATGTCTTTTGCTTTTTAATCGGGTATATAAGGCCCGGTATTGTGTGAACTCGGGTCGATTCCAGAGAAAGCGGTGGTTGATTCCGCTTAAGAGGACGGAGACCAGAGGTGACCGTGCCGGGGTGGGGCAGTAAGACGAGGCCGCTGCAGATGCTGGCTACGGCGTATTGGAAGTCGGGGAACGCGACTAGGGGGAAGGCGTGCCGGAGAGAAGAGCGAGGAGTACAGTCGAGGAACTAGAAAAGTGTCCTCGACTTCGTCAAGACATCACGACAACGTCCAAGGATTCGCGGGATGTGGTTCCCCGCGATTGAAGCATCGTGATTCGGCGACCAGGAGTCAGACCCGCCGTTTGACATTTAAGTACTCTAAACCCTCTCCCGGGACGGGGAAATAATCCCGATCCTCCCCCGCTCCAGAGAGTCCATGCGCCCTCGAAGAAAGTCCTCAGTGTGCACGTTAGTCATCCTGATGAGCCAGTGGTTTCGTAGATAAACTCACGTCACTCTTTCTCGGCCTAAAGACCGTCTTAATTTGTATCACGTTTCTCCCGTTCACGTCATTCCATCTGGGTTGACGTCAGTCTCATTTTGATAGAACAGAACGTGGAGCCAGTAATATTTTCAAGCAAAGCAACGAACATTACCTATAATTTTCTTTGAAGTGCAGCGGTTTTTTTCGTAACTCGAGCAAGATAACGAGTGCCCGTGTCATAGCAATTCTTGAGATATTCAGTGTTATTTTTGTTCATTTCTGTTCATTTACCCCAGTAGTCATCTCATCCTTCATTTATTAGATGTAAGATTTCTTTTTTTTGTTTCTGGCATATTTTCTTCTTTTTTTGCAAGTATATCATTTATGTCTCACCTAAGTCAGCATCATCTTCCATCCCTCATTAGTGTTTATGGACAAAAGTGTTCGTTTTCTTTTCATTGAATAAATTGTGTGTGATATTCAAACGCTGTGTACGAGGTCATTCATCTCCTTGCTGCGCCATTGCATTCAAGGCCGTGAGTTCCCATCTAGACCGCGAGCCCCAGAACCCACGAAAACTTAAGAACTTGGATCGTAATCTCAGTTCGACAATGCACGGCGAGGGGGCGTGTATCGTTACAATATATCTATTGTGACGAAAAGCCTCGTCACGGCTCATTCTGCGTTCGTGTCCTGCCCTCTTCCCTATTCAAGTTGGTGCGCGGCCGTAGCAAGCGATGAGCGACCTTTCTTTTTTCTTTTTGTCGTCTGCTATCATTTTAGTATGTGTATTGTTGTTCAATTGGGTATATAAGGCCCGGTATTGTATGAGGGAGGGGGTCGATTCCGGAGAAAGCGGTGGTAGATTCCGCTAAAGAGGACGGAGACCAGAGGTGACCGTGCCGAGGTGGGACAGTAAGACGAGGCCGCTGCAGACGCGGGTTACGGCCTGTTGGAGGTCGGGGAACGCGACCAGGGGGAAGGCGTATCGGAGAGGAGAACGAGGAGTGCAGTCGAGGAACGAGAAAAGTATCCTCGCCTTCGTCAAGACATCACGACAACGTCCAAGAATCCGTGGGATGTGGTTCCCCGCGGTTGACGCATCGTGATTCGGCGACCAGGAGTCAGACCCGCCGTTTGACACTTAAGTACTCTAAACCCTCTCCCGGGACGGGGAAATAATCCCGATCCTCCCCACTCCAGCCAGCCTATGCGCCCTTGAAGAAATTCGCCAGTGTGCACGTGTGTCATCCTAATAACCCAGTGGTCTCATAGATAAACTCACGTCACTCTTTCTCAGTCTAAAGACCGTCTTAATTGTATCACGTTTCTCCCGTTCACGTCATTCCATTTGGATTGACGTCAGCTTCATTTTGATAAAACAGAAAGTGGAGCCCGTAATATTTTCAAGCAAAGCAACAAACATTACCTTTAATTGTCTTTGAAGAGCAGTGTTTTTTGTCGCAACTCGAGCAAGATGACGAGTGCCTGTGTCATGTCAATTCTTGAGATAATCAGTGTCATTTTGATGCTTTTGCAGAATGGCAGATTTTGCCAAGGAGTGGAGGAATATAAAGGGCGATGTTGAATCAGCTGCGAATCTGCCCCAATAAGCACCCCTGTTGACTGGCAGCTCCGCCAAGCATCAGTCATCCCAGTTGGGTAGGTGGGGGAAACAGCGTGCAGGCCAAAATTTTTGCCTCAATCTTCTGGGTTGGAGACATCGTTGGAATCACTGGGAAATTCATTGGAATTCATGGAGAGGAGGGACATGATGGGTTGAGGTGCTGGAGGGAAAGAGAATTGTGACAGGACTATGGTAATACTTCTAACTCCAAAATGCATACTTTTGCCTCTGCACCCATTTTCCCTTGATTGCCAAGGAGTAGGTATTCCTCCGCTTTACTACCCATATAAGACTTGCTCTCCAGGTATGGCTGGTTCGGAGGATAAATTTCGGAGGCAGAGTTTCGGAGACAAGATTTTCCGAGACTTAGTCTCCGAGCCTTTGGGTCGAAAGGCCTTTGTGCGAAAATCCTTTGCACGAAAAACCTTAGCGCCAAAAGTCCTTAGCGGGAGAAGTTATGCGGATATGTTTGGAGGAAGTTCGGCGGAATTCGGAGGAATTTCTTGGGGGATGCCACAAATTTGGGGGTACACTAAAAATTCCACATCCTTTGTGGGAAAATGACCACAAACTTGCTTGAACTTATGGACAAAAACACATCCACCAAGAGAATGTTAATGACCAGAAACTTTTTGAGACACCGCACGTCCACTGGTTTCCACTTGATGAACCCCCACTCGTTAAGAACTATAAATGTCACAAAGAGCCATGAGTAAGTTGTTAGAATTCAACAGATTCCGCACATGAATAACATGGCATAATTACAAAAGTGACACAATAAATATTGTTTACTGATGCTGACAATTAGACATTTTAATGCTGTGGTAAAAAGCAACAAAAACCATCAATGGAATTAAAATTTTCACTGAAAAGGAATGCTAAATTATTTGCTTTCAGTGTGATTGTGCAGGTCTTCTAAAATCCGATAGAAAAGCCGTCCAATAGGAAAAATGGTATATTTCACAATTCCCGCTCCATGTATTAGAACATTGTGAACAGTCAATAGTACTTCCTCACTGACTCCATCCTCAGTTTTTCCAAGCACCTGTCATTGTACACTAGGGTGGTTCGCAAAATCGATTTTTTTTTCAAAACCATCTGGGCCAAAGAAAAAAGGTTGTGCGACCGATCAAAAATAAGTCCTGAAAATTTTGAGACCTGTACGTGAATCCCTGACCCTCGCTCAAATGCAATTAAGGGGGGAGGGTCAAGAGTCTAAAAATGTAGTATTTTATGGTCATTCCCTATAGATTTTGCCGCGTTACTGATTTTTGCTGGGCAAAAATTTCGTGCATTTTGACGTATCTGCCACCGTTTACCCACAAAATGCCTAATTTGAGTCCGCGCCCGCGAAGAAAATATTCCAATGCCCTAGCAGCGTCGCGGATACAAGGGCAGCAAGCCGACCTCATCCCCTCCCCTCTCACTTTTCCCCCTCCCACGCCTCAAATGCAGCAAAATTCATCCCGCGTTTGCTGCAAGGAGGGCGTTTATCTTTGATAATATAAATCAGAAGATGGTAGAAGGTAAAAAAACGATGCGTAGTGAGTCGTTTTGTCCCTTACTTGGCACCTCGTCTGTGTTAAACATATCGATGTTACCAACTTTTAGAGAAGTGATGAAATATTTTTAGATCTGCGCACGCAGGAAAGGAGGCTACGGTCTATGAAGACGCCTCTCGAGTGGCTATGAGCGTGTGCAAACTATGGTGACGTGCTTCTCTTCCATTATGAATGTGACTAAATCGATTTAGCGGTACCACAGGTAATTTAAACTTATGGAAAATCGTAATAAACCAAAAGGTGGGGTGTTATTGAAGTATAAAACTAAAACAATTTTAAAGGATTATTTTTATTTATGCGATATTATTGCGTGTAAGTGCATGATTGAGCATGAGGTTGGCTGCTTGATTGAACCCTAAAGAAAGTCGACATCTGAGGAAAAAAGGGAATCGAAGGAGAGCGTTGAGTCATCATCGTCAATTCTGGTACGGGAAGATAGTATCAAAAGTTTTTTTTCATCAATTCATCCGAAGAAAATTAAACTGTCGAGAAATTAGCCAATTTGTATCCCTTCTTTACCCATAAAATAAACATTAAGGAGTATAACCTCAAATTGGATTTTTCGGGGGAAATGCGTCCGCCAACTGTGATAGAGGTATATGCAAGAACCAAGCAACAGCAATGATTGTTCCAGCAACTTTAGATGACGCAAAAGTCAAAACTTCGTGAGACATATCAAAGCTAGTGTACCGGAATTACTTACGTATACAGAAAAAGATGCTAATTACTGTAAATAAGAAAAGAGAGGTGTCATCAAAGGGCTCCATTTTATAAAAATGACATACTATACTCTTGTCTGATGAAAAAAGGCAAGAGGACTTATCAATACAAGTTTACAGGGGAATGTGTGGTGTTAGTTGAAGAAACAGGGTCCCACTTATGGAGGTTTGCCTCCCCCGTCGGAGGATAAATAATAGTTATAAAATCTGCGATTATCGATTCCTTTCCGAGTGAAAAGTAGATACACAACATTAAAAAGGATTTGACTATGGTGGTACCAAACGAATACCGCCCAAAAAGGAGGCATCATCCCTTTGATATAAGCATAATTCCAACATCCCTTGCAGCATGGGTAAAGTCTTCTCGGGATTCCCATTGGGTTAATTTTTCCATAATGGCCAAAATTTCTAGCTCCGAATCAGGGCTCATCCTAAAGGATAAATTTTGTTGAACCCCGAAAAGAGTTTACATATACCATGCGCCGGGAAAGCATCAAATCGTATTTCATCGCTTACAGTGGTCTACTTGCTAATTTCACTATGTTGACTTACATTTGCGACATAAACATTGGGAGGGTAATCTAGGGAACCAATTTGCGTTGCTGCAAGGATGAGTTTTGTGACCAATACGAGATTTTTTTAATTGCTGGATTTTAATATCGACGTAAAGGACTACCCGCTGATGATATATTGGAGAGAAACTCCGGTTCTTTCGGCTATATATGTGTCTGAGCTTCGCGCTGTGGAATTTTAGGTCCTATTGATGAAAGTTCAAATTTGATTTTAAATATTCCTTGTATTATACATACGGACGAGATATTGGCCAAAGAATTTACCAAAACTTTGTTGATAGTAGCATAAAACGAGGATTGACACTGACATGAAACATACAGACTGGAAAGCAGGTAATTGAGTAAATCTATCGTGATTGTTCCTGACCGGACGATGCTAATACATCAAATATTAGTAAGACTAACGAAAGAAGACGAACTTAGTGTAAATTTTGGTGCATTTGGGGCGTGGGAGAGGCGAGAGGGGAGGAGACGCCAGCAGACTTCACCCAAAATCCATTTAGTCACACTTGTCGGACAATACCGTAATAGAATTGCATAACCTTAGTTCCCAAACCTTCATAACCACTCGAGAGGCGTCTTCATAGACAGTAGTCTCCTTTCCTGCGTGCGCAGATCTAAAAATATTTCATCACTTCTCTAAAAGTTGGTAACATCGATATGTTTAACGCAGACGAGGCGCCAAGTAAGGGACAAAACGTCTCACTACGCATCGTTTTTTACCTTCTACCATCTTCTGATTTATATTATCAAAGATGAACAGCACACGCCGGATGAATTTTGCTGCATTCGAGGCATGGGAGGAGGAGAAGCGAGCGGGGAGGGGATGAGATTGGCTTGCTGATCTTGTATCCGCGACGCTGCAAGGGTGTTGGAATATTTTCTTCGCGGGCGCGGACTCAAATTAGGCATTTTGCGGCCAAACGGTGGCAGATACGTCAAAATGCATGAAATTTTTGCCCTGAGAGAGCGGTAACGCAGCAAAATCTATAGGGAATGACCATAAAATATTATATTTTTAGAATTTTGACCCTCCCCCCTTAATTGCATTTGAGCGAGGGTCAGGGGTTCACTTACAGGCCTCAAAATTTTTAGGCCTTATTTTTGATCGCCTTTCCCTTGGGCTACAACCTTGTCGCGGTGGAAAGGCTTGCGCGTTCCTATGACCCTAAGAGCTGCACTGGCGGGATTAATTCGCAATTATTTCCTGCAGGGCCACCCATGCCAGAGAGGTCGAAGGGTAGGAGCCAGACGAAAGGTAGTCCACGTGATGGTGTCACGTAAAAAACACTGTTGGAATGGAAGTGGGAAACCCTACCAACTATCTCTTCCCTGAAAACATGGAGTTTGATCAAACTAGCCTCGGATGGTCTAATCGCGAGACCCAGCCCTTAAGGGCCGGTGTCGTAGGTGGCAACGAGATCGGCAAGGTCCTCGGGGTCCGCATCATGCGAAATCCTTGCAGAGACATATCATCATCATCTTTTTCAGCATCAGCAGTAGCATCCCAGGAGCAGGACAAGAAGACCAAGAGGATGGGGAAGAAGAAGGCATCGATGAATATAGGGACATGGAATGTGAGGACTATGATGAGGGCGGGGAAGTTAGAAAATAACAAAAGGGAAATGGATCAAGGGAGGATAGATATCTTAGGATTATGCGAGGTGAGGTGGAGGGATGGCGGGGACTATTGGAGTGATGGGTATAGGGTTATATATAGTGGAGGGGAAGAAAGCCAGCGGGGGGTAGCTTTAGTACTAAACGGGAAGATAGGTAAGCGTGTGGTAGGTATAGACCAGGTAAGCGATAGGATTCTGGTGGTAGAAATTGAGGCGCGGCCCACCAACCTTGTGGTGGTCCAAGTTTACATGCCCACTAGCAATCATAGGGAGGAAGAAGTAGATGAGGCGTATGAACAGCTCGAGGAAATAATTAGAGACACACCGGGTAAGAAAAATTTGGTAGTAATGGGGGACTGGAACGCCTCAGTCGGGGAAGGCAGGGATTGAAACGAAATAGGAGATTTTGGTCTGGGAAAACGGAATGACAGGGGAGAGAAAGCAGCAGTATTTTGTAGGAGAAACAAATTATTCATCACAAACACGTGGTTCAATCATCATAAAGGGCGAAGGTACACGTGGAAAAGTCCAGGGGATGCGAGGAGATATCAAATAGACTACATTATGGTAAGACAGAGGTTTAGGAATAGTGTGAAAAACTCGCGCAGCTTCCCTGCAGCGGATGCGGATTCGGACCACAATCTAGTGCTCATGAAATGCAACGTAAGACTCAAAAGACTTATGAAAGTTAGGAAGGGGAAGAAATAGAACGTAGAAGCCCTGAAGGGGAGTATTAGGAGAGAATATCAGGAACTAGTGGACATTAGTATGCGGGACATCGACAGCACCAAGACTGTTGAGGAAAGATGGGATAATATTAAAACGGGAATAGTCAAAGCGGCGGAGAAGTCAATTGGTTACGTGGACAGTAGAAGGATAAAGAAGCCGTGGATAACGGAGAAGATGATAAGGGAAATGGAGGAGAGGAGGAAGTGGAAGAACTTGGACACAGAACAGGGAAAAAGAATGTACAGGGAACTGAATAATCAATTACGACGTGAAACTAAGAGGGCAAGGGAGGCTTGGTGGAAAGGACAGTGCGAGGAAATGGAAAAGTTCCAGAAGGATGGAGAAGTAGGCGCGTTGTACGCCAAAGTAAAATCGCTAGCGGGCGACAAAAGAGGACAAGACATGTCTAAAAGTAAGGCTAAAGATGGGAGGATGTTAACCGAGCGTGAAGAGGTACAGAGTAGATGGAAGGAATATGTGGAGGACCTGTATGACGGAGCGAACTGACCAGAGAGATTGACTCTAGAGAAGGAAAGTGCAGTGGAGGATGATAATCTTGGACCGGAGATATTAGATTCAGAAAAAGAGAGAACACTTCGTGATATGAAGGCTAGGAAAGCAGTAGGCGTGGGTAATATCCCGTGTGAGCTTCTGAAGAATCTAGGGAAGGAAGGTAAGAAAAGGTTTTTCGAACTAGTGCGCAGGATCTACGAGGAGGGATGTTGGCCGGAAGATTTCGTGAAGACGGTTTTAATTCCGCTTCCGAAAAAGAAGAAAGCTGTGGAATGCGGAGATTATAGGACTATCAGCCTAATATCGCATGCGGCGAAAGTGGTACTGAGGATAGTGAACAGACGAATGGAGGCGAGGGCAAACGAGTATTTGGGCGAAGATCAATTTGGTTTCAGAAAAGGGAAGTCAACTCGAGATGCAATAGCAATAATGAGGTCCCTCGTCGAGAGGAACCTAGAATATGACCAGGACGTATATGCGTGTTTCGTGGATTTTGAGAAAGCGTTTGATAGGGTGAACTGGGTAAAGTTGATGGATATTCTGAAGAGAATAGGTGTAGATTGGAGGGATAGATGACTGTTTCGTAATCTTTATATGGCCCAGACGGCGCAAGTGAGGGTAGGGGACGGAGAATCTGGGTGGGCAAGCATCGGCCGAGGTGTGAGGCAAGGCTGTCCTCTGATGATGTTCAAATCAGTGAGATTCGCGGATGACCAGGCGTTGATCAGACAGTCAGCGAGGGGGCTTCAGGCTCTAGTGGATGCGTTATACGAACGTTGCGAGGAGTATGGGATGAGGATTAATCACAAGAAAACTAAGGTTATGCGGTTTTGTAAAGCATCACGAGCGAGGAATGTGAGACTCAAGATAAAGGTGGGTGGCGAAAAACTTGAGCAGGTGGAACAATTCAACTATTTAGGCAGTACGTTAGAGGAAAACGGATACAGTAGTAAGGACATCAGGAAGAGAATAGCATTAGCGAAGGAGGCCTTCATGAACAGGAAGGAGCTTCTGAGAGGATCGTTGTGTAAGAGTTTAAAGAAAAGGTTAGTGAAGAGTTTGATTTGGAGCGTAGCTCTCTACGGTGCGGAAACGAGGACACTGAGGGAAGAAGACGAGAGAAGATTGGAGGCATTCGAGATGTGGGTATGGAGAAGAATGGAGAGGGTGAAATGGACGGAGAGGAAAAAGAACGACGAAGTGCTGGATATGGTTGGCGAGGAGAGACAGCTTTTAGATGAGATGCGCAGGAGACAGAAGGTATGGATAAGGTTAGTGCTTAGCGGTGAGGGGATGTTGAAAATGGTGTTAGAGGGTAGAATGTTAGGTAAACGAGGGAGGGGAAGGAGAAGAATAGAATTTTTAGATAGATTGAAGGAGAGTAGGCCTTACAGTGAATTAATGAAGGCAGTGCTGGAAGGAAAGGGAGATTCTCCATGAAAACCTACCTTAATCGGTAGAATACTATAATAATAATAATTTTTGATCGGTCCTACGACTTTTTTTTCATCGGGCAAGATCGATTTGAAAAAAATCGATTTTTGCGATCCGCCCTATTGTACACCCTTCCCTTCCCTTCTTCTCCTTCCTCCGATTTCCCGTCTTACAACCCCCACCCTGCATTTCCTATTTAAGACGTTGCACACTTTGATATTTTGTACCTGATGATGCTGTAACGCAAAACCGGTAGTACCTATACAATTAATATTGTGGAAATTGCTCCTGCTTTTTCATTATGTACCGTTTCCACTCCATCTCGCCTGAATCCTCAGCTTATACTTATTTAGATAGTTTTCAAAAGATGCCGCTTGTGTCGCTGACAAGTCCAAATTTGACGGCAATACAAGCTATAATGACGGCTGATATTCGAAAATTTTGTTCCTGAGTATGTGATTAAATTTAAAGCTTTATGTATGCTAATCTATCGACTGTAAATATCTCAAATTGAATATTGAAACCAATCACCTCAATGCCATGCTGCTAACAGTTTAAAACTAATGAAAATGTTCCCTGGATGGCAGCATACATCAAGCTTCTACGGAAAAAAACTGCGCCATATGTGATCCTGTGATCAATATGACTGGGCGCATAACCATAGCAACGCGTCAAGTCAAGTGCTTAGCAACGCCGCGCCGCCTCGTCTCCTATTCATCTTGGTGTCGCAGTCCCCACACTGTTCCTCCCTCCCAAAAATAAAAATAATGCAGCCGAGAGAGATGCGTTTTGCAACCGCGCACACGGATCAAAAACGCTCGAAGACTTCACAGTAAGGAATATTCACCGCATATGTTATGATTTTCAATTGAAATTTAGATTTTAAAACGTGGCTTGCTAGCTTCAAATACAAATGCATACATAAGTGCTACAAGCCTATTTTTCTCGAAAAAAGTCGATATAGCTGAGTTTGAAGTATTGTTAATGGATCACTACCCTCGATAACTATAGATAATCGATTGAGCTGTGATTAATAATAATAAATTTTCTTTATTCGGGCGAGGTTGAGATTGGAAAGTCCTCTCTTCCACCTAACCCCTCGATAACGTCAATTCTAACATAATAATAAATGGTAGACAAAACGTTTACAGTACAAGCAATATTCAATTTACACTGTTTGTGAAATGTAAAAAATATAAACAACATAATGTGAAATTGTTTTGTAAAAAAGATTTCTGTTTGATTTTGAAGGGTGAAAATGCTTACTCCGTTCATCCCCAATGGCCGAAGTGCGGTACATTGAAAATGAAATTAAATCGACCCTGCACTCATTTTACCCTCACGTATTTACCTTTCACTCGTTATCTGGAGATTGCTCTCGCGATTTTTCAGATTTCCTCATTCAAGCGTTCAAATGGAATTCTTGTTGAGTTGATTTATAATTGGTTATCGGCATTAATAACACAGTCTCATGTAAAATCCCTTTTCAGGAACTTTTTAAGACCTAATTACACCCTTTTCAGAAATTTTGAGGGCCGTATCGACTGAACTTAAAGTAAATGGTACGGTTATCTCAGCTTGTTCTCTGAAAACAGCTACACCGCACATAAAATTTAATCTATGGTATCACATACCTCTGAATGTTCACAGTTTTAATAAATTGAGCGGGAATTGTGAAACATAACATTTTTCCTAATGGACAGATTTTCGAACGGGCATTGGAAGCCCGAGACAAGAACATTAAAGACTAATAATAAAGTAATACTTTTTAGTGAAAAACTTAATTCCATGGATCATTTTTGTTGCTTTTTATTACACCATTAAAATTCCCAAGTTGGAAGCCCAATTAATGAAAAGGTTACCAAACACATTGTCTGAGATTGCCACAAATCATGATCGCTTTATTTCTTCCTCTGTGGGGTCTCCTCGTAAAGTAAAAAAAGCCAGAGGTGAAAAATCTTTTGGTGGCCGATGAAATTTTTTTTAAGTACATGGAATCTTCTTCCTCTGCAAGAAAATGCTTCCTCCCACAAAGCTCTGTTTGACCAGTGCTATAAAGTGGGAATATTGGCCTCCCTCCCCCCGTCTACCACCCCCCCTAGAACTGAAGGACTTGGAACAGGCATGCATATGGGCTACCAGGACGCTTAGATTTACCAATCTAAGCGTCCTGGTAGCGCAACTTGTAGAGCACCTGGCCGGCAACCAGGAGGTTCTGGGTTCAAGTCCCAGTCAGGCCGCATTTTTACCCTCTGATTTCTGGCTTTTTTTCACCTACCACAGCACTGTTGTCCTTGTCCTTCTTCTATTCCATGTTCCTATCCCTTTCTTTCCTCACCTGTGAATTTATTTGTATTTTTGCGCTTAAGGCGCCGTGTGAATGAATGGAGTAGTATATATATATCTCAAATTTTCGACCTCTTAGGGTCTTCGTCGGGAAGGAGACAAGGAGATACTGAGGAGGAGGACAGAGGATGCCCAAAGGCTGAGGGGATTAGGATAAGATAGGGGACGGGAGAGGGTGGGGAATGGGGGATGGGAAAGAGGAGAAGGCTATGGAGATCAGTGGGCCCTGTTAAGACCAGGCGGGTTGAAAGCTTGGTATAGCCAAATGGAGGACAATTCATGAGTTTTTAATTCTAGCGGTGAGGCGGAGGGTGGGAGAGAGGCAAGTATTCCTATGTGAAAGCAGTCATCAAATTCTAAATTGTGGGAAAAGGCGTGGGTAGGGACAGGAAGCGAAGCAGATTGGGAAGTGGGTTTGCAAGAAGCTCGATGGTTGTTAATCCGTAGGTTGAGTGAAGTGGTGGTTAAACCAATGTAGAAGGCGGGGCAGGAATTACATAAAAAGATATAAATTGGTTGTACAGGTGGGGGATGGAGTGGAAGGAAGCGGAAAAGTGAGAAATTTGTTAGGAAGTGACTGGGTAATGAGGATAGCACACGTTTTGCACCGGGGTCGTTGGCAAGGGATAGGTAAAGAGCTAATACGGGTGGTGAACTTTGAGAGTGGTTTAGTCGTTTTGAGAATGGAAGATAGATTTGGCGGCCGACGGAAGGATAAGGATGGACAGCTAGAGAAGATTTTTCCTGTCGTGACATTGTTAGAAAGAATCGGAAAAAGGCTTTTGATGATTCTGTTCAAAGTCTGCACGCCCGGGAAGTAAGTGGTGGAAAGGGAGAGATGTGTGGTTTGTTTCTTGGTGTGAATTTTGGGTTTGTAAGTATTGTGTAGGATTTTCTTACGCAGAAGGTTCTCAGGATATCCTCTACGAAGAAGGGAGTGGTGAAGATTATTAAGAAAAATGTCCAAGGATTCGGGATTATTGCAAATTCTGTGGCCTCTTACTGAGAGAGAGAGTAAGGAAGGGATTGTTAAGTGTGTGAGGGGTGACAGCTGTTGAAGTGAAGATATTGTCGAATCCCGACTTCGTTTTTTGCGTTGACTTGTCGATGTGTGCATATTCTTTTGGCCGGCCTATGCGTCCTCCTCATCGTCTATTCACCTTTCCTGCGTGGGTCTCTTGAACTTTCCTTTATGCCTACGCGGTGCGGATTGTGCTAAAAAGTGCATTTTCGGATAGACGGTGCGTGTGCACTCTCTCATAGTCCGCACTGCGCTGATTCTGCTGAGAATGGGAACCGCATTTTCAATTGCCGATGCGTTTACACTTTTCAGCAAGAAATGGCGTACCGTTGGAAGGTTCTCGAACTCACGGAGGGGGAGGGGTGGTCGGATGCGGGGATGCCTTAAAAACAGCACGCACCATTGACTCCGGGTAATTCGTCATTCGTCATTTCGTCAAGAGTCGGGACCCACGTAGCGGGGGCCCACAGGGCCGTGGAAGGGAGTTCAACGATTGACCCGGGGAAGTCAAAGGAGGAGATCACTCTCGCCCAAGAGTCAAAGGAACCAAATACACTTCTTGTGGCAAACCCGGGGTCTTTCATTTCTACCGTCCCTCCTAGAGGACCACCTTCGCTGCTCGGATTCCCTCAGCGTCAGTCCAAGATCCCAATTCTGAGCCGCCCCTAGTCGAGCTGTCCACGGAAGGACACGACAAATTGGTGGAAGCGCCTTGGTTAATTCAAGAATTCGGAGGACGACGCAGGAGAGGGGCCGCAGAAAGACTTGGCCTAAGGAGTGGTCACGGTACGGTATGTATTTTTCCATTCTTTTTCTTTTTTCTCCTCATTCTTCTTCATGAGATAAGGCTGGAGTGGAATCAGCGCAAGTCCTGTCGATCTAGCCAGGGGAAATTTTCAATTGCAAAATTCTGATACCTGATGATAACGAAATAATAGCATTAGTAACTGTTTAACTGTTTTTTCCTCGTGATGTTAAATAAATTTCTTGGGTTCTTGAATTGTGTCTATTCGCGATGGCCAGTCGCTCT
Organism: Ischnura elegans; assembly: GCF_921293095.1. Classification (NCBI taxonomy): domain Eukaryota; kingdom Metazoa; phylum Arthropoda; class Insecta; order Odonata; family Coenagrionidae; genus Ischnura; species Ischnura elegans. Next base: position 153,307,520 of record NC_060246.1, read on the forward strand.
AGCATAAGGGAATTTTAAATTGCGTCATTATTGTTACCACGTTAAATCAAAATTTGAGTTTTAATAACGGTTTGTTTTTCGTGTTGTTTAAATGTAGATTTGGGGGTTCGTGCATTGTATTTTATGAGTAACGATCCGCGCTGGAGGCGAGGCAATGTAAGGCATTCGGACATGTATTAAGCTCTAATCTGACCGAAATTGAGTAAGCCCGCGAAGAAATAGGAACACCGGAACAAGTAGCGTCACAGAATAACGTTGAAAAGCACAGAGAGCCAAGCAGATTCGGGAGTGAAACAGGAACAGTAATTGAAAAAAAATCGCGAACGTAGCATGGTCACAGAAGCGATAAGTATATTTTCGGAAGGAGAGCCACGAGGGCGGGCAAGGGTAATACTTTAACAACGCCAACGGTCCTGGGAACCCAACATAGGACGTTACTGAATTTCTCTCAGAATTTAACAGAATAATTCCCAAAAACGCTTGGGACGAAGAAACTACAATTCATTTAATACTGCAATTTTTTACGGGAACCACGGGAAGATGACGAAATACATTAGCAGGATACGATCCGGTAAATAGCACGATAGATAGATGTTCACGAATTTTTCCAACCTATCAGAATTGCATTCAGTGGGGTAATGGGTCGCGTGCATAAAGGAAAGGGGTTCGGAGGCCTAATTGCAATTTCGGTGTGAGTCAGCTGTCCTAAGTAATTTAATTGACCGTATTCTACTTGGAAAAGGATTTTTAAAACAACACGTGGCATACTTGAATTTTTAGAAGTGCGAGGACATCCTAAAAAATGAGTTTGGAGAGTTAACGGTGAGAATGGGCGCGGAAAGCAGAGGAATATGACTTGTCGAGTCAAGATCCTACCGCACAGCCATGGGTAAATCACCATTATTGGATGCTGACGACTGACGTTATTTCACCACCCTGAGACGAGGTTGACTGTAAGGTGGAAGGACCGACACCGGAAGGCGGGAGATGAAATACCTTGGCCAGGCGCTTAATTGAATAGTGCCTGAGTCTGGAGGTCGTCCGTCATGATGGTGAGAATACGGTCGCCACTCTTTGGAACCATCGAGGGGTGCCAAGGTGATTACTCGCGGAGACCACGGTTGGGGTATGGCCCCTGAAGGAGACACAGGGACAGAATAGCGAGAAGGAAGGAGATAGATAAAGGAAGAGGGAAAACGGACCTAGTGCATGTGGCACGTAATGAGTATATCTTGTCAGAGGACTTATGAAAAATGAGTATTTGTATTTAATGTTATTTTTTTTATTTCAGAGGAAAGGGAAGACAAAATTAAATTACAATGGGCCAGGAAGGTCCTGTAGCGTCCGATCGGGGGATGTTAGTCTCTGTGTAACTTAACTTAACTTTCATGTGAATATTAGAGAAGTTTATAAGCGGAGGGATTCGAAAAAGAATTACTGTAGGAGCACACTAGAACCAAATTGGCCGAATCGGGAATAAAATGTTCAAAAGGAGGAGCTAATTTTCGCGCATTTAAATACTTTCCTTAATAAAAATTGGACATTAAAACTGCTTCACTTAAATTTGACTAGACCGGATTGGTCATTGGAGATTTTTGACGCAACAGGGACCTCTCCAGATGCACAGGGATAAGCCTTGGGAGGAGTTGAACTGACATGGTGCATTTTGCTTACCTTGGGATGTGTGTACCTCCTGTGTAAAATCCGAAGTTTACAGAAACGCATGATCTGCATAGTGGAAACAGAAAACGACACAGAATTGATAGCGGTAAGAAAGGTGAGTGTGTTGACAATTTTTGGACTATGACATCTGACTTAATATTCCACGTAACGACAGTGAAAACATTTCAACTATGTTTTTAACTGTGGGGATGTTACGCGTAGAGGAATAGTGAAAACATCTCCATTATGTTTTTAACTATAAGAAGGGAATTAAGGGGGATCAAGGAAGGATCTCGCATTCCGGGGATGGTGATATCCCGTATGGAGAAAATGGGTTGGGAGGACCAAACCATTGAAACAGACAGGAGGTCTGTGGGAAACAAGGGGGATCAAGGAAGGATCTCGCCCTCCGGGGATGGTGATATCCCGTATGGAGAAAATGGGTTGGGAGGACCAAACCATTGACACAGACAGGAGGTCTGTGGGAAACAAGGGGGATCAGGGAGGGATCTCGCCAAAGTAAGTGATGACGTATGCGCATACAAGGGATGAAGTGGGTGAGAATATCTGTACAATGCAACGCCGCGACTCACCTCTCCCTCACCTGCCCAGTGTCCGGTGGAAGAGCGCTTGGGGCGAGGGACGGGTTGAATCGCGTCGTTGAGATACAGTTGGAAAAAGAAAGGGTCGACCCAAGAGAGAATACTGGGGGAAACGGTATCGCAATTTGAATGGCCAAATTATTCGAATACAGCTGTAAGTCCCGAGACACCCGTCCGAAAGGAAGGGGGAAATGAAGAGATTTGCCTCTTTTATGGGATCCCATGGTTACATTAGAGTTAATATTTAAAATGTGAGCATGCATTATTAAGGTTGTTGAATCTGTAAAATAGTAGACTTAGAATTAAGATTTTTAGATTTAGGATTCAGACTTGGAATTTTTTTTCTCTTAATGTCTGACAATCCAGGAGGATTGTGTTATGAGATTTATTATACAAAATTAGTATGTAAGAATGAAAAAAATTAGTAAAAGGGATATAAGAGTACATAGAGGTAAAAAGGTATAATTGATTGCTTAGTGGAAGAGGACGGAATGGGTGGCCTGATCAACCATCCTTTCCCCTCTTTCTCAGAGCCAACCAAAGGGACTCCACGTGAAGCCGTGGACGTCTCTCAAGAAAATGGGGGAGACTAAATACTACACCTGTCTACTGGGAATGCTGATTGGGCTTACCCATGGAATGGAGAGTATGGCGGGCACACCTACACACGTCACTGCGGGAGCCTTATTTAGAAAATTAAATAATATCACTATATACGAAACATCCTATCCTTGTGTTTGGAGGATCCCCTTTAATCCCAGGAGGGAGTTGGATTATTTCAGTCTTTATGCATCCAACTGCAAAAGAGAAAACCACCCTGGGATTTGTGAAGCACTACGCACCACGCTGGCACCAGCACAGGAGAATTGGATCCCGAGACATTGGGCCGACCCACGTACAGGGGCACCATTGTCTCCGGATGGGGGAGCGGTTACGTCTCCTTTCGCTCTTCCGATGCGGCAGCTCGCGGGGCGATTCATCGTATCGGAGGGAGAGGCAGAGGAGTTCGAAAGGACGATACGGGACCGTGTCGACTTACTCTCACTACCGGCGCTCATCAGTCCCCAAACCCTAGCGGAGCGACCCTAATTGGCGGAACGAACTAATGAGGCGGCGGATTACGAACCAGCCATTAGTGACATCTCCCGATATTACACCCTTCCCTTATTGAACTGCTTGCTATCCCCAACACACCTTTACCTTGTCCTTTTCGTTCCCTTGGACACGACGATGCATTCAGTAACCCTACAAACCTTCCTACCCATACCTTTTGCCCGGGGAGAGGACACCTGTGTAGTACGGAGGAACCCTGTCCACTTAGCAGTCACACGTACCAGCACAGGTACGAGCCTCAAGGTTCTCGCGTGTAACATCTACATGGATGAACTCTGCATGTTGAAAAATCCATTTGGGGACATTCTAAGGACCGTTGAGTGCGCAGAGACGATGGTAAAAGGGGCCCCGGTCGAAGCAATGGCCTCAGCATGCCCCTTGGAATGTGAGAAGGCGAATGACACCATCGTCACAAGGGTCGGTAGTGATGTGTACGTGCTAACCCATCCCCCGTCCAATTCAGCCATCCACTGTGGTGGAAAAATGTGGTGGAGAGACCGCGAGAAAGTGTTAGTTCAAATAGTGACCGTGTGGAGGTAGACATCATCGACCCGCCAGTGAGGTTTAACAGGCCCCCTGAGAGTAGGACACCCATTCCCCCGCCCATTTCAGCAATCCCGGAAGAGGCACATTCAGGGGTATACGCCAACATAGACGGTGTGTACGAAAACAGTTATCTAGTTATGGAAAATTTAAAGACAAGTGCAGAATTGTGAATGTGTGAATTTTTCCTTTCTTTTGGACTGGTGAATTTCTTGATTTTTTTAAATTGGTTGCAGTACTTGTGGTTAAATTCTTAGTGCTCCAATATTGTATTATGATATTGTTTTATTGTTGATTTTTTTATGCTCAAACATTGCCATGTGATTTAAGATATTTACCTTGAAGATGTTACTTAGGGCTTTTGTTGTTATTGCTTGGGGGTTCGTTTAGAATTACTTTCAAAATGATTTCGAATACGTGAATTTTTTCTTTCATTTGTGGACTGAATGTGGACATGAATTTTATGATTTAAAAAAAAAAGAATGTTATTGTTTGCAGTTCCTTTGGTTAAATTCTTAGTGCGTCCGTTTTGTATTGTTATATTGTTTTATTGTTGCTTTTTGTGTCCTCCAACATATTATTATGCGAATTAAGAAATTTCCTTTGCTATTGAGGATATTGTTAAGGGGTTGGTTTTTATTACTATGTAATTAGGACCGAGAGTGATCAAATCGCATTGTGGGGTAATCGTTGAATAACGCTTCCACGGATACCACTCCAGGCTTCGTCCGGAGGTCGAAGTTTGGAGGGGAGGGTTTTGTCAAATCCCGACTTCGTTTTTTGCGTTGACTTGTCGATGTGTGCATATTCTTTTGGCCGGCCTATGCGTCCTCCTCATCATCTATTCACCTTTCCTGCGTGGGTCTCTTGAACTTTCCTTTATGCCTACGCGGTGTGGATTGTGCTAAAAAGTGCATTTTCGGATAGACGGTGCGTGTGCACTCTCTCATAGTCCGCACTGCGCTGATTCTGCTGAGAATGGGAACCGCATTTTCAATTGCCGATGCGTTTACACTTTTCAGCAAGAAATGGCGTACCGTGGAAGGTTCTCGAACTCACGGAGGGGGAGGGGTGGTCGGATGCGGGGATGCCTTAAAAACAGCACGCACCATTGACTCCGGGTAATTCGTCATTCGTCATTTCGTCAAGAGTCGGGACCCGCGTAGCGGGGGCCCACAGGGCCGTGGAAGGGAGTTCAACGATTGACCCGGGGAAGTCGAAGGAGGAGATCACTCTCGCCCAAGAGTCAAAGGAACCAAATACACTTCTTGTGGCAAACCCGGGGTCTTTCATTTCTACCGTCCCTCCTAGAGGACCACCTTCGCTTCTCGGATTCCCTCAGCGTCAGTCCAAGATCCCAATTCTGAGCCGCCCCTAGTCGAGCTGTCCACGGAAGGACACGACAATATTGTTGTTTGTTAGTAGGTTTAATGTGGACTGAAGTGATGAAACTTTTATTTTCTAGGGAAATGGTAACATCGAGAAATGTTATTCGGGAGGGGGAATGGTTGGAGGTAAAAGATAGTTCGGAGAATTCATTGAGTGCTGAAATGAAAGATCTCAGTGAGTCTTCTTCATGAGGCCAGAGAAGGAAAATATCATCTATATAGCGAAGCCAAAGTGATGGTTGAAGTGGGTAGGATGATAGGAAGGATTCTTCAAGGAGACCAAGAAATAAATTTGCGTAGGAAGGGCTGAATCTGCTTCCCATTGCGCAACCTTTGATCTGCAGATAATGTTTATCGTTGAAGGAGAAGGCGTTTTCAGTGAGGATTAGGTGAGAGAGATCGACTAAAAAGTCAGTGCTGGGTATCTGAGGTGTAGGTCGATTGTCAAGAAAGTGTCGAAGGTAGGCAAGGCCTTCTACATGAGGTATAGAGGTGTATAGTGAGGTCACGTCGATAGTGACCATAATGATGTCTTTATCAACCTGGAGAGAGGTAGAATGGAGGCGATTGAGGAAATGGTACGTATCTTAAATGTAGGAAGGAAGGGAGTGTACAAGAGGCTGAAGATAATAGTCAACAAAGGAAGAGATTCGTTCTGTGGGGGAATTTAAAGAGGAGACGATTGGGCGACCAGGATTGTTGGCCTTGTGAATTTTCGGTAGAATGTAGAAGTGAGGGGTTCGCGGATGGGGTGGAGATAATAAGGAAATGTCACCACTAGAAAGGCCCTCTTTTGGTGCTTTCCTTTTTAAAAAGGATTGGATATTTCGGTGAAAGGCAGAGTTGAGATCATGCGAGGTAGGTGTGTACGAAGAGGTGTCAGAGAGTTGTCTTTGGGCTTCGGTTAGATAGTCGGTGGAGTTGAGCACAACAATAGTAGATCCTTTGTCTGAGGAAGTAACGACAATATCAGAATTTTTTCTCAGATTGCTCAGTGCTCTTTTTTCGGTAGTGGAGAGGTTTGTTGGAGGATGAATAGAGTTAAGAAAAGCGGGGTCCGAAACTTTGGAAAGAAGGAGATTGGTGAATATTTCTACAGGGTGATTAGCGGGAAGAGGTTTCGGTTCGTGAGGCGAAGGAGGTTTGAATTTAGCTAGAGAGGGATGAAAGCTAGGAGTTTGAACAGCGGCCGGAGCCGTTGGAGAGGTCTGAGCGTCCCAGAAGAATTTCCATTTCAACCGTCGGCAAAACTTGATATTGTCGCTTACGAGCATCACAGGATCGACTTTGGTTGTGGGTGAGAAAGATAATCCCTTATCTAGCACGGATATTTCGTCTGAAGTGAGGGAGTAGGATGATAAGTTGACCACCGTGTGCTCCGGAGACTGATTATCTCCAGAAGGGGGAGAGGAGGAGTGGGGGGGAGGAGATAACACGCGGTGCGGGATCCTCTGTGAAGGAAGCCGGGAGGCTGGGGCAGGAGGGGGAGCAGGGAGGTTGAGAAGAAGTGCAAGGTCGGGTTTAAAGAGGTGTAGAGGTGGACTGGCAGATGGGGGATTTGCAGTGATTGGTGGTAAAGATAGTCCGTTTTGAAAAAAGGAATGGCAGAGGGAAGACAGTTTCTTCAGGGCTTTTTGACGCGTCATAGTGAGGGAATCATGAGCAGAAGTAAGAATTTTGTGGATAATTGAGAGTGATTGTGGGCTGCAGAGATTGATTATATTAATTAGAGATTCAATGTAAGATGTGTATTGAGAAACCAGGGTTTTGTATTGGAAAAGGACACAGTAGCACATGTTGAATGATAGTTGGAATTTAAGAGAATGGAAGAAGGAGTGAAGACTAGGAGGTAGCCCTGATAGGGGTAGCCTAATGGTGAGTCCATTAGGCACAATGCCTAAGGAAAGACAGGAGGATAAAAATTCAACGTGACAAGTATATTGAGCAAGTTTAAGTGAGTACGTTCTAATGTTGCGGATCCAAATGGCTACATGATCAAGGGCAGGCATGTCGGGAAAGTTGGGTCAGAACAGGGCAAAAGGTGAGAAAAAGGAAATATTAGAATGGAGAAACAGTGGTGAAAGGAGGGATAGGACGACGAACAGTTGCTAGCAGCTGAAGACTCAGGACCTTCTCAGACGAAGGGAAGGCAGGAAGCTTGAAAAAATAAATGAAAGTCAAAGAGCAAAGGAAGGGGCTAGGGGAGGAGTGACTCATGATTTTGCGGTTTCTGTATGTCGTATGCATCGAAAAAGCAACGCTATGTTCAAGGGAACGTGAAATATGAGCGGTTCGCAGTCTAAGGGAAGGCAGGACGATTGAAAAATAAAAGAAGGCCAAAGAGCAGAGGGAGTGGGCAGTAGAGGAGAGACTCAAGAACTCGAGGGGCTCGAGGTTTCCGTAGGTCATATGCGTCGAAAAACAAACGCTATATTCGTGGGAACGTGAAATATGAGCACTTCCCAGACGAAAAGAAAGCAGGACGATTGAAAAAAATGAAGCCAAAAAGCGAAGGAAGGTGGCAGAGGAGGAGTGACTCGGGATCGCAAATCTATTTTTATTTCGTTGGAAGGGGGCAGAGTGGGAGGACGTGGGAGAAAATGTGGGTGCGTGGGTGGGGTTCCCCTAAACTGGTACAAAATATTTATTTTATTTTTAAACTATGGTTTTTAGGTTTATTGGGTAATTCATGTCCATTTCAAACAAGTACCTACGCATAATACTCACGTGTTTTGAGTGAAAAGCAAATTGGGTGAATATCAATCTAAGAATTAATGAGATACGAGATCACACTTAACACGTCGATCTTAAAAAACATTGGTGATTCATTTTATTTATATGCCAGCGTCAGAAACATGGTCGGGTTATGTAGCAATTACATACGGTGCATCTATAGTTTTATCTACCACTCTACAGGTTTGGGTGTTAGACGATTTTTGTCAGATATTCTGGAATTATGCTCCAACGTAACCACTTGTAAGAGCTATTTGTTCCTTAACTTAAGTAGAAAAACACACGAAACTTGAAAATACAATCCATTAATAATAGAATCTTATACCACTGTTATTTTTGCTCCTGATACTTGTTCTGTAGGAAGAATAATCTCGTCACTAACGTCAGAGTTTCTCTCTTAGCATTTGTGTTTCGATATAAAATAATTGGCGAGAATTACATTCGCTTTTCTCATTGTAACAATGGTAGTAGATCTACAAGCCAAAGTAATTCCGGGGTGGCTGTGAACCGAAGTGCTTTCTTCGTGAGGCATTAGTTCTTAGTACTTTTACTAACTCATTCTTTGGAATAGTTGAACATTTCTTCCCACGGCTCCGCAACCCTTTGGCCAAGACTAACGTATCATATACTTAAGAGAACGAAATGTATTCAGCTGGAAATAGAAATATATTTTGAAAAATAAGAGCCTCATTCCCTGAGGACCTCATCCGCATTTGATGATGCGTCTTATTTTATTACAAGAAAATGGATTATTTTAAAATCAACCTGGTTTTTTCTAGAGCATGGTACCTAAGAGGCACTATTAATATCACTTACAGTGGGTTCAATTTATTTTCGAATTTAATGAATTTGTCGTGACAAAAAGAACTAATAAGCAACATTTCACTCGTTATAATGAAAGTGCTCTCGAAGATGGAACTTAAATTAGTTTTTAATTGGTTGAAGATTCCAAAGGTATACTTCTACATAGGCCTGAAAAATTTTGAAAGAATATTTTTACTACGCACGTACGATAAATGTGATTCATTTATTCCATTTTCCCGCAGAATGTCTGTTGCAATATTCATAGGAAACATAAGCAAATAATATCAAGTAGACCTCACTATTCACCATCAGCTATTATCACCAAACTTAAAAATAATGTATTTTTTAACACATCGTGATTTTAATTATAATCAATATTGAAAAATTCATACAAAATAAGATAAAGGGATAAGTTAAATAATAGATTGAACTGGGGGAAAATAGGATAAAATTGTCACTTTATTCCTGCTAATAGTTCCAGTTTCAAATATTCTTATTGACTAGGTTCTACGATTGAAGTTTCGATGGCATTTAAAATGCTTCTATTTTACTCCTAGCCGGCCTACCGAACTAATTTATCTCGTCACCTTAACAGAATGACAATAGTTAATTTAGATCATCAATTAAGCGTGGAGCTAGTGGATATGAGTTTTTAGAAAGTAATACGGTTTGAGACGTAATGTTTTCCGTCATAGGTTATCGGGCGATTGACATCCAGGTAAAGGTCCTACGCTCAAGCCTTCAAGGTCATCGTTATTCACAGGGGAGAAATGGAGCGGTTCCCTCGTTCCTTACGAATAGCATCAAAACATATAGGGGTCCGCTAGTGAGTCTCAAACACAATGGGTTCATTCCCTTCCAGCAGTCGTAGGCCTCTGCGTCTCAGGAATACAGTGCAGCAGTAGAAGGTGATTTTGATAGAGTCATACGGAGTATAAAACAAGAGAACAATGATAAGAAAATGGAATTCGGGTAGAAAAATCAAGAAGATATCAAGGAAAACGATAAATTTAGAAGATGAATTGAAAGAGGTAAATTGCTTTGAAAATGGAGAGCGTGAAAGTGATATTGCGCTGAAGGTTAAACTCGCGATGTCTTATTCTGAATAAAGTCGAAGTTAAAACATTAGTGACCTCAGCTGCACCCACTTTAACCAAGCGCTCACCACATACGAAAAGTTCATTTTGAATTAGTACGAAAAGGCAAGGTTGGTAATCGCTCCGAGACATTTAGTGAACACTCCGGTTGGTTTCAGTGTTTTACACGGCAAGCAGGTATTTTCAGTGCGGCGATATCAGGTGAATCTGCGAGTGTTGATTGCGGAGTCACACAATATTTTCTAATGAACTCCAAGCTGTGATTGAAAGTAGCTCCTTTCTTTCTCAACTAGATTTTAGTGCTGACGAGACGGTATTGTTTCGGAAACGAATGCAACCTCGTTCATTCATTTTCAGGGAAGGAAAACTGGGTCAGATTTCAAGGCATTTGAAGACTATTTCACGTAGCTGCTAATGACTAATGGGACTTCAAATTAAAGCCAGCTCTGATTTTACATTAAAACATCCGCGAGCCATAAATAGTATTCAAATTAGCAATAGCCTGGTATTTGGATGAGCGAAAAAAGGGGCCTAGATGAGGAAGTAATTGTTTTTAGGTTGGTTTAAAAATTTGTCAACTGCCGGCAATGCATTATGAACTTCTAAGATAGCAGAGGATAGCCCACCCGAACAACAGGAGGGAATTTCTACAGCTCGTACGAATTTTTTTTACGTGAACAAAAGTCTTTGAATGCATGCCTACTATCTTTAAAGCTATTTTAAATTATAAATGTTTTTATGAACAAGGTTTTCTAAGGTTATTAATAGGAATATATATGGTTTAGAGGAAATTCAATACCCAACGCCTATGCCACCAGGAATGCATCCCTATCTTCCCATTGTTCAAACGCTCTAATGTAACGCAATTTCGTATAGCGCAAAGATCCCTAGGAACGCATCCCTATGCGCTATACGAGGCATGGGTGTACTGAAGACTATTTTCGTTTCCTTCGCAGGTAAATTTTAAAAATCAACACAACACAATTATCTGTTTTGCACAAATTTTAAAAATATCACTCAGCCACTTCCTTACCGAAAGAAATGCTCTTACAAGAAGTTGATGGTCTGTACCCCTTTTCCCTTTCCTTTCTCGACGATTTTCGCCAATATATTAGGTGAATGCGATTTGTTCAATTTTTTTCGCTAATGATGTCCAGAGCCATTTTTTCCATAACGTTTATTGCATTGACAAATTCCTTTTCCTCAGCAGCAGAGAAATAGGAAGTCAAACCCTTGCTTGGGCGTTGAGATGTGAGTCATTTCCTCAGGGTTCCAGAGACATGTCGTTGTATAGTACTCCTAGGAATGCGGTAAAACAAGGCTGCCCACGAGCAGCTTTGTTCCCGATTTTACACAATTTAAAGAATTTTCAAGACCTTCAATTGAGTAGGTTAGTCCAGCGCCCTACTGAGTTTTCCTTGTACTTACCGCCATTATCTACAGCTGAGCAAAAACGCTACGTTGAAGGAATATTTAAGCTATTGATTAGTTAGGTTAATTTATATAATAAGTATCTCCATGTCTTTTTCATTCCTTTAACTATTGGGGTAACTTGGTCCATGAAGCACCAGTTACTCCAGCTATTATAAACTTTTGGGGTAACTGGAACACCCCTATTACAAAACCCACTGTAAGTATAAGGTTGAGAACAACATATACGTGAACAGAATCAACCTTCACGTTTATCCTAAATATGTTAATAGTTTGGAATTACACACAACATTACAAAGAAAACCAGAAAATCTAACAGGTCGTTGCTATGAAAAATCTCCACACTACAATTCCACAGCAGCCAAAAAAAAAAAATATCTGCAAATGAGGCAAGGCATTTTTTTCAAGGATCAAAAGAACAAGTAGGTGTGCCAACCTGATTAACTTAAAATTACCATAAATACGCAAATAATCTACCCATGCCCCAGTTACCCCTAAGCACCTTATATCCTGAACAATGCATAATATTTTTGGCGTTTCGTTACTTTCTTTTTTTCTTACATAGGAAGCCATCTGCTTCCTGCCTTCTTAAATGGTTATATCTGATATAACCATTCATATAAATGATACATGTGGCAAATTAATTTTTAGGCAAATACGTAGTAAAGTCAAAAAGTCGTTTAATGTAATTATAGAGTAATTTCAAAAAGCCCTGGATATTGTCGAATATAGTAAGTAAATAATTACTGGCAAGACCCCTGTAGGAGTAGCAAATTAGAGCTGGAGCTAGTAAAAAGTAAATAAAATTAGTGAAATACAGCTTGTGAAAGGCGTTAATTTACTGTAGCTATAGCGGACTATAAATAAAAAGTTTTTTTTTCATATAAAAGAATTATTTTTACTCGTCCTACTGAACTACCATGAAGGCAATATAGCAAAACAAAATCAAAGGCACCACGCTAAAAATACAAAAGCACATTCAAAAGATAGAAGCAGAATCCTCATTAAGCGTGAATAGAATCGCTTTAAATATTGTCGCCACAAAAACGTTCTTTGGGTACGTCTGGGACATTTCCCAACGCCCAGGATACGATAAAGTCTATCTTCACGAAAGGAGAAAACGTGGTAAAATACCGTTGACGCTGATATGCCAACGCACGCAGCCATTGGAATAGCTATCCGTGCACATGAAATTATTGAAATCAGCCAGCAAAATGAGCGATTTGTGAAATTTGCTTTCATTAAATGTATTGGATATTTTAGGCCGTTTTATAGGAGGTACTTCCTCGCGACTCCGATGGATTAATAGAAGAACGTAACATCAACGAACCGCGACATACCTTTTTCGATAAACACTTGAACCTTGTAAATGGGAGATTAAGTTTTTTCTAGCGTCTATGCTAGCGAATACGCATTGTATAAGATAATGAAGCCATTATTTTTCTCGGGGTATAATCGTACGACCTGTCAGAAGGATGCTATCAAAATTTTCTTTCATGATAGCTTTCACTTACTTAGATGACTTTGCAAAAATTTAAATTCAACACTCAGCATTAACAAAGGTAATAATATATCGGAGACCAAATGAAAACGAAAATCTCCGAATTTAAAACTATGTCTAATTAAAAATACTCCTCCAAACATTCCAAAACCGAAGATTTGACTGCATTACTTCCCTAGAGAGGATATGATGAAACACTTACACTATATAATTTCCATCCAAGAGAGAGGTATGAAAAGGTCAGAGAATGGGAAAGAGGTTGCAACAAAACAAAGAAGGAAAGGAAGGGAAAACCTCTGGAGACTTACGTAGCATTGCTGAAGGATAATCTGACAGATGGGGGGACAACATCTGGAGAAATTGATCTAGCCTTACATTATCGTGAGAAATCACGGAATCTTTTGAAAGAACTTCACATAAGTACACTCAATTATATAATAATTACATTTAAATTGACGTTCAATTGACACTTCCCTCATTTTAGCCTCACGTATTCACTCTTCACTCTTTATCTGGAGATTACTCTCGCAATTTCCTCAGATTTCCTCATGCATTCGTTCAAATGAAATTATTGTTGAGTTGATTTATAATTAGTAATCGACAATACTAACAAAGACTCATGTAAAATCCCTTTTCACGAATTTCTGAGGACATAATTACCCCGTGCCGAAAAGAAATGCTCTCCATCTCTTCTCACCACTTACTTCCCCGGTGCTCATGCCTTACAAGACATCCTGAAGGACTTGTACCCCATTCTCTCCAACCACAAATCCACCTCACAAATTTTCCCCTCTCTTCCACGGATCACGTATAAGAGAGCACCTAACCTCAGCACCATCTTCAAAGCCACCCGCCCCCTTCCAAAATTGAATTCAGTCCCCACTACCCCACCCTCGCCGTGCAACCGTCCTAGATGTAAAACCTGTAAAATTTTCTCTCCACCCCCAGCGTCTTTCCTCTCCAAACTTAAATTCCTCCCAATATCTCCTTCCATCACCTGTACCTCTACAAACACCATATACCTCCTTCAATGCAACTTCTGCCCCGCTTTTTATATAGGCCAATGCACCACCCCCCTCAACCTTAGAATAAATAATCACCGAGCATCCTGCTGTCCGTCATCCCCACACGCATCTCTCCCGGTCCCCACACATTGTTTATCGCATGATTCCATCTTTAATCAATGTTTCAAAGTTTCAATCATTGCCTCCCTGTTACCCACTGACTCGCCCCTCAATCTCCACACCCTCGAATTTGCGTGCATCTGGCATTTGCAAGCCAATAAGCACCCGGGTTTGAATGTATCTTGTTAAGTTAGCCCCGCCCCAATACACCCCTCCTCTCTTCCCCCCACCTTTTTCCAACACACTCCTTCCCAACTCATTCTCTCCTTTGCTGATGAAGTAGCTACAACTACGAAAGTCTTCAGTTATATTTTTCGTGTGAGTGTTTCCTTTTTTTGTGTCTATGTTTAGTATCTGTGATTTGAACCTCATATATATACTACATGTACTTCCACCAACATCATTTACCTTCTTCGCTGTAATTTCTGCCCTGCTTTCTATATTGGCCAATGCACTACCCCTCTCAATCTCAGAATTAACAATCATCGCGCCTCCTGTTGTCCATCTTCCCCCCACTCCTCTCTACCAGTTCCTACACATTGCCTTTCACATGATTCCATTTTCAATCAATGCTACAAAGTATCCATTATTGCCTCCCTCCCTCCCACCGACTCCGCCCTTAACCTCCACACCCTCGAATTGGCTTGCATTTGGCACTGTCAAGCCAATAGCTTTCCGGGTCTGAACGTCGCATCCTAACCCCTATTCCTAACTCCCCCTCCCCATACACCTCTCCCCTTACCCCTCTTTTCCCTTTTCCAACCCTCTCCTTTCCTCACCATTCATACTTCAGCTGACGAAGAAGCCTGAAGTGCTTCGATAGCTTCGAGTTTATTTATTCAATGTGAGTGTTTCTTTATTGGTGTCTCTGTGTTTATCGATATTAAGTTAATATCGATAAACACAGAGACACAAAAAAGAAACACTCACATTGAATAAATAAACTCGTCGAAGCTATCGAAGCACTTCAGGCTTCTTCGTCAGCTGAAGTAATATATATATGTATATATATCCCGCTATCATTTTGCCTTCCTTACACTCTGCAACGTTTTGGCGTCCACCAGAAATAGTTATATATATTGCTATTTTATCGCATATGTTTAACAACCGAGTGATTTACTACCTTGTGTACTATTTTGTTTTACGAAAATTATATATTTGCAGGAGATATACGTGCATCTTGAATCCCTACAGACAGGTTACATTTTGGCATCATTTCATATCCAATCATAATGGCGTCCGGAGTATATTTTTTTACATTTGATCATTATTTTGAAATCCATTTTGTATACCACCACCACGGTATCTTTTTGGCTTCCGGCGCTGTAGCCAAATATATCTATCTTAGAATACTCGCTCTTGCTTGGTTTTTTTGCAGTATATAGCTGTTTATGCAATTATTAGGTGAATTAATTCCAAATAACTATTGTTAACTAAACGTAATATATCTCTGTAAAAAAAAGATTAAAGTCAACATAGGCGTCAACTTCGTGAAACTAGGATTCTAATAGTTAGCCAAAATTAGGCATTCATTGAGTTAATTAAACTCCATTTAGGAAGAAGCATATCAAACCCTTGGTTTTTATAATGCCAAGGACACGGCGCACAGTGGGCTAAAATCGAAAAAAGCTGGCCAAAATTCGGCAGTCTTAAGTATTAGTAAATTAAGGAAGGTTTTTATCAACGGTGCGTTGTAAAGATGCAATCAAACTTATTTAGGATGATGCATGCCACAATCTTGTTCAGGAGGGCAATATCAAAATATGCAAAAGTGATGCAGGAAGCAAACTCGCCTGGGGCACATAGACCTTCTGGTATGGAAATCTCAAGGGAAAAATAGAATTTAAGCTAAGAATGTAGCTGTTTTCAGATAACAAGCTGAGAAAACCGTATCATTTACTTTAAGTCCACTCGATTCGGCCTTCAAAATTACAGAGAAGGGGGTAATTAGGTCCTCAGAAATTCCTGAAAAAGGATTTTACATGAGTCTGTGTTAGTATAGTCGATTACTAATTATAAATCAACTCAACACGAATTCTATTTGAACGATTGAATGAGGAAATTGCGAGAGTAATCTCCAGATAATGAGTAAAGAGTGAATACGTGAGGCTTAATTGAGTGCAGTGCCGATTGAACGTCAATTTACATGGAATTATTATATAATAGAGAGTAATTATGCGACGTTCTTTCAAAAGATTCCGTGATTTCTCACGATAATGTAAGGCTAGATCAATTTCTCCAGATGTTGTCCCCCCATCTGTCAGATTATCCTTCAGCAATGCTACGTAAGTCTCCAGAGGTTTTCCCTTCCTTTCCTTCTTTGTTTTGTTGCAACCTCTTTCCCATTCTCTGACCTTTTCATACCTCTCTCTTGGATGGAAATTATATAGTGTAAGTGTTTCATCATATCCTCTCTAGGGAAGTAATGCAGTCAAATCTTCGGTTTTGGAATGTTTGGAGGAGTATTTTTAATTAGACATAGTTTTAAATTCGGAGATTTTCGTTTTCATTTGGTCTCCGATATATTATTACCTTTGTTAATGCTGAGTGTTGAATTTAAATTTTTGCAAAGTCATCTAAGTAAGTGAAAGCTATCATGAAAGAAAATTTTGATAGCATCCTTCTGACAGGTCGTACGATTATACCCCGAGAAAAATAATGGCTTCATTATCTTATACAATGCGTATTCGCTAGCATAGACGCTAGAAAAAACTTAATCTCCCATTTGCAAGGTTCAAGTGTTTATCGAAAAAGGTATGTCGCGGTTCGTTGATGTTACGTTCTTCTATTAATCCATCGGAGTCGCGAGGAAGTACCTCCTATAAAACGGCCTAAAATATCCAATACATTTAATGAAAGCAAATTTCACAAATCGCTCATTTTGCTGGCTGATTCCAATAATTTCATGTACACGGATAGCTATTCCAATGGCTGCGTGCGTTGGCATATCAGCGTCAACGGTATTTTACCACGTTTTCTCCTTTCGTGAAGATAGACTTTATCGTATCCTGGGCGTTGGGAAATGTCCCAGACGTACCCAAAGAACGTTTTTGTGGCGACAATATTTAAAGCGATTCTATTCACGCTTAATGAGGATTCTGCTTCTATCTTTTGAATGTGCTTTTGTATTTTTAGCGTGGTGCCTTTGATTTTGTTTTGCTATATTGCCTTCATGGTAGTTCAGTAGGACGAGTAAAAATAATTCTTTTATATGAAAAAAAAACTTTTTATTTATAGTCCGCTATAGCTACAGTAAATTAACGCCTTTCACAAGCTGTATTTCACTAATTTTATTTACTTTTTACTAGCTCCAGCTCTAATTTGCTACTCCTACAGGGGTCTTGCCAGTAATTATTTACTTACTATATTCGACAATATCCAGGGCTTTTTGAAATTACTCTATAATTACATTAAACGACTTTTTGACTTTACTACGTATTTGCCTAAAAATTAATTTGCCACATGTATCATTTATATGAATGGTTATATCAGATATAACCATTTAAGAAGGCAGGAAGCAGATGGCTTCCTATGTAAGAAAAAAAGAAAGTAACGAAACGCCAAAAATATTATGCATTGTTCAGGATATAAGGTGCTTAGGGGTAACTGGGGCATGGGTAGATTATTTGCGTATTTATGGTAATTTTAAGTTAATCAGGTTGGCACACCTACTTGTTCTTTTGATCCTTGAAAAAAATGCCTTGCCTCATTTGCAGATATTTTTTTTTTTTTTGGCTGCTGTGGAATTGTAGTGTGGAGATTTTTCATAGCAACGACCTGTTAGATTTTCTGGTTTTCTTTGTAATGTTGTGTGTAATTCCAAACTATTAACATATTTAGGATAAACGTGAAGGTTGATTCTGTTCACGTATATGTTGTTCTCAACCTTATACTTACAGTGGGTTTTGTAATAGGGGTGTTCCAGTTACCCCAAAAGTTTATAATAGCTGGAGTAACTGGTGCTTCATGGACCAAGTTACCCCAATAGTTAAAGGAATGAAAAAGACATGGAGATACTTATTATATAAATTAACCTAACTAATCAATAGCTTAAATATTCCTTCAACGTAGCGTTTTTGCTCAGCTGTAGATAATGGCGGTAAGTACAAGGAAAACTCAGTAGGGCGCTGGACTAACCTACTCAATTGAAGGTCTTGAAAATTCTTTAAATTGTGTAAAATCGGGAACAAAGCTGCTCGTGGGCAGCCTTGTTTTACCGCATTCCTAGGAGTACTGTACAACGACATGTCTCTGGAACCCTGAGGAAATGACTCACATCTCAACGCCCAAGCAAGGGTTTGACTTCCTATTTCTCTGCTGCTGAGGAAAAGGAATTTGTCAATGCAATAAACGTTATGGAAAAAATGGCTCTGGACATCATTAGCGAAAAAAATTGAACAAATCGCATATTGGCGAAAATCGTCGAGAAAGGAGAGGGAAAAAGGGTACAGACCATCAACTTCTTGTAAGAGCATTTCTTTCGGTAAGGATGTGGCTGAGTGATATTTTTAAAATTTGTGCAAAACAGATTATTGTGTTGTAGTGATTTTTAAAATTTACCTGCGAAGGAAACGAAAATAGCCTTCAGTACACCCATGCCTCGTATAGCGCAACGGATGCGTTCCTTCGGATCTTTGCGCTATTCGAAATTGCGTTATATGAGAGCGTTTTAACAATGGGGAGATAGGGATGCGCTCCTGGTGGCATCGGCGCTCGGTATTTAATTTCCTCTAAACCATGTATATTCCTATTAATAGCCTTAGAAAACCTTTTTCATAAAAATATTTACAATTTAAAATAGCTTTAAAGATAGTAGGCATGCATTCAAAGACTTTTGTTCACGTGAAAAAAATTAATACCAGCTTTAGAAATTCCCTCCTGTGTTCGGGCGGGCTAACCTCTGCTATCTCAGGGGTTCATAACGCATTACCGGCAGTTGAATAATTTTCAAACCAACCTACAAACAATTACTGCCTCATCTAGGCCCCTTTTTCGCTCATCCAAATACCAGACTATTGCTAATTTGAATACCATTTCATTGCTCGCGGAGTTTGTGAATGTAAAATTAGAGCTGGCTTTAATTTGAATTCCCATTAGTCATTCGCTGCTACGTGAAATAGTCTTTAAATGCCTTGAAATCTGACCCAGTTTTCCTTCCCTGAATATGAATGAACGAGATTGCATTCTTTTCCGAAACAATACCGTCTCGTCAGCACTATAAACTAGTTTAGGAAGAAAGGAGCCACTTTCAATCACAGCTTGGAGTTCATCAGAACATGTTGCGGCGACTCCGCAATCAACACTCGCAGATTCACCTGATATCGCCGCACTGAAAATACCTGCTTGCCATGTAAAACTCTGAACCAACCGGAGTTTTCACTAAATGTCTCGGAGTGATTACCAACATTGCCTTTTCGTACTTATTCAAAATGAACTTTCCGTATGTGCTGAGCGCTTGATTAAAAAGGGTGCGCCTGGGGTCACACTGTTGAAAACACGAATAACTCCTTTGCGCCATTTGAATATATATGATAAGAGGATATTTCATTTCCAAGAGGATATTTCATTTGATTGTTGAGAGCAACTATTGTTGATCATTTTATAATATTATTGATCAGGAGTAGACATTAACATAAACAATGCCTATCACCCTAGGATTGATCGTAATTATTGTTTATAACCATACTTTAAAGCATTAATTTCCTAATCAATGCGCGAATATGACATAAGCGCTGATAATTGGTAAATCGTCTTTCCGAATTTGCATAAAGGCCGTCACCCTGGACAAAGCATTGCCCAGATTAGTATTGAAAACATTTGTTTAGATTGCGAGAATCCAAGCCTGCAATTAGAGGAGGGCCTATTTTCCCCTCTGGCAGCAGTGCATTCTCTCGTGCGTTGCAGCAATTCACCGCTTTACGCGAAGCAATTTTATCCTGCTTTCGTATGTACGTAAGGTTCCGCAATGGTTTGACCGGGGTAAAACGGTCCAAGTCATACTAGTACACCATTTACGGCACAAAATATCATTGAACCAGACCACGTCACTAATTTTCTTATAAATTCCTTCATAAACTAAGCTGTGTCAAGCGACTTTTTGGGTGCGATTATTTCCTTGCAGCGAATACAATGCCTTACACATTTTTATACATGTTCTGTCTCCTTTTACACATGACTGTCTTTTAAACAGATATGTTGGCTTTAATGTAATGTTCTACGGATGAATTTATACACAGTATATTTGTAAAACAAAAAAAATAGAATGGGTATACAATTTAAAAATGAATTCATCTGTTGCAGAAGCTACGCTTTTTCGCAGAATGATTTTTTATATTACATTTTAACGACAATATTAAACAATATCTTCATTAAAGAATACCATTTATAGATAAGAGCGAATAAACAATTTTATTTTATTACAATGAAAGTATCAGTATACCATCGCTAACATCACAACCTCCAACCCAGTCAATTATTTACTATAGGGTATCATATCTCTTCGCGCTCCTCCTTTGGAAATGGAACCCTCTATAACTCTTTAAAACTCATTATTTAATTATTATTTGCTATGTTATATATAGCAAATAATAAGTAGAGTAAAAATTGCTTCGTTTAAAGCGGTAAATTGCTACAACACACGAGAGAATGCACTTCTGCCACAGGGGAACATAGGCCCCCCTCTAGTTGCAGGCTTGGATTCTCGCAATTTTAACAAATGTTTTCAATACTAACCTACGCAATGATTTGTCTAGGGTGATGGCCCTTATGCATCTACAAAAAGACGATATACCAATTACACTTTTCTGCAAAAAAGTTCAAAAAATGCCGGGCTACAATTTAAGGTGTTTCTGGCTAATTATGAGTCGCTGAATCCGAAAATGACCTCCGTTTTTGTCTATCACCCTCCATTTTTACGAGCAACCCTGAAATCAGAAAAACAACCCCCTATCTAAACTTATAGCTTTTCAAGGTACTTTTACTAACATTATCTGCTTCTGATAGGAAAAACTGACGTTTTAAGGCTATCAGAGTCACGAGAGGGACAAACTTGACTAGGGTTGAAAAGATTTAGGGGGTAAAAATTGAAGAAAAAAAACTTAAAAAAATATTCGAATGACCATTTTTCTTCACTTTTTATTGCATATTATATGATAGCTAACAGAAAAGTTGTTAAGGGATGAATACACTGTTCACCCCCCATTTTGTAAAGGATTAATATAACATAAAATACAAGAGGGGAAGGGGGTAGAGGAGGTGGTATAAAGAGCTGCCATAAAAATCTGGACACAAATCAGATTTCTCAAAATATTATTTGTAACAGCGTTTGGGGGCTCATGATTTGACTTCGCTGCTCTTTTTACTTTTAAAGTAATAGCTAAGACCTTTCCATTCAATTCGTTTGAAAATATTGGGAATTACATTGCTAACATATTGAGAAAAATTGGGAAATACACTGTAGAAGTTACCACATGTTTTGACACGATTGAACAAGTTTTAATGTGTCTTCATATGTGTTGAAAGTCGCACTTGCTGATGTTCACGTATGAAATAAACCAGTGGTCTATTCAGAATGTCACACTCTTTCCTGCGTGTCGAGTTGCAATTTTTCAAGTTCTTTCTTTTTTTTCTAGCGCGTGTTTTATTTAGCGTGATATTTTGCGGGCGATAAAGTGTTTTCTCGCGATCATTCCGCGATCTTGCAAAAATCATACCAATTAATTTTGTAACACCTGTGGGGATTTAGTGTTTATGCACCAAAGTAAAGCGATGACTGCAATTGTGCGGAAATCTTATGAACTTTATTTCGGGTGTAAAATTGGTCACCAACACAAATCGTGGGCCCCTAAATTCTGTTGCAGTAGTTGTCATTGAAGTCTTTGTGAATGGCTAAACTGGGGAAATTATTCCCTAAATTTACGGTGCCAATGGTTTGAGTTGAACCGAATTGCTTTTAACTGTTTACTAATTTTGCCAGACCTATACTATGGGTTTTCCGAAATAAACAATCTTCGAATGATTTAACCGAATTTACCGTCAGCAATTTGCCTGGTGAAGCATTGTGATGCTATTCCTATCCCTAAAGCTCAAGCTACTAGTACCCTCGATGATTCTGATGTCTTAGTGAACGAAGCTACACCGGAAGTGGATGCAGGTCCTAGCCGCCGAGATGAAGATTACAGCCCTTAGGTGGTAGAACCCCAGAATAGTCAAAAAGGGCACTTTGGGAACCACTCATCCCATAATACAAGAGGACCTAAGTGATCTAATACAAGATTTAGACCAGTGTTTCCCAAACTTTTTCAAGCCACCGCCCCCTTGGATTCATAAAACCTATACTCAACGCCCCCCTAATCGGTATCTTTAAAATTATAATCAGAATCATATACTAATTAACCAAATGAGGAAAATTGTAATAATTAAATTTTAAAAATGACTTATTAAATAACTAATAAATAATTAGGTTTTCTGTGTCGTGAAATTATACAACGATAGACTAAATGAAACTAAACCCCTTCAAACGTTTCCCTTGTGCAAGAAAGGCTTGGAAATATTTTTCAACCGTTCTTACTTTAGAATATAAGAAAACACATGATTTACATTACTTCCATGTGCGGGAAACAAAGTAAACTTTAGAAGCGAAGCTTGATAACGAAGACAAAAGGAAGGTTACGGAACCATCGCATTTGTCACATTGTCAGGACCCTCCGGCACCCCCTGCCGCCCCCTTGGCACTTTTCGCCCCCATAGACTACAGCAACGCCCCCCAGGGGGCGGTATCGCCCACTTTGGGAACCACTGATTTAGACTTATAAAAGTGTAAGGCACAACTTCTTGGCTCGCATTTACAGCAGGGGAATCTTTTGGCCGATAGTGTGAATGTTTCTTATTACAGAGGCAGACCGTACACCGTCACTCATTTTTTTTCAACGGATGATGAAAATGATGATCTGTTTTTATGCACTAATATTGAAGGACTGATGAGGGAATTAGCGATTACGAATGATCCAGACCAATGGAGGTTAGTCATCGACTCGTCGAAGACAAGTATAAGAGTTGTTTATCTGAACAACGGCCACGATTTACCTTCGGTTCCTGTTGGATATGCCACTGTTTTTAATGAAAACCTATATTCCAGATTTTTGTGTCAGGCCTTTATACAACCTCCTATGCCCCTCCTATACCCCCTTCCCCTCTTATATATTATGCTATATTAATCCTTAACAAAATGAGAGGGTGAACAGTGTATTCATCCCTTAAAACTTTTCTATTAGCTACCATATAATAAGCAATGAAAAGCAGAGAAAAATGGTCATTTTTATGTTTTTTAGTTATTTTTTTCAATTTTCACCCCCTAAATCTTTTCAACCCCAGTCCAGTTTGTCTCTCTTGCGGTCAAGTTTGTCCCTCTCGTGACTCTGATAGCCTTAAAACGTCAGTTTTTTCAATCAGAAACAGATAATGTTAGTAAAAGTACCTTGGAAAGCTATATGTTTAGATACGGTTTTTTTCCCTAATTTAGGGGTTGCTCGTAAAAATGGAGGGTGATAGAAAAAACCAGAGGTCGTTTTTGGATTCAGCGACCCAAAATTAGCCAGAAACACCTTAAATTGTAGCCGGGCATTTTTGAAACTTTTTTTATGATAAACAGTGTTATCACCGCTTATGTCATATTCGCGCAGTAATTAGGAAATTAAAGCTTAAAAGTATGGCTATAAACAATAATTACGATCAATTCCAGTGTGATAGGCATTGTTTGTGCTAATATCTATTCTTAATCAATAATAATTTAAACTGATCAACAATAGTTGCTCTCAACAATCAAATGAAATATCCTCTTAAAATACATAGATTCAAATGGCGCTAAGCAGTTATTCGTGTTTTTGACAGTGTTCCACCAATTTTAAAAATCTGAAAAAAAATTTTGATTATACTTCAGAGTACGAGTAACAACATATATTTTTTGGCGTGTCTTTTGTTTTCTAAATTTTTTTATTTAATTCTGAATATTTAAAGGTTATGTAAAAGTTGAGTTTTCGGTCAAACAATTTTGAAAAAAACAGGAAGGCTTAAGGAATAAATTAACAAATTGTAAAAGAAAAACAGTTTCAGAATAGATACGGGAGGATCCAAAAGCATTTTTTCCTTGTGTTTGGGAAGGTCAAGTTAAAATATCTACCATATGCATTTTGAGAAGCGATGATGGAGAAATATTTACATTCAGTTAACATGAAGCCAAGTTTTCCCCTCGGTGGGACACGAGATTTGATTTTCGTCAGTCGCTATGACAACGGGCCCAGGCAGAGGAAGACGGATGGCTTCGAATAGAAATAGGGGGTGGGGATGTAAATCCATCCGGCAGGGGGTGAAAGGCGTGGGGAGGGGTGCGCGAGACAGGCCAGGGGTTGAAAGCAGGAGGGGATGGATAAGAGAGGAAAAATTCGCGGGGATGAGCCGAGGGGGAGGGTGAAGGTTTCCATAGATAAGGGTGGTGTAAGAGTGAGCGAGAGAGGGTGGGTGGGTATGTGTATGTATTTATATATATAAATATGTGGCCGATCGAGGCGAACGAACAAAAATTGTACTGCCTGCCCCTCCATTGCCTACAGAAGAGCACCTAACTTAGGTAATATTTTAAAATCCACCCGCCCCCTCCTACGGCACGCTCTGCCCCCACCTTCCTCCCTGACTCCATGCAACCGCCCCCGGTGCAAATGCTGCCCCCTGCTACGCCCCACCACTTCACCTGTCATCAATAGATCCTCCTCCACACCGTCTTGCACTTCCTTCAACGTTGTATACAGGCTATTTTGTAATTTTTGCCCCGCGTACTACATAGGAGAATGTACCACACCCATATCCATCCGTATGAATAACCACAGGCACTCCTGCAAAACTCCCCCCTTTCATGAACCCATCCCCATTCACACTTCCTCACACAACAGTACCTTCGACCAATGTTTTTCCCAAACCTTCATTGAAGTTTTGCCAGAGAGGGCAACTATCATCGAGGTGAGGACGAGGGAGATGGCCCACATCTGGGTTGAAAAGGCGTTTGAAACGCCCGGGCTAAACATCGCCCACTAAAAAGCCAAAACAAACCCTACCCTCCCTTTTCCCCCCCTCTCCCCTTCCCCTTCTTCCACCCCCACTACCTCACCAAGGAGGGCGACTGGAGGAACTTACCCTGCCTGCAGCAGTTCACCTTCAGCATTGAGGATAGCGGATCAATCCGCTGAAACGTCTGAACGTTTATTTGTGAGTGTCCCTTTTTTTACGTGTGTCTATGTTTTAGTAGTACAATTTTTGTTCGTTCGCCTCGATCGGCCACATATTTATATTATCGCTTAGTGCGCTTTCATCAAGATTTTGTATATTTATATATATATATATATATATATATATATACTAGCTGACCCGGCGAACTTCGTACCGCCTAGCATTCAATGAACTTATAGTTTAGTTGCACCATTTACAAATAAAGAGCAGCTGTATCGTTTTAATCACATTTGATTTATTATAAATTAAGTGAGAAAATATTGATGAAATAAAAATTATACGCATTCAGTTGTTGGCTATTTGTGTTATTAACCGTAAAAAATTGTTTTTAGGTCCAAGTCCGTAGCGTAAACTTGGCTCGTTCACGGGGCAGGTTAACGCAACGCTAGACCGACGCTTGACTGATGCTCAAAATAGTGTAAGAAAAGCCCCTATGAAGCAGCATGCGTATAAAATGACTTTAGGCGCGCCAGTTATAGTATCTCTGTTTGGAAAAACTGCGTAAACGTGCTGCATGCGTAAACGCACCACGGTGTGCCCTACACATTCGGGTTTAATGTCTTGCGTCAAGCGCCTTCTGATAAACAACAGTTTTTGTTTTGTTATCAGGCGCAAGATAAAGCGAATGAAGCTGAATAAAAATAGCGAAGCGAAGCCGGGACGCAGCAAAGGGGGTTTTTGGGGGTTGAAACCGCCCCAAAATCTCAGAGAATCTTTTTATAAAACATTTGGTTATTAATATTAGGGGGACGGATGAGCCACAAAATATTTAACTGTTCACACAGCCGCAAAACCTACCATTTTGAACCTTTTATCCTAAAAAATGTCTGGGGAGGGCCCCCACACCTCTCGCTTACCTTGGCGAGTTTTCTATACCCTACAGACCCGCCAGTATTAGCTGCGCCTATCCTTAATTCCTAGCTGCGCCCTTGAAGCGAAAGAAGAAATACAGCGGATGGTTTACCGACACGTAAACATACCACATATTATTTACCATGAGAAAATCATGGGTTTTCAATGACACATGAGAACAAACATCACAATAACTGAAAGACTGACCATGCGATTTGTTAATCATTATCACGAATGCAACACGACTTGGAAATTGAATACGTTTAAGCTCAAAAGGGCATATAATTTGGGATCATGGAATCTTCGGATTGAGAACTTCCTCATTTTTGAATTTACCTTTGAGTATAGTGGCGTGAATCACATTCATCACCAATTTTTTTAATGATCAAACACGTTCCGTTGGATAGTTATGGTTGGTTTAGGCTTCGAAAGATCATGAGCACAGAAACTACATTTTTCTGTAAAT
Source organism: Ischnura elegans (assembly GCF_921293095.1). Lineage (NCBI taxonomy): Eukaryota > Metazoa > Arthropoda > Insecta > Odonata > Coenagrionidae > Ischnura > Ischnura elegans. The sequence continues at coordinate 153,334,113 of NC_060246.1, forward strand.
CGTGCCTTGGTAAGACAGGTACGTCCAAGGACTTAAAATATTCAGATAGATAGTTGGTTATTTCGTCTTCGTTTGTTACACATTTAAAAGATTCGAATCCATGCAGAGTACGAACTATTTGAATTTACCTCGTTTTAGTCATCCTCATCTTCGTTCTTGCTCGCTAAATCAACCATCTTTGATTCTTTTGGTGATCAATCATATTCTGGAACTCTTTGTTGATGAGCTCACTGAAACTAATTTGCAATCATTCCAAGGAAATGAGTTAAAACTACTCGATTCCTCGACAGGAACACGGGCATTACCGTTTGTCAACAATTGCTTGGAGATTTGTTTACAAACACGGTAGTGAAGTGTCAACTCAAGCTGGGCCATGGCTGGGCTTACAATCAGCTCAAATTAAATTTAAAAAATGTAATTTCAATTTAATTAATATTTTGAATATATTTAGTAATTAAAATGTTATATTGTTACTAAATTCAGTTATTAAAGTGGTAAAAACAAAACAAATTATTTAATTTGTAGTTTTGACCGACTTATCAATTGTTGTGTTACTATAACTCCTAAAAGCATGTCCATAGGAAAGAGATGATTTTTTTGTTATATATATATATATATCCCGCTATCTATTTTACATCCTTTCAAAGAGCGGTTTTTTGGCATCCAGTATAATGGTCCATAATTGTTAACTTTTCAGTGGTCTTTGCGTATTCTTATATGGCTCTTAGTACTGTGAGCGTAATTGTTTTTCGAAAATGTTCATATTATCAATATTCATTTTCATTAATTTTCTTTACACTCGATACACATTTTGGACTCCTTTCACTTTCGAAGTATTTTGACATCCTTTGTATATTTCCCTTCAAATTCCGTATTTTTTGGCATCCATCCGTATATTTTATTTTACATTAAGCGTAAATGTGCATCCTGCGATGTTGCCAGATCTAACAGGCATTTTTCATTATTTGAGTCATTTTTACTGTCATGCTAATGTCGTAATGAACATGGCAGAGTGTTTTCATTATCACTCTTTTTAATGTCGATGCCAAATGTAGCATCTTTTAAATCTCTCATGTGAAAGAACGATTTAGGTCATCACATCATTCCCATGTTTTTATTTTAATGCTATCTAGCCATTTCTGTGGAATGCTTCGGACGTCATTTTTGAAACAATTTTTCCTTTTTAAGCCTAATAATAGATGTCTTGCTCTAGTTGTTGACCGAATCCAAAACTCAGTTGTTTGTAATGAAGTTTTACAACTCAGGCATGATATCTTGTGACTTTCCGTAATGAATATACGTACCTATGTTGTCAAACGGTAAGTGACAATTGTCAGGTTCGAAACACAATATGGTATTGGTTGAGGCAGTAATTTATGAAATAAGAATAAGTTCTCTCTGCCGTACTTTCACGCAAGTGATCGCGTATGCACAATGAAGTTTTTTTTGGGATATGCATTTGTATGTCAACACATAAGTGGTGATGGATCGTTTTTACGGTATAAAGTGATCTTTGATAGGTTTGATACACGATATGGAACGGGTTTAATCGCTAATTTATGATATAACGAAATAAAAACAAGTTTCGTAGCCGTACATTCACACAAAGGATCGCTTATGCACAATGGACGTTAGTGGGATATACATTTCTACGTAAACAAATAAGTTTTGATGGATCGTTTTTACATGCCTCTTTCGTCTTTTGAAAATAACTGGGATTCAATCGACGAGTTTGTGAAAGTATAACGAAATTATTAAGGAGTTTATTTACCACAGTGGGACCACGGATAGAAAATTTGGTAAGTGATTAGGGGTAAGAGTAGGTAGATAACGGGGTTTAAACATCCAGAGAATGCCGTATTATTTTGTTGAGACATACTACGAAAATATACCGGGATAACGGGCCCTTTTACATCCCTCAATTATTAGAGGACGATGAGACTTCAGATTTCTTATAAGATCCTATAGCAATGGCATATGATAACTCACATGTGTCTAATGTAGCATTATAAAAAATTAATGTCAAAGAACCATGGAGCTGTCGCTTTGTTCTCATAAAACACCAAGCCATATTCACATGATTATTGCCTTTAAACTTGCAAAAAAAGTAAATTCCTCCTATAATATAAAATTTTCTGCATTTCCGTTGCATAATACTTTCTTGCAACATTATTACGTGTCTTGTTTTTAAATTCATCTTTGCTCAGCACGGTTAACACGAATAGTGTTCAGTTCATGACAACAATATCTATTTTAATAGTCAGCATTTTACAACCTTGAACATATTGCACACCCATATCGTTCTGGGAGTGTTAGTACAATTCTTAAAAAAACTAGCAGGTTTTATTCAATGATCTATTTTTCATGCTTGTATAACTACACCTCTATTTTCCTACAAAAAGTATAATATTGGAATTTATTACAGGACTGACTAAAAGGAACTATCGTTAGTGATTATTTTTCAATCTCTCCATGATTAATCTCAGACGAAATTCAAGCTTTACTAACATAGCATACTGTTCTGCCCTGTTGTATAACATTGTTGTATATACAACACCACAATATTCAAACCAGCTCTCGTCTCTTTGAGTAACAGTATTTTATCCTGAATCAAACTTTTATGAATGGGTTTAATGTTCGCAATGATTCATATTTGTGAAACTTTTCCCATGATCATTTTCTGGCTATTTATACTCATTAAATTTTATTAGAAACCATTGTAATGGCAATGAAATGTCTCTCAGTGACATAAAAATTTCTCAAACAGTAGACCTAACTTCATGATATCGCCCTGCCCTACCTGTATACACCTGAAACCCCATGTAAAAACTTATCCTAGTTACTTACCCTTGCCTTACTGCTGTTGAAGTATCTTGGCAATAAATTCTACATTGTACTGCTAAGACCTCTTGAAGACTTTCTGCAAATTTTCCACAGATTGGGCTTCCCACAGCTGGTTTGTGAGGTAAACATTTTAAAATACATGATATATTCACTTTTAACTTCTCATTGAGGTTGTATGAAAATTTAAAAATTTCTTATGGAATGCCCAGAAAAAAGATTATGTACATCTTTTTGAAACAATATATTATTCAAAAAACTTTCATAGAATACAATTGTGGCAACGGCTATTAAAATAATTTGAATCACTTGATTGTAAACTGCATTGACTTAAATGCATTCTCTACATTAAATGTGGCAACATCTATTAAAACAATTTCAGTCACTTGATTGTAAACTGCATAGACTTAAATGCATTCTCTACATAAAAAAAATAAACTACTATGAAAATTAAACACTTGAAAATACTTAATATTTCTTATAACAAGTAGCTCATTAAGCTAACTGTGAAAATTTACAAACTCTTCTTGCACACAGGAAAAACAAACACAATCTTGAAAATAATATAACATTTAAGCAACTTACACTAGAATACAAATATATTCTTAATGAAAACACTTTAAAATTTAAACCTTAGCCAAGAATCAAGTTTTTTGCCAAATCAGATTTACAAATGTTTACTTCTTTGAGTATGCATTCTGAATAAAAACTTTTATTTTAAGCCAAGATTTATTATGAAGAACATCTGGATTTTCCTTGATAAGTGCCTCACATTCTTTTCTTTTGGGTGCTATCTTTTTAATTATATGGTTCTTAAAATATTTATTGACAATATCTTTTTGCTCTTGTGTCCATGGAACGAGAATTCTTTTCCTCTTTCTTTCTACAAAAGTTAATGACGAGGAGAGTGGTTGTGGCTCAAGTATATTAGGTGCACCCATTGTGCTTTCACCATGACTGAAACTCTCCTCTGTCTCATAAAAGTCAGCTGAAAAATCATCATCAGCATTTTCATTACTGTTGCCCTGTAGAGGCAATTCCTCCTCTAAATTAATATCTATTTCATCCAAATTCTTTCCCTTGAAGTCTGCAGCCTCGCCCTTTTCCATTAAAAGTAAAATCTTGGAAATTTTTGCTGTTTGATAGACATCATCAGGCAGTCTGTAGGACTGTTTATGTATGCCCGCTGTGTGGCCCATGAAAGTTGCGAGTTGTTCAATATCATTATCAGTCATATTGAAAATCTGTGAAATAGTTGCTAGGTGTTTCCTAAGTCTGGTAGATGTAATAGCCTTTGGATTTGCTGCTCTACATGCTTTTGCATATTTCTCAAGTGTTTTGTAACCACATAGAGTTGTTTTAAGGTGGGGCTTTCCAAATAAAAACGGGTTTTCATCGCCAACAAAATTTGACCTTACGCTGAGCAAAAGTTTAATGTGTTCTTGAACATGCAAACTAGACAATACGGGCACCCCCCTATTCCTTTTACCTCTAATTATGATACGCTTGAACCGTTTCATCAAAACCTTCTCAGTCAGTGATATTGCAGAATCGAATTCCTCATAGTTTTGGCAAATACTTTCCGACATTTCATACACATGAAGTAATATTCTCTGAAGTTCGCCTGCACGCTTCCTATTTAGCAACAGAACTCTACAATATATTGTTTCAGGCAATTCAAAGCAGTTTCATCTGTTTTGTCTAACATAAGATTTGATGCAGCATTATTTGTTCTTATGGTTAAATGATTTTTTAACAACTTTAGGTCACTAGCAAGTGGAATCAATTTAACCTTGTTCCATCTTTTTATGCATAAATCATCTGCTGCATGGTTAGATATGTCATACTTCCAATTTGCTGTCAAAAGTTGAATCATAGTTTTTAAATCTGCTTCTGCCTCTGCTGACTGAACATTTGCATACCATCCCTTTTTCTTTAAAGCAAACATAATTGCAATATCACAGCATTGTTTGAGGGAAGTTCCCATATTCATTGCATAGGTAGGAGATTCAAAACAATCCTTATTACTATCATATCTAGCTACATTTTTTGTTGCCTCAACTATTGCATCATAATATTGTGGCTGAAGTGCTTGAAATAAATTTTTGACGATGGGTTCAATTTTCCTGATCTCAATCAGTAACTTTGCGAGCTCACGCATTTTCCTTGAGGTAACATTAACAAAATGTTTTTCTCTATGTATATTCAAATATCGAGCCCCAAAGGCACAAATCAGAGCATCTTTTATGGCCACTAGTGATATTTTGTCGGGTCTCATACTTGGAAAAACTTCATCATGTAATTTAGGATCTACTCTGAAGTTTTTTATCAAATAATTTTGAGCATTAATTTGAGTAGTTGATCTAATGCTACCATTACTTGGATTCTCCACACAATGTTTTATATGTCTCCAAAGTTTTCTACGTGCATAAAAACCCAAGCAATCTGAACAGGGTAAGTAAAAGTCCGAATCCCTAACTCGACTAGACTTTTTCATTGTCGTAACACATTCTGTAGAATTTTGTAAATAGTTTCCTTTTTTACGAAGAGAACATAAAAATTGCCTCCGTTCCCTACTTTTAGCAGGCACTGAAAAAACCTTTTGAACTTCTAATTCTAATGGATGATTTCTTTTTAAATGTCTTGCAAAATTAAACACATATGTATCGCAGTAGTAGCAGAGATCTTGATTACGTACTCTGTTTCCGTGTTGTGTAAACACCTTTTTGTTTTGTGATCCCGCTGGATTATATGCTAAAACCATAGTATTCTCATACACATCATTTCTAGATGGTTGAACATTCATAATGGTGTCAGCAGGGAAAGGCACTGCTCTTGAAGTATTGACATCAATCTGAAAAATAATATGAAAACCACTTAGGGAAATGTTCACGTCTAAATTGAGGGAAATTTAGAAAATTGTAGAGTCATGTTAATACAAATTACCTTGCCACCAAGGCTGACATCTGAATCTGAGTCATGTTCACTCAAGCTATCAGGCACAAATTCAGTATCGGATCCAGAAGGAGTTGAGCCAAGGGAAAATAATGCATCTTCCTAAATATAATATTATTTTTCTATGAAATAATATCAATCAGGACCTTAAATTTTCTTAAATAGGCAAAGAAGTTTGTACAAACCTCATCATGCTCCTCATGTTCACCGATGTCATTTTCATCATTGGAGCTTTGTAAAGTTCCTTCATTGGACCCAACAGAAGTAGCTGTCAAACGATTCTCATTATGACACTAGAAATAATTATTAGGTGTAAACAAAGATACTGAGAGCAATGTCTAAACAAAAAAGATTTTTGACATATTTTGTTATAACAGTCTCCATCAAGGTGATGTACAAGATCATCCTTCCAAGGTTCCAGTACCATTTGAACATTTTAAATGCTTTATCATACATTCATACTTTATTGCACCGCGATTTCCAGATTTTTCAGCGATAGGGATTTACCTTTCTCTTTAAAATGTAGAAGACAGCATATCAACCGAGGAATTCCTCAGAAAATTAAAATAAACTTAAATATAAATTAAATAAACAACGGGAAACTAAGGTTTAGGTACTCATTATAAAATTTGGCAAAATAGTTAATCAAAATATAAATTTTAATTGCAAGAGTTCCTTAAGTGCTACTTACTAGGTATGGATTTTCCCGCAACGACTGGACTGAAAGTTAAACAATTGTGTAACATTAAAATAAGGTTGATGGATTCATTATTTTTTAAACTCATTTATTTAAACATTACGAAAGGGTGGTTGACTAATACCAATAACTGTGGAAATTGCGAAGTACAACGTTTAACTGAATTTTAACGTTTAACTTAACGCTTCTTCCTCAGTCTCTTTCACCTCTTCCATCTCCAACACCAATATCAACTTCTTAGATGTGGACATACACCTTTCAGATAATAACAAATTCAAAACATCGGTTCACATCAAAGCTACTTACAAACAACAATACCTTCACTACAGCAGCTGCCATCCACCACACACAAAACGTTCCATCCCTTATTCCCTCTCTGTCCGGGGACACAGAATCTGTAATAACCCCGAAGACCTTCAAAAATTCCTCTCCAAACTCCACACCTCTCTTCTTCACCGCGGCTACCCCGAAAAACTCTTGATGAACAAAATAAGAAAAAAACCGGCTATTCACAATAAACCCCGCGCAGACAAACATTGCTCTCCTTCTCTGCTCACAACCTACTTCCCTGGTGCTCATTTGCTACAAAACGTATTGAAAGACCTGTACCCCATCCTTTCCAAACACAAGTCCACCTCTCAGATTTTCCCGTCCACTCCTCGGATAACATTTAAGAGACCGCCGAATTTTAACACCATATTTAAAGCCACCCGCCCTCTCCAAAAGTCGAAGTCAGTCACTATCTCCACACCCTCACCTTGCAATCGTCCCAGGTGTAAAACCTGCAAGATATTCTCTCCACCCCCTGCCTCTTTTCTCCCCAAGCTTAAATGCCTACCGATTTTCCCCTCCACTACTTGTACTTCCACCAACATCATTTACCTTCTTCACTGTAATTTCTGCCCTGCTTTCTATATTGGCCAATGCACTACCCCTCTCAATCTCAGAATTAACAATCATCACGCCTCCTGTTGTCCATCTTCCCCCCACTCCTCTCTACCAGTTCCTACACATTGCCTTTCACATGATTCCATTTTCAATCAATGCTACAAAGTATCCATTATTGCCTCCCTCCCTCCCACCGACTCCGCCCTCAACCTCCACACCCTCGAATTGGCTTGCATTTGGCACTTTCAAGCCAATAGCTTTCCAGGTCTGAACGTCGCATCCTAACCCTTATTCCTAACTCCCCCTCCCCATACACCTCTCCCCTTACCCCTCTTCTCCCTTTTCCAACCCTCTCCTTTACTCACCATTCATTCTTCAGCTGACGAAGAAGCCTGAAGTGCTTCAATAGCTTCGAGTTTATTTTTTCAATGTGAGTGATTCTTTTTTGTTTCTCTGTGTTTATCGATATTAAGTTGAACTATTTATGTTACATGCCACGTGCATTTCATATTTTCCAAAACATTGTGTATAAATATATATACATCTAAATAATGTAAAGGAACTTCTTCTTGCCCTGGGGTGGGCACTCAAAAAAACTTAGAAATTGACAGAAAAACGAAAAATAAAATAAAAGTGAGGAACTTACGGGGAAAGGTTGTTTTTACAAATTTTCGATGGGACCAAGCCCATCTTTCTCAAGTGAGAAGGGGAGGGAAAGTGAGGAAAGGGCATAAGGAAGGGTGCAAGGCAGAGGGCAAATATGGAGGGAGGAAAAACGGTGGACGGGGATTGGTTGTTCTTTCTAGTGGGCGCGGTTGATTCCTGGACCAGAAAACGCACGGAAAGCCCATATGCATGCCTGTTCCAAGTCCTTCAGTTCTAGGGGGGTGGTAGACGGGAGGAGGGAGGCTAATTTTCCCACTTTATAGCATTGGTCAAACAGAGCTTTGTGGGAGGAAGCATGAACGGCGATTGGAAGGGAAGCAGAAACAGAAGAAACACTATTGCATGAAGAGCGATGCCCGTTCATTCGGATGCAAAGGGGAGTGGTGGATAAGCCGATATAAAAAGCGGGGCATTTCTGGCATAACAGTATTGTAATTGTTCAAGCCCCATTACAGTGCATTTCTACTCGGCGCATTTTCTTCCCTACCAGTTTACCCACTCTTTCCACGACCTTTCCCAAAACCCACCCCCAGACCATGGCCCGTGGAGGAAGGCGTGGATGAGTAAGAGGGGATGAATGTGTTTTCGCCGATTTTTGTATGGTTGTGTGCGAGTGTGTGTGTGTGGGAGTAGGGGAGCTCGGGTTTTCCCTGAGTGAGTGGCGTGTTACTCCTCCCTTTCTTCATTGTGCATTACCCCCACCCCAAGTTGAGGTATAATAAAAGGTGGTGCGCGTAAGAGAACCTAGAGAATTCCTAAGTGACTGTCGGGCGGAGCCTATGCCCAAAATCAGTGCGACGCACAGGAGGAGGAGAAAAGGGGCCCAAACATTATTTCAGAAAGATTGATCTGGAAGAAGAATCCCCCCCTGTCCGAAGGAGCAAAGGGCCAGCTGAAGAGGACGCATTACCTCCGTTCCGGATGCAGCTTCCTCCAACAAGGGAGAAAGGAGCGCAGTAAATGGAACGAGAGTTGGTTGGATCCAACCTGGTCCAACCTCGGACTACGATAAAGTAAGATTGCAGCTATCCACCCCCCCCAAAGCCCCCTCGTGTCTCCTACCAAGCCAAGTTAAGACAAACAGTCACGGAACGCACCCGTTACATTAGTGATAGTGAAATTAATCACCAAGTACAATTAACGTTCGCACCCAAATTTACATTCGTCGGGATGGACTATCATTTACCTCCCCAGTCAAGAAATCATTGAATTTGTATCATATTTACGTGTTCACCACCGAACTTTGTTTTGTTATCATCATTTTCTATATTGATTTTCATCTAGTAACCAAGTTATATTGTTGTTGTTTTTTTTTATTTATTTACCATTGATGTTTCATAAGTGGCTTTCACCAATTCATATTTCATTAGCGTATAAGAGGGTTTCTTTTGTTTTTGTCCTATGCAACCTTATTTGTGTGAATTATATTTTGTTTAATTGAAAGTGTTTGAGTAAGTGTTTTGTTCTGATTTCCTCCACGGGTCACCCCAAGGACAATATCCTTCGCCCTTCCTTTCACCCCGTCCGTTTTCCTTCCCGTAAATGCGTGTTGGACGAGTGCATCAGCGCCCGAACGTCACCCATCAGTTTGAATCGGGAACCCCCCCACCCGCAATCATCTTCAAAGAAGGGGAATATTTTTCATTTATGTGAATTACGAGAAGTGAGTGGCATAGTTTTGTCCCGTACGTGCCATGCGGGAGGGATCTTCGCGGATTTGTATTTTTCTTTTTATTTTTGTGCGACGTCTCCCCCCGGTTCTATTGTGGTATCCGGGCGACTCGGGGGTGGGATGCTACAAGTGGCGCCCGAACAGTGGGACCCTATTATTCTTTGTGTGGTGTAAATTTTCAAGTAAGTGGAGCTTTAGCTTTTGGAAACGAACGACTGAGGGTAATCATAGGGGCAAAATGTTGGCACATTTTTGGAAATTTAGATATTTATTACAATGGGTACTCGTTAGAAGGATCTGAAATATATGGAAGGACGTGATATCGATGAAGTAGAGGATATGGAGAACAGCGAGGAGGACGAGACGGTAGAGGAAAGCGCAGTTGGAGTTGAATCGACCGTTTGGTCAACTCCTACCTTTCATTCCATACCGGCCTCACCGGATTCAAACGATCCGATTTTAGTATTTAAAAAATACTTGTTTTCAGAAAGGGAGGAGAGATGGAGGGAGAAAGAGGAGAGACGGAGGGAGGAAGAGGAAAAGGAGGAAAAGAGGCGGAGGGAGAAAGAGGAGAAGGAGGAAAAGAGACGGAGGGAGGAAGAGGAAAGGGAGGTTAAAAGTCGGAGGGAGAAAGAGGAGAAGGAGGAAAAGAACGGAGGGGGAAAGAGGAGAGACGGAGGGAGGAAGAGGAAAAGGAGTAAGAGAGACGGAGGGGGAAAGAGGAGAGACGGAGGGAGGAAGAGGAAAAGGAGGAAGAGAGACGGAGGGAGTACCGAGAGCTGTTACAAATGTTAAATGGTAAAATATATGTGTAAAAGTAGAAATTAAACGGGAGGTTGACGTTGTCCGCGAGGATTTGTCGGGAGTTATAGGAATTAAGGAACAGGAAGCCATAACGAGGGAGAACGGTTTGAAGGCTCAAATCAGACTGGATATATCCCAGCATGATGAGACAAATGAACAAAGGTTGAATCAGCTAAGTGATAGAATGAGGCGTATGGAGCAAGTTGGTTCCGGACCGGTGTTGGCCGCCTCAATAGCTCCACCAAATAATGGCCTTCATAAACCTGTATTTAAAGGTAAAATTGATCAGAACCATCGAGTGTTTTTGAATGAGGCAGAGGAGTATTTAAAGTTGCTTGCTGTCCCACTGGCTAAAAGGCCATATGTATTTTTAAGTATGATGGAAGGAAACGCTCGTTTGTGGAGAAATGCCTTATTTCCTGTACCAGAAACGTACGACGAAATTAAAAAAAAGTTTTAGCGAAAATATTGGAGTGAAAACGCGCGGTTTGAATACCGAGCTAAAGTAATGACAGAATATTATTCACGTGCGATAGATGGGAAAATGAGTGAACATGCGATGAGTAAAATTGCATCAGCCAGGTCTTGTGAACCTCCAATATGTGATGAGGAACTTAAATTTTTTCTCATACGCCAATTCCCTCCCTGGGTAAGGAACCTCTTAAAAAGTGCGGAGCCGTTGGATTTAGAGAAGTTGGTCATTCTTTTGGAATATTATGACGAGATTTTAGAGGAGGGACAAAACGCTAGGCCGCCGCAAAGGGAAAGGCCACCGTGTGTAAATACCGCACAATGGTCAGCAGGGGCGAACGCAAATCGTAGAGTGTGGCAGAGAAACAATCAGTGGAGAGGGGTGACTAGACCCGAACATGATAGCATGACGGAGATAAGAAGGGAGCAGGTGAATAATTCACTATCCCCTGGCGTGAATCAGGAAACGGGTATTGTGCCTCAACAGCGGAGCCAAACACTTAGTCCAGGGACGGAAAACTAAAAGGGTCCGAGTCGAATTGTCTCGTCGACGCGGATCCCGAGGAGAGAGATGCAATAAAGACAATAGCCACAGTAGTGTTGGAGGGAAATCCTTTTGATGACCTCATGGCGGAGGAAGACGTGACTCTCCCACGGAGAGAATGTCCTCAAATAAAAGTAAAATGTTTGGAAGAATCTGTATTGGCTTTAATAGATACCGGAAGCGAAGTTTCCGCGATTGAAGAGGAGTTATTTGAGAGATTGCTTGAAATAAATCCGAGAATACCCGTTTTGCCATTAAACAAAAGTTTTTTAATTTGTGCGAATCGCGGAAAATCGAATCCCATTACGAAACAAATCCTGGTGCCTGTAGTAATTGGGGGACGGGAGTGTGACACTGTGTGCTTGGTGGTTAAAAGTTTAATCACTAAACTCATTTTGGGAACAGATTGGCTTGCTGAAAACAGGGTAATCATTGATTTTAAAAAAAACGAATTAAAATTAGATGAGCCACGGACAGAGGTACGGTCGTTTGAGGAAATAGGAGCCGGAGGAAAGTGCAAGCCAAACATGGGTAATAACGATGAATTTGATGACGTTAGGAAATCTGTTTCCCAGAACAGTCAATTAACAGCCAATGAAAAAAACGAACTTCAGATGTTATTAAATGAAAACCGTGCAGATTTCTCACTTTCACCAGGTTTGGCAAAGAATTTCGTTCACCGAATTAAATTAAGTGACGAAACACCATTTGCGCAAAAGTCATATCCTATTCCTCACGCATTAGCGAGTAAAGTAAAGGAGCAGATAGACTCGATGTTAGATGGGGGCATAATAGTCCGAGCTTCAAGTCCTTTTGTAAAACCTCTGGTGGTTGTGAAAAAAAAGGATGGTCGCGTGCGTCTGTGTGTTGACGCGAGGAAACTAAATAGCGTCACTCTACCTGAACGAGATGAGCCCCCAAGGATAGAAAGTCTTTTTGCAAAGTTTAGTGGGATGAAATATTTCTCGACTACTGATTTTACCTCTGCCTATTGGCAAATGTTGTTACACCCGGAGGACAGGAAATATACCGCGTTTCAATATGACTCAAGGACATACGTGTTCCAAAGAGTACCCTTTGGATTAAAAAATAGCGGTGCGGCTATGATAAGGTGTTTAAACGAAGCATTGGGGGAAGAAGTAAAACCGTTCACCACGGTGTATGTTGACGATCTATTGATTGCTTCTCCTACATTTTCAGACCATTTGAGTCATTTGAGAATTGTTTTACGAAAAGTTATTGAGGCGGGATTGACTTTAAATGAGGAAAAATCTCAATTTTGCCGAATTCAAGTTCCTTTTCTGGGGCACATATTAACACCCGACGGTATAAAGGCCGATCCGGAGAAAATATAAACCATCGTGGAGACAAAGCCTCCCCGGGGAATCAGACAATTACGTGGTTTCCTAGGCGTTTGTAATTATTATTCACGATTTTGTGAGGGATATTCCCATTTAACAAGCCCCCTTTAAAACCTATTAAAAAGGGGTACGAAATGGGTTTGGACAAAGGAACACCAGAGTAGTTTTGAGGAAATAAAAGGAGCCTTTTTGAAAGCAGTAATGCTCAGATATCCCAATTTTGATAAGCAGATGTACCTTCAAACAGACAGCTCAGATTATGGGTTGGGAGCTGTTCTCTTTCAATATGATCATTTGGGTCGTGAGGCAGTGATTTCTTTCATTGGACGCACCCTTAAAGGACCCGAGATTTTTTATACCACCACGGAAAAGGAGGCTTTGGCGATAATATGGGCATTACAAAAGTAAAGGGCATTAGTCTTCGGCCAAGATTTAATTATCATTTCCGATCATAAGGCTCTTACATTTTTAACCAAATGCAAACTAAATAACAGCCGTTTGACGCGATGGATACTCGCTCTCCAAGAGTTTAATTTTAAAATTGAACACAGGCCTGGTAAGAGAAATTTAGTGCCTGATTGGATAAGCCGACAGTCGGTAGGTGACAATAATTCTGAGGATGAGAAGAAAGGAATTTTTTTGACGGCGACAATTGAATTAAATATAAGTGAGTTTCCCGCGCAGGATATCAGGAGGATTGCTGAACTTCAAGAGCTAGATCCTACGTTGGGGAAAATAAGAAAAGTTCTCAGGGGAGAATTGCAACCTGATGACCCGTTTTTTAAGAGGGCTACCAGTCTTGCAAAGACAGGTGAGTTGTTCGAAGGCATTTTAGCAAAAAAGATGTCAGCAGCTCAAGGAAATGACAGATATAGGTTGTGGGTTCCAGGAGAAATAACAGACGCCCTGATCTGTTTTGCGCACACCCGTTATGGGCATTGTGGTGCAAGAAAAGTGGAAAATTGGCTTCGAGAGAAATATTATTGGACTAGTATGGCTCGCGAGGTACGAGCAAAAATACGTAGGTGCGATCTTTGTCAAAAAACGAAACATCCAAATCAAAGTTGTGAGGGGCCACTTCAAAATATTATTCCAATCGCTCCTAGGCAGGTAGTCGCCATTGATTTGTACGGGCCACTTCCCAGGGCAAAATTTAAAAATAAATACGTGTTTGTTGTGTTAGACGTATTTTCTAAATTTGTCCAAATCTATCCAATCAACAAGCCAACAACGAGAAATTGTCTACGTTTTCTAATAAATAAGTATTTTCCCTTATGCGGCAAACCACAAAGTATATTATCTGATCACGGAACTCAATTTACGAGTAATGAGTGGAAAACGAAACTGCAAAGTTTGGGAGTTCGTATCATTTATTCATCTATTAGAAGGCCCCAAACCAATCCTAGTGAAAGAGTGATGAGGGAACTGTCTAGAGTGTTTCAGGAATATTGTTCAAATGAGCACTCGAAATTGCCGGAAATGATACCACACATAAATAGTTGGTTCAATGAGGTAACTCATGAAAGTACGAAAATGACTCCGACGGAGATTCATTTTGGTCATAAACCTCGGCGTGAGGATGAAATCGTTACGTTGCCGGTAGAGCCGCAAAAATCACAAAATGAAATTCAGCAGTTTGCTAGGATTCATTTGGAATTGGCAGGTCGGAAAAGAAAGGATCAAGAGAGGGCAAAAGGACATCAGTTCAGGGTGGGAGAAAAAGTCCTCTTGAAGACCCCTCGGTCATCCGATTCTAAAAAAAATTTATTTCACAAATTCTCTCATTTGTATACCGGTCCCTTCAGCATTACCAGACATGCGGGGCCAAACTCGTGTCACTTATCTGATCAAGAGGGAAAAGAAATTGGGATATATAATTTTGGAAATTTAAAGGTATACCATGAGCCTATTTGAGAAAAGAGGTGATTTTTTATTTTTGTTTCACATGGGCAAAACTTAATTTCAATCCAATCCAAGGCGAATGGATGTGTTTTTTTTGTTTGTTATTAAACTGCGGATCAGTCTCCTCAAACAGTTTTTGGGAGGGTGCTATGTAATGGTTCAAGCCCTATACAGTGCATTTCTACTCGGCGCATTTTCTTCCCTACAAGTTTACCCACTCTTTCCACGACCTTTTCCAAAACCCCACCCCCAGACCATGGCCCGTGGAGGAAGGCGTGGATGAGTAAGAGGGGATGAATGTGTTTTCGCCGATTTTTGTATGGTTGTGTGCGAGTGTGTGTGTGTGTGTGGGAGGAGGGGAGCACGGGTTTTCCCTGAGTGAGTGGCGTGTTACTCCTCCCTTTCTTCATTGTGCATTACCCCCACCCCATGTTAAGGTATAATAAAAGGTGGTGCGCGTAAGAGAACCTAGAGAATTCCTAAGTAACTGTCGGGCGGAGCCTATGCCCAAAATCAGTGCGACGCACAGCAGGAGGAGAAAAGGGGCCCAAACATTATTTCAGAAAGATTGATCTGGAAGAAGAATCCCCCCCTGTCCGAAGGAGCAAAGGGCCAGCTGAAGAGGACGCATTACCTCCGTTCCGGATGCAGCTTCCTCCAACAAGGGAGAAAGGAGTGCAGTAAATGGAACGAGAGTTTGTTGGATCCAACCTGGTCCAAACTCGGACTACGATAAAGTAAGATTGCAGCTATCCACCCCCCCCAAAGCCCCCTCGTGTCTCCTACCAAGCCAAGTTAAGACAAACAGTCACGGAACGCACCCGTTACATTAGTGAAAGTGAAATTAATTACCAAGTACAATTAACGTTCGCACCCAAATTTACATTCGTCGGGATGGACTATCATTTACCTCCCCAGTCAAGGAATCATTGAATTTGTATCATATTTACGTGTTCACCACCGAACTTTGTTTTGTTATCATCATTTTCTGTATTGATTTTCATATAGAAATCAAGTTATATTGTTGTTGTTTTTTTTTTATTTATCATTGATGTTTCATAAGTGGCTTTCACCAATTCATATTTCATTAGCGTATAAGAGGGTTTCTTTTGTTTTTGTCCTATGCAACCTTATTTGTGTGAATTATATTTTGTTTAATTGAAAGTGTTTGAGTAAGTGTTTTGTTCTGATTTCCTCCACGGGTCACCCCAAGGACAATATCCTTCGCCCTTCCTTTCGCCCCGTCCGTTTTCCTTCCCGTAAATGCGTGTTGGACGAGTGCATCAGCGCCCGAACGTCACCCATCAGTTTGAATCGGGAACCCCCCCACCCGCAATCATCTTCAAAGAAGGGGAATATTTTTCATTTATGTGAATTACGAGAAGTGAGTGGCATAGTTTTGTCCCGTAGGTGCCATACGGGAGGGATCTTCGCGGATTTGTATATTTCTTTTTATTTTTGTGCGACGTCTCCCCCCGGTTCTATTGTGGTATCCGGGCGACTCGGGGGTGGGATGCCACAGTATATACACAATGATTTTATTGTGCAAGAAATGTCCGACACAGAGGGGAGAGGGAAGGCAAGGAATTGATCGGGAAGGGGTTCGGTGATGAGGATGTGATAAGTTTTGCATCTTGCACGGTTGCAGGGCGAGGGCTGTGGTTTAATATAGGTACTTTGTTTGGGCAGTGTTACCTTCCAGTCACCGTTCATGCTTCCTCCCACAAAGCTCTGTTTGACCAATGCTATAAAGTGGGAATATTAGCCTCCCTCCCCTCGTCTACCACCCCCCTAGAACTGAAGGACTTAGAGCAGGCATGCATGTGGGCTTTCCGTGCATTTTATGGTCCAGGAATCAACCGCGCCCACTAGAAAGAACAACCCATCCCCGTCCACCGTTTTGCCTCCCTCCGTATTTGCCCTCTGCCTTGCACCCTTCCTTATGCCCTTTCCTCACTTTCTCTCCTCTTCTCACTTGTGAAAGATGGGCTGCGTCCCATCAAAAATTTGTAAAAACAACCTTTCCCCGTAAGTTCCTCACTTTTATTTTATTTTTCGTTTTTCTGTCAATTTCTAAGTTTTTTTAGTGTGCCCACTCCAGGGTAAGAAGAAGTTCCTCGCAGATTAACACTCGCAGATTCACCTGATATCGCTGCACTGAAAATACCTGCATGCCGTGTAAAAAACTGAAACCAACCGGAGTTTTCCCTAAATGTCTCGGAGCGATTACCAACCTTGCCTTTTCGTATTAATTCATAATGAACTTTCCGTATTTACTGAGCGCTAGGTGAAAGTGGGTGCGGCTGAGGTCACTAATGTTTTAACCTCGTCTTTATTCAGTATAAGAAATCGCGAGTTTAACCTTCCGCGCAATACCGCTTTCACGCTCTCCATTTTCTAAGCAATTTACCTCTTACAATTTCTCTTCTAGGTTTATGGTTTTCCTTGATAACTTCTTGATCTTTCTACCTGTATTCCTATTTTTCGCCATTTTTCTCTGGACTTTTACTCTTTATGGATTTATCGAAATCACCTTTTACTGCGGAACTGTATTTCTAAGACGCAGAGAGCCTAAGACTGCTGAGAGGGAACGAAGCTTTTGTGTTTGAGACTCTATAGCAGACCCTTTTGTGTGTTGATGCTTTTCAAACGCATTTCCACCTCCCCCCATTTCTCCCCCTTGGCCGATGACCTTGAAGGCTTAAGCTTAGACCCTCTACCTGGAAGTCTATCGCCAGGTAACCTATGACGACAAAAATTACGTCTGAAACCGTATTACTTTCTTATAACTCACTTCCACTAGCTCCAGGCATAATTAATGATCTAAATTAACAATTGTCATTCTGTTAAGGAGACGAGATAAATTACTTCGGTAGGCCGGCTATATGGACTCAATGACGAGTAATGCTTTTGACCTTTGCTCAGCAATGGATTTCGAATAATGTATAAACAAAAAATATTTGACGCAAGCAGTACTATTAATATGCGTAAAATTACAGCAATTTCGTGCGTACTTAGCACAAGTTAACCTTTTATCGTGGGAGCGTTAAATTTTTTTTATTAGGCTACACTGCGTTGGGATGTTATCCCGAAGAATTAATTTGCGCTATATCGGAATTGCGCTATACGAGGTATGGGTGTACTTGGAAGATTCTTTTCTAACTCAAAATGGCGACTCCATTTGTTAGAGAGAATTCTGATAAACCGATTTAAGAATGTGACATGTGACTGATAATCTATGGAATGAAATTCATTGAAATGAAAGGCGGAAAATAGGAGTACAAATGAAGCATTTTAAATGCCATCGAAACTTAAATCGTAGAACTTGGTCTGTAAGAATTTTTGAAACTGGAACTATTAGCAGGATTTAAGTGACAATTTTATGCTATTATCCCCCAGTTCAATCTATTGTTTCAACTCATCCCTTTATCTTATTTTGTGTCAATTTTTCAACATTGATTATAATTAAAATCACGAAGTATTAAAAAATACATTATTTTTAAGTTTGGTGATAATAGCTGATGGTGAACAGTGAGGTCTACTTGATATTATTTGGTTATGTTTCCTATGAATGTTGCAACAGACATTCTGCGGGCAAATGGAATAAATGAATCACATTTGCCATACGTGCGTAATAAAAATATTATTTCCGAATTTTTCAGTCCTATTTAGAAGTATACCTTTGGAATCTTCAACCAATTAAAAACTAATTTAAGTCCCATCTTCGAGAGTACTTTCATTTTAACGAGTGAAATGTTGCTAATTAGTTCCTTTGGTTACGACAAATTCATTAAATCCGAAAAAAAATTGAATCCGCTATAATTGATATTAATAGTGCCTCTGAGGTACCATGCTCTATAAAAAACCAGCTTGAATTTCCAAATAATCCATTTCCTTGTAATGAAAAAAGACGCATCATTAAATGTGGATGAGATCATCAGGGAATGAGTCTCTTATTTTTCAAAATATATTTCTATTTCCAGCTGAATACATTTCGTTCTCTTAAGTATATGATACGTTAGTCTTGGCCAAAGGGTTGCGGAGCCGTGGGAAGAAATGTTCAACTATTCCAAAGAATGAGTTAGTAAAAGGACTAAGAACCAATGCCTCACGAAGAAAGCACTTTGCTTCAAAGCCACGCCGGAATTACTTTGGCTTGTAGATCTACTACCATTGTTACAATGAGAAAAGCGAATGTTTGTAATTCTCGCCAATTATTTTACATCGAAATACAAATGCTAAGAGAGAAAATCTGACGTTAGTGACGAGATCATTCTTCCTACAGAACAAGTATCAGGAGCAATTACACAAGGGTACAGGTTTCTATGATTAATGGATTGTAATTTCAAGTTTCGTGGGTTTTTCTACGTGAGTTAAGGAACAAACAGCTCTTACAAGTGGTAACGTTGGAGCATAATTCCAGAATATCTGACGAAAATCGTCTTACACCCAAACCTGTAGAGTAGTAGATAAAACTGTAGATACGCCGTATGGAATTGTTACATAATCAGACCATGTTACTGACGCTGACATATAAATAAAATGAATCACTAATGTTTTTTAAGATAGACGTGTTAAATGTGATCTCTTATCTCATTAATTTTTGAATTGATATTCAACCAATTTGCTTTTCACTAAAAACACGTGAGTAATATGCGTAGGTACTTGAAAAAAATGGACATGAATTACCCAATAAACCTCAAAACCGTAGCATAAAATAAAATAAATATTTTGTATCAGTCCAGGGGAACCCCTTCCACGCACCCACACTTTCTCCTACGTCCTCCCGCTCTGCCCCCTTCCAACGAAATTAAAATAGATTTGAGATCCCGAGTCACTCCTCCTCTGCCACCTTCCTTCGCTTTTCGGCTTTATTTATTTTTTCAATTGTCCTGCTTTCTTTTCGTCTGGGAAGTGCTCATATTTCAAGTTCCCACGAATATAGCGTTTTTTTTCGACGCATATGACCTACGAAAACCTCGAGCTCACAAAATAGCTGCAAATGAGGCAAGGAATTTTTTTCAAGGATCAAAAGAACAAGTAGGTGTGCCAACCTGATAAACTTAAAATTACCATAAATACGCAAATAATCTTCCCATACCCCAGTTACCCCGAAGCACCTTATATCCTGAACAATGCATAACAACTTTTGGCATTTCGTTACTTTCTTCTTTTCTTACATAGGAAGTCATCTGCTTCCTGCCTTCATAAATGGTTATATCTGATATAACCATTGATGTAAATGATACATGTGGTAAATTAATATTTAGGAAAATAGGTAGTAAAGTCAAAAAGTCGTTTAATGTAATGAAAGAGTAATTTCAAAAAGCGCTGGATACTGTCGAAAACATTATATAATTACTAGCAAGACCCCCATAGGAGTAACAAATTCCAGGTGGAGCCAGTAAAAAGTAAATAAAATTAGTAAAATAAAGCTTGTGAAAGGCGTTAATTCACTCTAGCTATAGCGGAATATAAATAAAAAGTTGTTTTTTCATATAAAAGAATTATTTTTACTCGTCCTACTGAATGGATAACCATGAAGGCAATATCGCAAAACAAAATCAAAGGCACCACGCTAAAAATACAAAAGCACTTTAAAAGATAGAATCGGAATCATCAATTACACGTGAATAGAATCGCTTTAAATATTGTCGCCACAAAAACGTTCTTTGGGTACCCCTGGGACATTTCCCAACGCCCAGGATAGAATAAAGTCTATCTTTACGAAAGGAGCAAACGTGGAAAAATCCGTCGACGCTGATATGGCAACGCACGCAGCCATTGGAATAGCTATCCGTGCCCATGAAATTATTGGAATCAGCCAGCTAAATGAGCGATTTGTGAAATTTGCTTTCATTTAAATGTAATAGGATATTTAAGGCCGTTTTATAGGAGGTACTTCCTCGCGACTCCAATGGATTAATATAAGAACGGGACATCAACCAGCCGCGACATACCTTTTTTGATAAACACTTGACCCTTATAAATAGGAATTGGAGTTTGTTCT
This sequence comes from Ischnura elegans, assembly GCF_921293095.1. Classification (NCBI taxonomy): domain Eukaryota; kingdom Metazoa; phylum Arthropoda; class Insecta; order Odonata; family Coenagrionidae; genus Ischnura; species Ischnura elegans. The sequence continues at coordinate 153,354,924 of NC_060246.1, forward strand.
AGCCTCTACGATAGCGAACACGCATCTTTCAAGATAGTAATGCCATTATTTTTCTCGGGGTATAATCGTGCGACCTGTCAGAAGGATGCTATCAAAATTTTCTTTCATGATAGCTTTCACTTACTCCGATGACTTTCCAAAAAATTAAATTCAATACTCAGAATTAACACAGGTAATAATATATCGGAGACCAAATGAAAACGAACAAAACCGAATTTAAAACAATGCCTAATTAAAAATACTTCTCCAAGCATTCTAAAACCGTAGATTTTACTGCATTACTTCCCTAGAGGGGAAATGATGAAACACTTCCACTATATAATTTCCATCCAAGAGAGAGATATGAAATGGTCAGAGAATGGGAAAGAGGTTGCAACAAAACAAAGAAGGAAATGAAGGGAAAACCCCTGGAGACTAACGTAGCATTGCTGAAGGATAATCTGACCGATGTGGGGACAACATCTGGAGAAATTGATCTAGCCTTACATTATCGCGATAAATCACGGAATTTTTTGAATGAACATATATAATAATTCCATTTAAATTGATTTTCAATCGACACTGCACTCATTTTAGCCTCACGTATTCATTCTTCACTCATTATCTGGAGATTTCTCTCGCAATTTCCTCAGATTTCCTTATTCAATCGTTCAAATGGAATTATTGTTGAGTTGGTTTATAATTAGTAATCGACAATACTAACACACACTCATGTAAAATCCCTTTTCAGGAATTTATGAGGACCTAATTACCTCCTTTTCTGTAATTATGAGGGCCGTATCGAGTGGACTTAAAGTAAATGATACGGTTTTCTCAGCTTGTTGTCTGAAAACAGCTACATTCTTCGTTAAAATTCTATTTTTTCCTTGATATTTTGGTACCTGAAGGTCATTGTGCCCCTGGCGAGTTTCCTTCCCGCATCACTTTTGCCTATTTTTAATTGATATTGTCATCCTAAGCAAGATTGTGGCATACATCATCCAATATAAGTTTGTTTGCATCTTTACAACACACCGTTGATAAAAACCTTCCTTAATTTAATAATACTTTTGACTGCCAATTTTTGGTCAGCTTTTTCTATTATAGCCCACTGTGCGTCGTGTCCTTGGCTTTATAAAAACCAAGGGTTTTGATATGCTTCTTCCTAAATGGAGTTTAATTAACTCATTTAATGCCTAATTTTGGCTAACTTTTAGAATCCTAGTTTCACTAAGTTCACTCCTATGATGACTTAAATCTTTTTTTACAATGATATTACGTTTAGTTAACAGTAGTTAATAGTTAATTGGAATTAATTCACCCATTTAATGCAAAAACAGCTATATACTACAAAAATAGCAAGCAAGAGCGAGGTTTCTAAGATAGACATATTTGGCAACAGCGCAGGAAGCCAAAAAGATACCGCCGTGGTGGTAAATATACAAAATGGATTCCAAAATGATGATCAAATGTAAAAAATATACTCCGGACGCCATAATGATTGGATATGAAATGATGCCAAAATGTAACCTGTCTGTACGGATTCAAGATGCACGTATATCTCCTGCAAATATATAATTTTAGTAAAACAAAATAGTACGAGAGGTAGTAAATCACTCGGTCGTTCAAAATACGCGATAGTATAGCAATATATATATATATATATACGAATGTTTAAAAACACAGTCACTAAAAATAGACACAAAATAAAAAGAAAACACTCACACGAAAAATAAAACTGAGAGACTTTCGCGGTTGTAGCCGCTTCATCAGTCAAGGAGAGATTCTCTCCTTGACTGATGAAGCCGCGAAAGATACAACCGCGAAAGTCTCTCAGTTTTATTTTTCGTGTGAGTGTTTTCTTTTTATTTTGTGTCTATTTTTAGTGACTGTGTTTTTAAACATTCGTATTATGTGCAACGTTGCATCGCATTTCTGCAAAACATTGAATATATATATATATATATATATATATATATATATATACATCCCGCTATCATTTTGCCTTCCCTACACTCTGCATCGTTTTGGCGTCCACCAGAAATAGTTATATATATTGCTATATTATCGCGTATGTTGAACAACCGAGTGATTTCCTACCTTGTGTACTATTTTGTTTTACGAAAATTATATATTTGCAGGAGATATACGTGCATCTTGAATCCGTACAGACAGGTTACATTTTGGCATCATTTCATATCCAATCATTATGGCGTCCGGAGTATATTTTTTACATTTGATCATCATTTTTGAATCCATTTTGTATATTTACCACCACCGCGGTATCTTTTTGGCTTCCTGCGCTGTTGCCAAATATGTCTATCTTATAAACCTCGCTCTTGCTTGTTATTTTTGTAGTATATAGCTGTTATTGCATTCAATGGGTGAAAGTATTCCAATTAACTATTAACTACTGTTAACTAAACGTAATATCAGTGTAAAAAAAGATTAAAGTCATCATGGGAGTGAACTTCGTGAAACTAGGATTCAAAAAGTCAGCCAAAATTAGGCATTAAATGAGTTAATTAAACTCCATTTAGGAAGAAGCATATCTAAACCCTTGGTTTTTATAAAGCCAAGGACACGACGCACAGTGGGCTAAAATTAAAAAAAGCTGGCCAAACATCGGAGGTCTTAAGTATTATTAAATTAAGGAAGGTTTTTATCAACGGTGTGTTGTAAAGATGCAATCAAACTTATTTAGGATGATGTATGCCACAATCTTGTTTAGGAGGACATTATCAATTAAAAATAGGCAAAAGTGATGCGGGAAGCAAACTCGCCAGGGGATCATAGACCTTCTGGTACGGAAATATCAAGGGAAAAATATAATTTTAGCTTAGAATGTAGCTGTTTTCAGACAACAAGCTGAGAAAACCGTATCATTTAAATCACGTCCACTCGATACGGCCCTCAAAATTACAGAAAAGGGGGTAATTAGGTCCTCAGATATTGCTAAAAAGGGATTTTACAAGAGTCTGTGTTAGTATTGTCGATTACTAATTATGAATCAACTCAACAATAATTCCATTTGAACGATTTAATAAGGAAATCTGAAGAAATTGCGAGAGTAACCTCCAGATAATGAGTGAAGAGTGAATACGTGAGGCTAAAATGAGCGCAGTGTCGATTGAATGTCAATTTAAATGGAATTAATATATTATTGAGTGTACTTATGCGAAGTTCTTTCAAAAGATTCCGTGATTTCTCACGATAATGTACGGCTAAATCAATTTCTCCAGATATTGTCCCCCCATCTGTCAGAATATCCTTCAGCAATGCTACGTTAGTCTTCAGAGGTTTTCCCTTCCTTTCATCATCAAGTCATCGGAGTAAGTGAAAGCTATCATGAAAGAAAATGTATATAGCATCCTTCTGAAAGGTCGTACGATTATACCCCGAGATAAATATTGGCTTCACTATCTTGAAAGATGCGTATTCGCTAGCATTGAGGCTAGAACAAACTCTATCTCCCATTTACAAGGTTCAAGCTCTTGTCAAAAAAGGTATGCCGCGGCTCGTTGATGTCCCGTTCTTATATTAATCCATCGAAGACGCGAGGAATTACCTCCTATAAAACGACCTTAAATATCCTATTACATTTAATATGAAAGCAAATTTCACAAATCGCTCATTTTGCTGGCTGATTCCAATAATTTCATGTGCACCGATAGCTATTCCAATGGCTGCGTTCGTTGGCATATCAGCGTCGTCGGCATTTTACCACGTTTGCTCCTTTCGCGTTGGGCGTTGGGAAATGTCCCAGACGTACCCAAATAACGTTTTGTGGCGACAATATTTAAAGCGATTCTATTCACATGTAAATGATGATTCTGCTTCTATCTTTTGAAAGTGCTTTTGTATTTTTAGCGTGGTGCCTTTGATTTTGTTTTGCGATATTGCCTTCATGGTTATCCATTCTGTAGGACGAGTAAAAATAATTCTTTAATATGACAAAATAACTTTTTATTTATATTCCGCTATAGCTAGAGTGAATTAACGCCTTTCAAAAGCTGTATTTTACTATTTTTATTTACTTTTTACTAGCTCCAGCTGGAATCTACTACTCCTATAGGGGTCTTGCTAGTAATTATTTAATATATTTGACAGTATCCAGCGCTTTTTAAATTACTCTTTGATTACATTAAACGGCTTTTTGACTTTACTATGTATTTTCCTAAAAATTAATGAAAATGACATGGAGATACTTATTATATAAATTAACCTCACTAATTAATAGCTTAAATATTCCTTCAACGTAACCTTTTTGCTCAGCTGTAGATAATGGCGGTATGTATACGGAAAACTCAGGAGGGCGCTGGACTAACCTACTCACTTGAAGGCCTTGAAAATTCTTTAAATGATGTAAAATTGGGAACAAAACAACTCGTGGGCAGCCTTGTTTTACCGCATTCCTAGGACTACTGTACAACGACATGTCTCTGGAACCCTGGGGAAATGACACACATCTCAACGCCCAAGTAAGGGTGATGGGGTTTGACTTCCTGTTTCTCTGCTGCTGAGGAAAAGAATTTGTCAATGCAATAAACGTTATGGAAAAAATGGCTTTGGATATCATTAGCAAAAAAATTGAACAAATCGCATTCACCTAATATATTGGCGAAAATCGTTGAAAAAGGAGAGGGTAAATGGGTACAGATCATCAACTGCTTATAAGAGAATTTCTTTCGGTAAGGAAGTGGCTGAGTGATATTTTTAAAATTGGTGCTAAACAGATTATTGTGTGGCAGTAATTTTTAAACCTTACCTGCGAAGGAAACGAAAATAACCTTCATTACGCCCATGCCTCGTATAGCGCAAGGGATGCGTTCCTTGGGGTCTTTGCGCTGTACGAAATTGCGTTATATGAGAGCGTTTTAACAATGGGAATATAGGGATGCGTTCCTGGTGGCATAGGCATTGGGTATTGAATTTCCTCTAAACCATATCTATTCCTATTAATAACTTTAGAAAACCTTTTTCATAAAAACATTTATAATTTAAAATAGCTTTAAAGATAGTAGGCATGCATTCAAAGATTTTTGTTCACGTAAAAAAAATTCGTACGAGCTTTAGAAATTCCCTCCTGTTATTCGGGTGGGCTAACCTCTGCTATCTCAGGGGTTCATAACGCATTGCCGGCAGTTGACAAATTTTCAAACCAACCTAGAAACAATCACTGCCTCATCTAGGCCCCTTTTTCGCTCATCCGAATACCAGGCTATTGCTAATTTGAATATAATTTCATTGCTCGCCGAGTGTGTGAATGTAAAATCAGAGCTGGCTTAAATTTGAAGTCCCATTAAGCATTAGCAGCTACGTGAAATAGTCTTTAAATGGCTTGAAATCTGACGCAGTTTTCCTTCCCTGAAAATGAATGAACGAGATTGCATTCTTTTCCGAAACAATATCGTCTCGTCAGCACTAAAAACTAGTTGAGGAAGAAAGGAGCCACTTTCAATCACAGCTTGGAGTTCATCAGAAAATGTTTCGGTGACTCCGCAATCAACACTCGCAGATTCACCTGATATCGCCGCACTGAAAATACCTGCTTGCCGTGTAAAACACTGAAAGCAACCGGATTTTTCACTAAATGTCTCGGAGCGATAACCAACCTTGCCTTTTCGTATTTCAAAATGAACTTTCCGTATGTGCTGAGCGCTTGGTGGAAGTGGGTGCGGCTGAGATCACTAATGTTTTAACTTCGTCTTTATTCAGAATAAGACATCGCGAGTTTATTCTTCCGCGCAATATCGCTTTCACGCTCTCCATTTTCAAAGCAATTTACCTCTTACAATTTCTCTTCTAGGTTTATGGTTTTCCTTGATAACTTCTTGATTTTTCTACCTGCATTCCTGTTTTTTGCCATTTTTCTCTGGACGTTTACTCTTTATGGCTTTATCGAAATCACCTTCTACTGCGGAACTGTATTCCTGAGACGCAGAGGGCCTAAGACTGCTGAGAGGGAACGAAGCTTTTGTGTTTGAGACTCTATAGCAGACCCTTTTGTGTGTTGATACTTTTCAAACGCAACTCCACCACCCCTCTATTTCTCCCCCGTGATTACCGATGACCTTGAGGGCTGAAGCGTAGATCCTCTCCCTGGAAGTCAATCGCCCGATAGCCTATGATGACGAAAATTACGTCTCAAACCTTATTACTTTCTTTTACCTCACTTCCACTAGCTCCAGGCATAGTTTATGATCTAAATTAACAATTGCCATTCTGTTAAGGATACGAGATAAACTACTTCGGTAGGCCGGCTATATGGACTCAATGACGAGTAATGCTTTTGGCCATTGCTCAGCAATGGATTTCGAATAATGTATAAACAAAAAAGATTTGAGGCAAGCAGTACTATTAATATGCGTAAAATTGTAGCAATTTCGTGCGTACTTAGCGCAAGTTAACCTTTTATCGTGGGAGCGTTAAATTTTTTTTGATGAGGCTACACTGCGTTGGGATGTTTCCCCGAAGAATTAATTTTCGCTGTATCGGAATTGCGCTATACGAGGCATGGGTGTACTTGGAAGATTCTTTTCTAAATCAAAATGACGACTCCATTTGTAAGAGAGAATTCTGATAAACCGATTTAAGAATGTGATATGTGACTGAAAAACTATGGAATGAAATTCATTGAAATGAAAGACGGAAAATAGGAGTACAAATGAAGCATTTTAAATGCCATCGAAACTTAAATCGTGGAACTTGGTCTATAAGAATTTTTGAAACTGGAACTATTAGCAGGATTTAAGTGACAATTTTATGCTATTATCCCCCAGTTCAATCTATTATTTCAACTTATCCCTTTATCTTATTTTGTGTGAATTTTTCAACATTGATTATAATTAAAATCACGAAGTGTTAAAAAAATACATTATTTTTATGTTGCTGATAATATCTGAAGGCTGAACTGTGGGGTCTACATGATATTATTTGCTTGTTTCCTATGAATGCCGCTACTGACATTCTGCGAGCAAATGGAATAAATAAATCACATTTGCCGTACGTGCGTAGTAAAAATATTCTTTCCGAATTTTTCAGGGCTATGTAGAAGAAAACCTTTGGAATCTTCAACCAATTAAAACCTAATTTAATTTCCATCTTCGAGAGTACCTTCATTATTACTTTGTGAAATGTTGCTAATTAGGTCTTTTTGTCACGAAAAATTCATTATATTCGAAAATAAATTGAATCCGCTATAAGTAAGATTAATTGAGCCTCTGAGGTATCATGGTCTAGAAAAAACCAGCTTGATTTTTCAAATAATCCATTTTCTTATAACAAAATAAGACGCATCATTAAATTTGGATGAGATCCTCAGGGAATGAGACTGATTTTTCAAAATATATTTCTATTTCCAGCTGAATAAATTTCGTTCTCTTATGTATATGATGCGTTAGTCTTGGCCAAAGGGTTGCGGAGCCGTGGGAAGAAATATTTAACTTTTCCAAAGAATGAGTTAGTAAAAGAACTAAGAACCAATGCCTCACGAAGAAAGCACTTCCGTCCACAGCCAACCCGGAATTACTTTGGCTTGTAGATCTACTACCATTGTTACAATGAGAAAAGCGAGTGTTTGTAATTCTCGCTAATTATTTTTTATCGAAATACAAATGCTAAGAGAGAAAATCTGACGTTAGTGACGATATCATTCTTCCTACATAACAAGTATTAGGAGCATAAATAACAGTGGTACAAGTTTCTATGAATAATGGATTGCAATTTCAAGTTTCGTGGGTTTTTCTACGTAAGTTAAGGAACAAACAGCTCTTATAAGGGGTTACGTTGGAGCATAATTCCAGAATATCTGACGAAAATCGTCTAACACCTAAACCTGTAGAGTGGTAGATAAAACTGTAGATGCGCCGTATGTAATTGCTACTTAATCAGACCATGTTACTGACGCTGACATATAGATAAAATGAATCACTTATGTTTTTTAAGATCGACGTGTTAAATGTGATCTCGTATCTCATTAATTTTTAAATTGATATTCACCCAATTTGCTTTTCACTCAAAACACGTGAGTATTATGCGTAGGTACTTGTACAAAATGGACATGAATTACCCAATAAACCTCAAAACCATTGCATAAAATAAAAGAAATATTTTGTACCAGTCTAGGGGAACCCCTTCCACGCATCACATTTTCTCCTACGTCCTCCCGCTCTGCCCCCTTCCAACGAAACAAAAATAGATTTGAGATCCCGAGTCACTCCGCCTCTGCCACCTTCCCTCGCTTTTTGGCTTTTTTTCAATCGTCCTGCTTTCTTTTCGTCTGGGAAGCGCTCATATTTCACGTTCCCACGAATATAGCGTTTGTTTTTCGACGTATATGACCGAAGGAAACCTCGAGCTTTTGAGTCTCTCCTGTACTGCCCCCTCCCTCTGCTCTTAGGCCTTCTGTTATTTTTCAATCGTCCTGCCTTCCCTTAGTCTGCGAACCGCTCCTATTTCACGTTCCCACGAATATAGCGTTGCTTTTTCGATGCATACGACATACGGGAACCTCAAAATCATTAGTCACTCCTCCCCTGCCCCCTTCCTTTGCTCTTTGACTTTCATTTATTTTTTCAAGCTTCCTGCCTTCCCTTCGTCTGAGAATCGCTCTTATTTTTCGTTCCCACGAATACAGCGTTAGTTTTTCGATTCATACGACATGCGGCGACCTTCAGATCGTGAGTCTCTCCTCCCCTGCCTCCTCCCTCTGCTATTAGGCCTTCTTTTATTTTATTGTAATCAAGAAAATATGTGAGTGGTTATATGATTAAGAACATAGGTATCCAATTATACTTTTAGAGGATAGTAAAATCAGTCGCATTCATTATTTCTCTTGATTTTTTGCGCAAAATATTAATACTGAAAAGACGGCTTTCCTGATACACTAATCCTAATTTATTTTACTCAAATCCCCCCAAAGAATTATTTTAGAGCCCATTAAAATACCGTGATAGCAGTAATGTTGTTATTGAAGTTACCAGAGCGCAAGTCCTTTTAACTGACTTTGGACCAAGTAAAAACTGGAGCGGTAGCGCGGGATGACGCGCACTCGGCTGACGCGCAGTCAGCCGAGGGATCAAAACTCCTCGAAGAGGCTTGGGCAAGAGAAATTCATAGCAGAACCAGGCAGAGCGGTGTTGCCAAGCAGTGGACGCCACTTGCTGCTTAGACTGTGCGGAGATATTCGGGGGCACGGTATTCACCGCGGTCAGCGCCGCTCGGCCCGGAATTATGCCGAACTAATAATATACGAAATTTGCACATATTGCTAACAAATTGGCGTCCATACTTATTTTCGGAAATAGGGTCTACGTGATGTAATTAGTCGATTCCAGCGATTTTTACACGTTTGTAATCCGGCGTCCGGTATACGGCCGCCAAATTACACTCGGACGCCAGATTGAATGCAACTTGCTCGTTAACGGTAGCCAAAATGATAGCGGGATTTATATATATATATATATATACATCCCGCTATCATTTTGCCTTCCTTACACTCTGCAACGTTTTGGCGTCCACCAGAAATAGTTATATATATTGCTATATTATCGCGTATGTTGAACAACCGAGTGATTTCCTACCTCGTGTACTATTTTGTTTTACGAAAATTATATATTTGCAGGAGATATACGTGCATCTTGAGTCCATACAGACAGGTTACATTTTGGCATCATTTCAAATCCAATCATTATGGCGTCCGGAGTATATTTTTTACATTTGATCATCATTTTGAAATCCATTTTGTATATTTACCACCACCGCGGTACCTTTTTGGCTTCCTGCGCTGTTGCCAAATATGTCTATCTTAGAAACCTCGCTCTTGCCTGTTAATTTGTAGTATATAGCTGTCTGTAGTATATAGCTTATTGCATTATATGGGTGACTTAATTCCAATTAACAATTAACTACCGTTAACTAAACGTAATATCACTGTAAAAATAGATTAAAGTCATCATAGGAGTGAACTTTCTGAAACTAGGATTCTAAAAGTTAACCAAAATTAGGCATTAAATGAGTTAATTAAACTCTATTTAGGAAGAAGCATTTCAAAGCCCTTGGTTTTTATAAAGCCGAGGACACGACGCACAGTGGGCTAAAATCGAAAAAAGCTGGCCAAAAATCGGCAGTCTTAAGTATTATTAAATTAAGGAAGGTTTTTGTCAACGGTGTGTTGTGAAGATGCAATCAAACTTATATTGGATGATGTATGCCACAGTCTTGCATAGGATGACAATATCAATTAAAAATAGGCAAAAGTGATGCGGGAAGCAAACTCGCCAGGGACACATAGACCTTCTGGTACGGAAATATCAAGGGAAAAATAGAATTTTAGCTACTAATGTAGCTTTTTTCAGACAACAAGCTGAGAAAACCGTATCATTTACTTTAAGTCCACTCGATACGGCCCTCAAAATTACAGAAAAGGGGGGTAATTAGGTCCTCAGAAATTCCTGAAAAGGGATTTTACGTAAGTCTGTGTTAGTATTGTGGATTACTAATTATTGACCAACTCAACAATAATTCCATTTGAACGATTGAATAAGGAAATCTGAGGAAATTGCGAGAGGAACCCCAGATAATGAGTGAAGAGTGAATACGTGAGGCTAAAATGAGTGCAGTGTCGATTGAACGTCAATTTAAATGGAATTATTACATAAATGAGTGTACTTATGCAAAGTTCTTTCAAAAGATTCCATGATTTCTCACGATAATTTAAGGCTAGATCAATTTCTCCAGATGTTGTCCCCCCTTCTGTCAGATTATCCTTCAGCAATGCTACGTTAGTCTCCAGAGGTTTTCCCTTCCTTTCCTTCTTTGTTTTGTTGCAACCTCTTTCCCATTCTCTGACCATTTCATACCTCTCTCTTGGATGGAAATTATATAGTGGAAATGTTTCGTCATTTCCCCTCTAGGAAAGTAATGGAGTCAAATCTTCGGTTTTGGAATGCTTGGAGGAGTATTTTTAATAAGGAATAGTTTTAAATTCGGATTTGTTCGTTTTCACTTGGTCTCCGATATATTATTACCTGTGTTCATGCTGAGTGTTGAATTTCAATTTTTGGAAAGTCATCGGTGTAAGTGAAAGCTATTACGAAAGAAAATTTTGATAGCATCCTTCTGACAGGTCGTACGATTATACCCCGAGAAAAATAATGGCTTCACCATCTTGAAAGATACGTATTCGCTAGCATAGAGGCTAGAAAAAACTCCATCTCCCATTTACAAGGTTCAAGTGTATATCAAAAAAGGTATGTTGCGGCTCGTTGATGTCCCGTTCTTATATTAATCCATTGGAGTCGTGAGGAAGTACCTCCTATAAAACGGCCTTAAATATCCTATTACATTTAAATGAAAGCAAATTTCACAAATCGCTCATTTTGCTGGCTGATTCCAATAATTTCATGTGCACGGATAGCTATTTCAATGGGTACGTTCGTTGGCATATCAGCGTCGACGGCATTTTACCACGTTTGCTCCTTTCGTAAAGATGGACTTTATCGTATCCTGGGCGTTGGGAAATGTCCCAGACGTATACAAATAACGTTTTTGTGGCGACAATATTTAAAGCGATTCTATTCACGTGTAAATGATGATTCTGCTTCTATCTTATGAAAGTGATTTTGTATTTTAGCGTGGTGCCTTTGATTTTGTTTTGCGATATTGCCTTCATGGTTATCCATTCCGTAGGACGAGTTAAAATAATTCTTTTATATGAAAAAACAACTTTTTATTTATATTCCGCTATAGATATAGTGAATTAACGCCTTTCATAAGCTGTATTTTACTCATTTTATTTACTTTTTACTGGCTCCAGCTGTAATTTGCTACTCCTATAGGGGTCTTGCTAGTAATTATTTAATACTTTCGACAGTATCCAGCGCTTTTTAAAATTACTCTTTCATTACAATAAACGACTTTTTGACTTTACTACGTATTTTCCTAAAAATTAATTTGCCACATGTATCGTTTTATATCAATGGTTATATCAGATATAACCATTTAAGAAGGCAGGAAGCAGACGGCCTCCTATGTAAGAAAAAAAGAAAGTAACGAAACGCCGAAAATATTATGCATTGTTTAGGATATAAGGTGCTTCGGGGTAACTGGGCATGGGTTAATTATTTGCGTAATTATGGTAATTTTAAGTTTATCAGGTTGGCTCACCTACTTGTTCTTTTGATCCTTGAAAAAAATGCCTTACCTCGTTTGCAGCTATTTTGTGATTTTGGGCTACTGTGGAATTTTAGTGTGGAGATTTTTCATAGCAACAACCTGTTGTCTCTGTTAGATTTTCGTGATTTCTTTTTAATGTTTAGTGTAATTCCAAACTATTAACAACTTTAGGATAAACGTGAAGGTTGATTCTGTTCACGAATACGTTGTTCTCACCCTTATACTTTCTGTGGGTTTCGTAATAGGGGTGTTCCAGTTACCTCAAAAGTTTTTAATTGCTGGAGTAACAGGTGCTTCATGGACCAAGTTACTTCAATAGTTAATATGAATGAAAATGACATGGAGATACTTATTATATAAATTAACCTCACTAATCAATAGCTTAAATATTCCTTCGACGTAATCTTTTTGCTCAACTGTAGATAATGGCAGTAAGTACAAGGAAAACTCAGGAGGGCGCTGAACTAACCTACTCGATTGAAGGTCTTGAAAATTCTTTAAACGATGTAAAATCGGGAACAAAACTACTTGTGGGCAGCCTTGTTTTACCGAATTCCTAGGAGTACTGTACAACGACATGTCTCTGGAACCCTGGGAAATGAGACACATCTCAACGCCCAAGTAAGGGTGATGGGTTTTGACTTCCTATTTCTCTGCTGCTGAGGAAAAGGTATTTGTCAATGCAATAAACGTTATGGAAAAAATGGCTTTGGACGTCATTAGCAAAAATATTGAACAAATCGCGTTCACCTAATATATTGGCGAAAATCGTTGAGAAAGGAGAGGGAAAAGGGGTACAGATCATCAACTGCTTGTAAGAGCATTTCTTTCGGTAAGGAAGTGGCTGAGTGATATTTTTAAAATTTGTGCAAAACAGATTATTGTGTTGCAGTGACTTTTAAACCTTACCTGCGAAGGAAACGAAAATAACCTTCATTACACCCATGCCTCGTATAGCGCAAGGGATGCGTTCCTTGGGATCTTTGCGCTATACAAAATTGCGTTATATGAGAGCGTTTTAACAATGGGAAGATAGAGATGCGTTCCTGGTGGCATAGGCGTTGGGTATTGAATTTCCTCTAAACCATATATATTCCTATTAACAGACTTATAAAACCTTTTTCATAAAAACATTTATAATTTAAAATAGCTTTTAAGATAGTAGGCATGCATTCAAAGACTTTTGTTCGGGTAAAAAAATCCGTACGAGCTTTAGAAATTCCCTCCTGTTGTTCGGGTGGGCTAACCTCTGCTATCTCATGGGTTCATAACACATTGCCGGCAGTTGACAAATTTTCAAACCAACCTAGAAACAATTAATGCCTCATCAAGGCCCCTTTTTCGCTCATCCAAATACCAGGCTATTGCTAAGTTGAATACCATTTCATTGCTCGCGGAGTTTGTGAATGTAAAATCAGAGCTGGCTTTAATTTGAAGTCCCATTAGGCATTAGCAGCAACGTGAAATTGTCTTTAAATGCCTTGAAATCTGACCCAGTTTTCCTTCCCTGAAAATGAATGAACGAGATTGCATTTTTTTCCGAAACAATATCGTCTTGTCAGCACTAAAAACTAATTTAGGAAGAAAGAAGCCACTTTCAATCACAGCTTGGAGTTAATCAGAAAATGTTGCGGCGACTCCGCAATCAACACTCGCAGATTCACCTGATATCGCCGCACTGAAAATACCTACTTGCCGCGTAAAACACTGAAACCAGCCGGAGTTTTCACTAAATGTCTCGGAGCGATTACCAACCTTGCCTTTTCGTACTAATTCAAAATGAACTTTCCATATGTACTGAGCGCTTGGTTAAAGTGGGTGCGGCTGAGGTCACTGATGTTTTAACCCTCATATGGATTCTCTGCGCCTTAGCGGCGCTCGTGGTTTTAAAAGTGGTGTAAAAATTTTCCATTCCAATGGATCATTCTGAAATTTTCAGTAGTCTATTTTTTCTGCCTTCTTCGTCTACGTATAAAATTTTGTTAGCATAGTGTCGATAGTTTACATTTTATTGGCCTCTAATGGAAAAAGTTACGTCGTTGGATTTTCGGCGCCGCTGCGGCGCTCAGTATTTCCTCGTCGCTACGTCATTGACTGCACTCCCAATGTTAATGTCAAATCATTTATGTTTCGTATGAAATGCTATAATATATTTATTATCATATTATTGATATTTTTAAACATTATAAACAAAATGAAATTGTTAAACAAAAGGAAAATTTTACCATACCTATTTTGCTTTCTATTACAGCTAAAAATCAAAATATTTGCCTCAATATGATGTTCATTGACAAAACTTCATCTTTTTACAAAATTATTCATAAAAACTTATAGCTAGTCAAAGTTTTTTTTCTCATGGGCCGCCGACTTAGTTTTGCTTGGACCGAGAATTTCCTCATCGTTACGTCAGGGTCTGCACTTTCAACGCTAATGTCAAAGCAATAATGTTTCATATGAAATGCTATAATCTATTTTAATCCTATTATTTAATTTTTAACTTATAAACCAAGTGAAATTGTTTAACAAAAGGAAAATATTACAATACCAATTGTGCTTTCTCTTTTAGCTAAGAATCATTACGTTTGCTTCGTTATATTGTTCATTGACAAAACTTCATCTTTTTGCGAGAATTATTCATAGAAACTCATGGCTATTCAAAGTTGTTTTTCCATGGCTTCCGACTTAGTTTTGCTTGGGCACCTTCTCCGCTCCGCGTCCACGTTACTGCCGTGGTGATAGTCAGCTTTGGGTAAATACTAGAGTGACTCTGTTTAGAATTACTCCAAGCAGCAATTCTAAGAAAAATTTAACACAATGCATTATCCGAATTCGTAGAATAATGCTTCCTCACCGTTGTGTGAATATTTCTCGCTGAATGAGTAACTGTAACTTGCCAGGAGATTCAGAAGTTTCCCCGACTACCGTGAAGAACACATCGCACAGTTATTGTTATATGTCTTGTACCTTTCATTCGAAAAAAATCCCTTTGCGGCTACGATAGTCTATACAAAATTGCTGGCGTTTATATAGCTACTGATGACGTGACAGTTTACCATTGAGGTGAAATCAAGATAACTACCCAACTAATTTCGTGATAGAAAATAATTTCTCTTTCCTGACGATGAGTTTAGACTTTACATGGTAAAAATCGTTTCATTATGAATAGATGAAAAGACAATTTACCATGAGGTGAAAATTTGTAAACATATATCTCGTTTCTATGTGTACTGAAATGTACAGATGTTTTATGCATTGGGGGTGTTACTAACGTAAAGGGATGAGTGAGAAGGAGAAAGGAGAAGGAATGCCAGGAGGTTGTTTTGAGGTGAAGGGGCAGTAGTGTGTAGACTGCCAAGGATCGGGGAATACCCAGATCGTTAGGACAGGTAGGAGTAGAAAATCCTTATCGCAAAAAAGGTTGGGAGTGCAAGGAGGCAATTAGATACAAAAGCCTGCTTTTTCTTCATCCTTCTAACGCTGCATGAAGGACAGGGAACAAAAGCCTTGTCAAAACGCCCCGCGGTGGCCCTCCCTTCATTCCAAGAAGGTCCAGCTCGGTGGGTCATTAGGGTGGTGAGAAGTTCAATCAAGTTTTGTGGGAGGGGGTAAGAAGGTGGTGAATGAAGAATAAGGGAGCTTAGTGGGAAAGTATGGAGAGTCTCAATGTTTGGGTCAGTGAAACGCTAAGAAAGGAAACGGAAAGAAAATGTAAGGGAAGTCCTTCCAAAGTGAGGGTATTTTTGTCACCCCAGAGCATATTATCATCAGTTTCTCACGCAGATTTGGACGAAAAAAAGGCAGCCGCTCATTCCCCTCTACCACCAATAACACATACTTCTAAGAATTTATTTTTGGACTTCCCACCAATCCAGGAGTAAAACCTAATCTTATGCACTCCCACGCAAAACATTTACTCGTCCATATCTAAGGAAACCTTTCGCTTGGGCTACACGTCCCCAGTGGGGGAATGGGGCTCCGTGGTAGGAAAAGAGTACCGACTCTTCTAGCTCCATCTCCAAAGAAGCGTTGAGTTCTTTGACACGCCGCTTATCATCCCATATTATTTATATTTCAAAAGCCATAAGACTTGATTTTTTTAATTTCAGGACATAAGCTCCCAGAATATTAGTAAGATTTGTCTTGATCGCCAGAATCTTGTAAAAATCACGAAAGTTACACTCGTCTCTTCACACTTAACCTACATCTGTTCCATTATTAACGTTTAATAACTTATCCTTCTATATACACTACAAAGATATAACATATGGGTGGACGCATTGAAGCAAAATTATGTCATATGGGCATAAACGAATTTTATTTGGTCATCATTTTTAGCATTTAGATACATAAAATTATAAACAATATAAACATTAAAAAGCGGAGTTTGCCGAGCTCTGCATATCAGAAAAATATTTCAAACAACAATTACTCACGAAATTAAAACTTTCACTCAAAAATAACATACAAAGGGAACTGAAATAAAGAGCATTACGGCAAGAAATGGAAAAGAATGCAGCGTTCAATTTTTTTTGTTATTACTTCAACAATAAGGGTTTAAATCTAGCAAAACACGGTAAGAAATAAAGATAATAGATGTATTTACCATTATCAATCAAAAAACTTGTAAATTCAGGCTAACTTTGAAAGATAATAGCAAAAAATGACGCGGCGCCGCTGCGGCGCCGAGAATCCAACGACGTAACTAATTTTGTAAATCCATATGAGGGTTAACTTCGTCTTTTTTCAGAATAAGGCATCGGGAGTTTAACCTTCCGCGCAATATCGCTTTGACGCTCTCCATTTTCAAAGCAATTTACCTCTTTCAATTTATCTTCTAGGTTTATGGTTTTCCTTGATATCTTCTTGATTTTTCTACCCGAATTCCAATTTTTTTTTGCCATTGTTCTCTTGGTTTTTACTCCATATGGCTCTATCAAAATCACCTTCTACTGCTGCACTGTATTCCTGAGACGCAGAGAGCCTACGACTGCTGGAAGGGAATGAAGCCATTGTGTTTGAGACTCACTAGCGGACCCCTCTATGTTTTGATGCTATTCATACGGAACGAGGGCACCGCTCCATTTCTCCCCCGTGAATACCGATGACCTTGAAGGCTTGAGCTTAGAACCTATACCTGGAAGTCAATCGCCCGATAACCTATGACGGAAAAAATTACGTCTCAATCCGTATTTCTTTCTAAAAACTCATTTCCACTAGCTCTTCGCTTAATTGATGATCTAAGTAAATTAACTATTGTTATTCTGCTAAGGTGACGAGATAAATTAGTTCGGTAGGCCGGCTAGGATTACAAAAGATGCATTTTAAATGCCATCGAAACTTCAATCGTAGAACCTGGTCAATAAGAATTTTTGAAACTGGAACTATTAGCAGAATTGGAGTGACAATTTTATCCTATTTTCCCCCAGTTCAACCTATTGTTTAACTTATCCCTTAATCTTATTTTGTATGAATATTTCAACAATGATTGTAATTAAAATCACGAGGTGTTAAAAATACATTATTTTTAATTTTGTTGATAATACCTGATGGTGAATAGTGAGGTCTACTTGATATTATTTGCGTATGTTTCTTATGAATGTTACAACTGACATTCTGCGGGAAAATGAAATAAATGAATCAAATTTGCCGTACGTGCGTAATAAAATTATTCTTTCCGAATTTTTCAGGCCCATGTAGAATTATACCTTTGGAATCTTAAACCATTTAAAAACTAATTTAAGTTCCATCTTCGAGAGTACTTTCATTATTACGAGTGAAATGTTGCTAATTTGCTCTTTTTGTACACGACAAATTCATTAAATTCGACAATAAATTGAATCCGCTATAAGTGGGATTAATAGTACCTTTGGGGTACCATGTTCTAGAAAAAACCAGCTTGATTTTCCAAATAATCCATTTTCTAATAATAAAATAAGATGCATCATCAAATGCGGATGAGATCCTCAGGGAATGAGGCTCTTATTTTTCAAAATATATTTCTATTTCCAGCTGAATAAATTTCGTTCTCTTATGTATATGATGCGTTAGTCTTGGCCAAAGGGTTGCGCAGCCGTGGGAAGAAATGTTTAACTATTCCAAAGAATGAGTTAGTAAAAGGACTAAGAACGAAGAAAGCACTTCGGTTCACAGCCACCCCGGAATTACTTTGGCTTGTAGATCTACTACCATTGTAACAATGACAAAAGCGAATGTTTGTAACTCTTGCCAATTATTTTATATCGAAATACAAATGCTAACAGAGAAAATCTGACGTTAGTGACGAGATCATTATTCCTACAGAACAAGTATCAGGAGTAAAAATAACAGCGGGACAAGTTTCTATGATTAATGGATTGTAATTTCAAGTTTCGTGGGTTTTTCTACGTAAGTTAAGGAACCAACAGCTCTTACAAGTGGTTACGTTGGAGCATAATTCCAGAATATCTGACAAAAATCGTCGAACACCCAAACCTGTAGAGTGGTAGATAAAACTGTAGATGCGCCATATGGAATTGCTACATAATCTGACCATGTTACTGACGCTGACATATAAATAAAATGAATCACTAATGTTTTTTAAGATCTACGTGTTAAATGTGTTCTCGTATCTCATTAATTTTTAAATTGATATTCACCCAATTTGCTTCTCACTCAAAACACATGAGTATTATGCGTAGGTACTTGTACAAAATGGACATGAATTACCCAATAAACCTCAAAACCATTGCATAAAATAAAATAAATATTTTGTACCAGTTTCGGGGAACCCCTTCCACGCACCCACATTTTCCCCAACGTCCTTCCGCTCTGCCCCCTTCCATCGAAATAAAAATAGATTTGAGATCCCGAGCCACTCCTCCTCTGCCACCTTCCCTCGCTTTTTGGCTTTATTTTTTTTTTATATCGTCCTGCTTTCCTTTCGTCTGGGAAGCGCTCATATTTCACGTTCCCACGAATATAGCGTTTGTTTTTCGACGCATATGACTCACGGAAACCTCGAGCTCTCGAGTCTCTCCTCTACTGCCCCCTCCCTCTGCTCTTAGGCCTTCTTTTATTTTTCAATCGTCCTGCCTTCCCTTAGTCTGCGAACCGCTCATATTTCACGTTCCCACGAATATAGCGTTGCTTTTTCGATGCATACGACATACGGGAACCTCAAAATCAAGAGTCACTCCTCCCCTGCCCCCTTCCTTTGCTCTTTGACTTTCATTTATTTTTTTCAAGCTTCCTGCCTTCCCTTCGTCTGATAATCGCTCTTATTTTGCGTTCCCAAGAATATAGCGTTAGTTCTTCGATTCATACGACATGCGATGTCCTGCAGATTGTGAGTCTCTCCTTCCCTGCCTCCTCCCTCAGCCATTAGGCCTTCTTTTATTTTATTATAATCAAGAAAATATGCGAGTGGTTATATGATTAAGAACATAGGTATCCAATCATATTCTCAGGGGATAGTAAAATCAGTCGCGTTCGTTATTTCTCTTGATTTTCTGCGCAAAATATTAATACTGAAAAGACGGCTTTCCTCATACACTAATCTTTATTTATTTTACTCAAATCCCCCCAAAGAATTATTTAAGTGCCAATTAAAATACCGTGATAGCAGTAATGTTGTTATTGAAGTTACCACAGCGCAAGTCCTTTTAACTGACTTTGGACCAAGTAAAAACTGGAGCGGTAGCGCGGGATGACGCGCACTCGGCTTACGCGCAGTCAGCCGAGGGATCAGAACTCCTCGAAGAGGCTTGGGCAAGAGAAATTCATAGCAGAACCAGGCAGAGCGGTGTTGCCAAGCAGTGGACGCCACTTGCTGCTTAGACTGTACGGAGATATTCGGGGGCACGGTATTCACCGCGGTCAGCGCCGCTCGGCCCGGAATTATACCGAACTAATAATATATGAAATTTGCACATATTGCTAACAAATTGGCGTCCATACTAATTTTCGGAAATAGGGTCTACATGATGTAATTAGTCAATTCCAGCTGTTTTTACACGTTTGTAATCCGGCGTCCGGTATACGGCCGCCAAATTACACTCAGACGCCAGATTGAATGCAACTTGCTCATTAACGGGTGCCAAAATGATAGCGGGATATATATATATATATATATATATATATATATATATATATACATCCCGCTATCATTTTGCCTTCCTTACACTCTGCAACGTTTTGGCGTCCACCAGAAATAGTTATATATATTGCTTTATTATCGCGTATGTTGAACAACCGAGTGATTTCCTACCTCGGGTACTATTTTATCTTACGAAAATTATATATTTGCAGGAGATATACGTGCATCTTGAATCCATACAGGCAGGTTACATTTTGGCATCATTTCATATCCAATCATTATGGCGTCCGGAGTATATTTTTTACATTTGATCATCATTTTGAAATCCATTTTGTATATTTACCACCACCGCGGTACCTTTTTGGCTTCCTGCGCTGTTGCCAAATATGTCTATCTTAGAAACCTCGCTCTTGCCTGTTATTTTTGTAGTATATAGCTGTTATTGCATTAAATGGGTGAATTAATTCCAATTAACAATTAACTACCGTTAACTAAACGTAATATCACTGTAAAAATAGATTAAAGTCATCATAGGAGTGAACTTTCTGAAACTAGGATTCTAAAAGTTAGCCAAAATTAGGCATTAAATGAGTTAATTAAACTCCATTTAGGAAGAAGCATTTCAAAGCCCTTGGTTTTTATAAAGCCGAGGACACGACGCACAGTGGGCTAAAATCGAAAAAAGCTGGCCAAAAATCGGCAGTCTTAAGTACTATTAAATTAAGGAAGGTTTTTGTCAACGGTGTGTTGTAAAGATGCAATCAAACCTTTATTGGATGATGTATGCCACAATCTTGCTTAGGATGACAATATCAATTAAAAATAGGCAAAAGTGATGCGGGAAGCAAACTCGCCAGGGGCACATAGACCTTCTGGTACGGAAATATCAGGGAAAAAATAGAATTTTAGCTAATAATGTAGCTGTTTTCAGACAACAAGCTGAGAAAACCGTATCATTTACTTTAAGTGCACTCGATACGGCCCTCAAAATTACAGAAAAGGGGGGTAATTTGGTCCTCAGAAATTCCTGAAAAGGGATTTTACGTAAGTCTGTGTTAGTATTGTGGATTACTAATTATTGACCAACTCAACAATAATTCCATTTGAACGATTGAATAAGGAAATCTGAGGAAATTGCGAGAGGAACCCCAGATAATGAGGGAAGAGTGAATACGTGAGGCTAAAATGAGTGCAGTGTCGATTGAACGTCAATTTAAATGGAATTATTATATAAATGAGTGTACTTATGCAAAGTTCTTTCAAAATATTCCATGATTTCTCACGATAATTTAAGGCTAGATCAATTTCTCCAGATGTTGTCCCCCCTTCTGTCAGATTATCCTTCAGCAATGCTTCGTTAGTCTCCAGAGGTTTTCCCTTCATTTCCTTCTTTGTTTTGTTGCATCCTCTTTCCCATTCTCTGACCATTTCTTACCTCTCTCTTGGATGGAAATTATATAGTGGGAGTGTTTCATCATTTCCCCTCTAGGGAAGTAATGCAGTAAAATCTACGGTTTTGGAATGCTTGGAGGAGTATTTTTAATAAGGAATAGTTTTAAATTCGGATTTGTTCGTTTTCACTTGGTCTCCGATGTATTATTACCTGTGCTCATACTGAGTGTTGAATTTCAATTTTTGGAAAGTCATCGGTGTAAGTGAAAGCTATAACGAAAGAAAATTTTGATAGCATCCTTCTGACAGGTCGTACGATTATACCCCGAGAAAAATAATGGCTTCATCATCTTGAACGATACGTATTCGCTAGCATAGAGGCTAGAAAAAACTCCATCTCCCATTTACAAGGTTCAAGTGTATATCAAAAAAGGTATGTTGCGGCTCGTTGATGTCCCGTTCTTATATTAATCCATTGGAGTCGTGAGGAAGTACCTCCTATAAAACGGCCTTAAATATCCTATTACATTTAAATGAAAGCAAATTTCACAAATCGCTCATTTTGCTGGCTGATTCCAATAATTTCATGTGCACGGATAGCTATTCCAATGGGTACGTTCGTTGGCATATCAGCGTCGACGGCATTTTACCACGTTTGCTCCTTTCGTAAAGATGGACTTTATCGTACCCTGGGCGTCGGGAAATGTCCCAGACGTATCCAAATAACGTTTTTGTGGCGACAATATTTAAAGCGATTCTATTCACGTGTAAATGATGATTCTGCTTCTATCTTATGAAAGTGCTTTTGTATTTTAGCTTGGTGCCTTTGATTTTGTTTTGAGATATTGCCTTCATGGTTATCCATTCAGTAGGACGAGTTAAAATAATTCTTTTATATGAAAAAACAACTTTTTATTTATATTCCGCTATAGATATAGTGAATTAACGCCTTTCATAAGCTGTATTTTACTCATTTTATTTACTTTTTACTGGCTCCAGCTGTAATTTGCTACTCCTATAGGGGTCTTGCTAGTAATTATTTAATACTTTCGACAGTATCCAGCGCTTTTTAAAATTACTCTTTGATTACATTAAACGACTTTTTGACTTTACTACGTATTTTCCTAAAAATTAATTTGCCACATGTATCGTTTTATATCAATGGTTATATCAGATATAACCATTTAAGAAGGCAGGAAGCAGACGGCCTCCTATGTAAGAATAAAAGAAAGTAACGAAACGCCAAAAATGTTATGCATTGTTCAGGATAAAAGGTGATTCGGGGTAACTGGAGCATGGGTAGATTATTTGCGTATTTATGATAATTTTAAGTTCATCAGGTTGGCACACCTACTTGTTCTTTTGATCCTTGAAATAAATCCCTTACCTCATTTGCAGCTATTTTGTGATTTTGGGCTGCTGTGGAATTTTAGTGTGGAGATTTTTCATAGCAACGACCTGTTGTCTCTGTTAAATTTTCTTGTTTTCTTTGTAATGTTGTGTGTAATTCCAAACTATTAACAACTTTAGGATAAACGTGGAGGTTGATTCTATTCACGTAAATGTTGTTCTCACCCTTATACTTTCTTTGGGTTTTGTAATAGGGGTGTTCCAGTTACCCCAAAAGTTTTTAATAGCTGGAGTAAATGGTGCTTCATGGACCAAGTTACCCCGATAGTTAATATGAATGAAAATGACACGAAGATACTTATTATATAAATTAACCTCACTAATCAATAGCTTAAATATTCCTTCAACGTAACCTTTTTGCTCAGCTGTAGATAATGGCGGTAAGTGCAAGGAAAACTCAGGAGTGCGCTGGACTAACCTACTCAATTTAAGGTCTTGAAAATTTTTAAATGATGTAAAATCGGGAACAAAACTACTCGTGGGCAGCCTTGTTTTACCGCATTCCTAGGAGTACTGTACAACGACATGTCTCTGCAACCCTGGGGAAATGACACACATCTCAACCCCCAAGTAAGGGTGATGGGGTTTGACTTCCTATTTCTCTGCTTCTGAGGAAAAAGAATTTGTCAATGCAATAAACGTTATGGAAAAAATGGCTTTGGACATCATTAGCAAAAAAATTGAACAAATCGCATTCACCTAATATATTGGCAAAAATCGTTGAAAAAGGAGAGGGAAAACGGGGTACAGATCATCAACTGCTTGTAGGAGCATTTCTTTCGGTAAGGAAGTGGCTGAGTGATATTTTTTAAATTTGTGCATAACAGATTATTGTGTTGTAGTGATTTTTATACCTTACCTGCGAAGGAAATTAAAATAACCTTCAGTACACCCATGCCTCGTATACCGCAAGGGATGAGTTCCTTGGGATCTTTGCGCTATACGAAATTGCGTTATATGAGAGCGTGTTAACAATAGGAGAATATAGGAATGCGTTCCTGGTGGCATTGGCGTTGGGTATTGAATTTCCTCTAAACCATATATATTCCTATTAATAGCCTTAGAAAACCTTTTTCATTAAAACAATTATAATTTAAAATAGGTTTAAAGATAGTAGGCATGCATTCAAAGACTTTTGCTCACGTAAAAAAATTCGTACGAGCTTTAGAAATTCCCTCCTGTTCTTCGGGTGGGCTAACCTCTGCTATCTCAGGGGTTCATGACGCATTGCCGGCAGTTGACAAATTTTCAAACCAACCTTGAAACAATTACTGCCTCATCTAGGCCCATTTTTTCGCTCATCCAAATACCAGGCTATTGGTAATTTGAATACCATTTCATAGCTCGCCGAGTGTGTGAATGTAAAATCAGAGCTGGCTTTAATTTGAAGTCCCATAAGGCATTAGCAGCTACATGAAATAGTCTTTAAATGCCTTGACATCTGACCCAGTTTTCCTTCCCTGAAAATGAATGAACGAGATTGCATTCTTTTCCGAAACAATATCGTCTCGTCAGCACTAAAAACTAGTTGAGGAAGAAAGGAGCCAATTTCAATCACAGCTTGGAGTTCATCAGAAAATGTTTCGGCGACTCCGCAATCAACACTCGCAGATTCACCTGATATCGCCGCACTGAAAATACCTGATTGCCGTGTTAAACACTGAAATCAACCGGAGTTTTCACTAAATGTCTCGGAGTGATTACCAACCTTGCCTTTTCGTACTAATTCAAAATGAGTTTTCCGTATGTGCTGAGCGCTTGGTTAAAGTGGGTACGGCTGAGGTCACTAATGTTTTAACTTCTTCTTTGTTCAGAATAAGACATCGCGAGTTTAACCTTCCGCGCAATATCGCTTTCACGCTTTCCATTTTCAAAGCAATTTACCTCTTACAATTTCTCATTTAGGTTTATGGTTTTCTTTGATAACTTCTTGATTTTTCTACCTGCATTCCTATTTTTGGCCATTATTCTCTGGACTTTACTCTTTATGGCTTTATCGAAATCATCTTCTACTGCGGAACTGTATTCCTGAGACGCGGAGGGCCTAATACTGCTGAGAGGGAACGAAGCTTTTGTGTTTGAGACTCTGTAGCAGACCCTTTTGTGTGTTGATGCTTTTCAAACGCAACTCCACCACCCCTCCATTTCTCCCCCGTGATTACCGATGACCTTGAAGGCTGAAGCTTAGACCCTCTACCTGGAAGTCAATCGCCCGATAACCTATGACGACGAAAATTACGTCTCAAACCGTATTACTTTCTTATAACTCACTTCCATTAGCTCCAGGCATAATTAATGATCTAAATTAACAATTGTTATTCTGTTAAGGATACGAGATAAATTACTTCGGTAGGCCGGCTAGGAGTACAAATGAATCATTTTAAATGCCATGGAAACTTAAATCGTGGAACTTGGTCAATAAGTATTTTTGAAACTGGAACTATTAGCAGGATTTAAGTGACAATTTTATGCTTTTATCCCCCAGTTCAATCTATCATTTCAAATTATCCCTTTATCTTATTTTGTGTGAATTTTCAACATTGATTATAATTAAAATCACGAAGTGTTAAAAAAATACATTATTTTTAAGTTGCTGATAATATCTGAAGGCTGAACAGTGGGGTCTACTTGATATTATTTGCTTATGTTCCCTATGAATGCCGCTACAGACATTCTGCGAGCAAATGGAATAATGGAATCACATTTGCCGTACGTGCGTAGTAAAAATATTCTTTCCGAATTTTTCAGGGCTACGTAGAAGTATACCTTTGGAATTTTCAACCAATTAAAAACTAATTTAAGTTCCATCTTCGAGAGTACTTTCATTATTACGAGTAAAATGTTGCTAATTAGTTCTTTTTGTCACGACAAATTCATTAAATTCGAAAATAAATTGAATCTACTATAAGTGAGATTAATAGTGCCTCTGAGGTACCATGCTTTAAAAAAAACCAGCTTGATTTTCCAAATAATGCATTTTCTTGTAATGAAATAAGACCAGAACCGGCCAGTACTTGACAAGAACCGGCCAGTACTTGGCCAGAACCGGCCGGTATTAAACCAGTAATGGACTAGAACCGGCCAGTACTTGACCAGAACCGGTCAGTACTGGACCAGAAACGGCCAGTACTGGACCAGAACCGACCAGTACTGGGCCAGAAACGCCAGTACTGGGCCAGAATCTCCAGTCCAGATTGAGAAATTGATGCATTAAATGGTTTTTATGATGAGGATTTTAAATAAACACAAATTATTTGATGGGCCCGTCTGGTCGCATGCGTAGTTAGGGTGTCCCAAAAAACCGAAAGTTTGGAAGTTGAGGGGGCATTTCCATTTTCCTATGTGAATGGATGAAAAAACATCCCATAAAAATTTTCAGCCCAATCGGGCAATATTTGACCCTGCCGAAACGCATTCAAACTTTGAATTTTCGAGTTTTCCAAATTTCATCCAATGTTGCCTACTATGCAGGAGGATCGAGTGTTAAAAAACAACCAATTTTAAGTTCAAACCATCTCCTCTAGCTCTATAGTCGTTGACAGCAACACTTGAGTCAAAATGAGCTTCATAGCCACTACTCGGTGTGTTTACAAGTCCCGCTCGCCGTTGCTGCCGCCAGGCGTTAGGCGAGTGCATATTGCCCCGCCGTGTCACGTTGAGATTCGAATTATGCGCTTTCAGAACATCGCTCTGTTTATGTTAAAAATATCCCGGCTTAGTCTGTCAGTCACTCGTGGAGTTTAGTGTTGTGCACTAACTGATAACATGAGGTATTGTCGTGTGTTTCGAGGTCGAGGCTGTTTCGGCGGTGGCCAGAATGAGCGTGAAGTCGAAGGGTACGCCGGTTATGCGAAGTGCGACAAGTGTGTGGTTGGTGGGTAATGAGTCCAAACATTTGCCCGGCAATGGTAAACTCCCAACGCTGAGTGAAGTTCTCAAAGATTTCTTTTACAACCTACACTGATCTCTAGGATCGATGTCAGCGGCAGATGCAGCAAGGATTGCAATCAAAGAGTTACTTGTTGTATGGGGAAAGTTTAATATTCCTACGCAGGAGGTTTGAGCATCCATTAAGAAGCTCCTGAGAGCTTACGAGAACTACCGTGCGCTTGGAAAAGACAAAAATAAAACTAGTGAGAAGTCAGTGTCCGCAAGAATTCAGCAAAGTTCTCGACCGTTTGTTTGACATCGGCTGCAAAGACGCCCTTTCAAACGTCATTCGACAGATGGTTGCGGAGAGTACGACAAGTTCGTCGGATTCGGAAGAAAGTAATTTTTTCCGGGTGCGGGAAGGGTGACCAATATGGCGGAAGAAAGGGAGAAATAACATTCTGTTACTTTTACAGAATTTGATATAAGGACCCGGTCCGGAAAGCGCCGTAGAGTAAGTATAATGTCCGACTGCCTTGTGACTGCTTCCCTAGATCGCACTCAGACGTCCTCTGCCGCTGGGTTAATGATAGTCCAGGCTGTCGCCAATGCGACAGCATCATCATTGGGTTTTAAAGGGGATGAAATCCATTTCGTATCTTCCAAATCTCATCAACATAGAATGAGAGTGAATAAAAGAACCGAGAAAGTAAGGCTTATCAAGCAAGACTTTCACCCTCAAGTTCCTTTAGCAGTGCACTGGGATGGGAAATTACCTCCAAGCAATGGAAGACAAGAGGCTGTTTCAAGGATATTTCAAATGTAGATGATATTATCAAATTTTGTATTCTTCAGCTGCAGGTTCGTAAATGGTAAATGTCAGGATATTCAGGGTGATTTGATGTCCATCCTCAGGATTAGTATTTAAAATTATGCCCCATATTATTTTAGAACCACCATCCTCGAGACGACTACAAAGGACTTTTGGAGTTGTGTATAGTGTGGTCGGGTGGTGGGGTTCCCAAGAAAGAGAAGTATGTGGTTCGCCCCCGAGGCTCAACTGACAAATCATGGTGGATGAATAAGAGCTCTACTTTTAAAACGTGGATTTTTGGCAAGCAATTGCGTTTGTCGACACATGACAGTGACAATTTATTCAAATTGTGTTGCATCATTGCAATTGCATTTATGAAACATTGGTACACCTGTCCCATGGCAGTGAGCGCTCAGAGAATGGATCTTGAGCTACTTAAAGTCCTTGGTCGGAAGAAAGACCCTCACTACGCAGCAGCTTTGGCCAAGTTTTGTAACCATGTATGGTTAAAACTTTCGAAAACTTGAATTGTATGACCCTCATCTTAACTTGAATCGTATGAAATTGTTTCTGACGACGAGAAAAGAGACATTGCGGAAGCAATCAGAGACAATGAGGGGTCTGATGATGACGCACGACGGGCTACTCTTCCGCCTAATCGACCTATTAGTGAGCTGACTCTCGCTGACTTCGCTTCGAAAAATTCTGTGAAGTTTTTCAAAATTATTGGTATTTCGCCGACATTTGTTTTGCGAGATCCGTGCACATGGAAAAGTCACGTAGACTATCAGAAGGGCCTATATATAGTTCAACACCTTAAGGTTGTTAATGATACTGCAGAGAGAGGAGTTCAATTAATAAAATATTTTCTAGTCAAGAAAAAATTGACAAATGATGAGGCTCAGAGGCAACATTGTTACTAGTTAAGCGGCATAGGAAAATGTATGAAAAAAGTGGCAAAAAACTGTAGTTTTTCAAATTGCTTGTTGTTCACAGTGAATTTGTATCCACATTGTGACAGTATAATAATAAGAGAGCATTTTCTTTCAGAGGTTTCTAATTTTAGATCCCCCAAGACCCTTAGAGCTAGGCAACATTGCATGAAATTTGGAAAACACAACAATTAAAACTTTGAAATCGATTCGGCAGGGTCAAATATTGTCCGATTGAGTTGAAAATTTGTATGGGATGTTTTTTCATGCATTCGCATAGGAAAATGGAAATGCCCCCTCAACTTTCAAATTTTCGGTTTTATTGAGACACCCCAATGCGTAGTGTTATGTCCCCCTCCAATTTTTTCCCCGAGTTATAATAAATATGTGTGAATTGAAGTATCAGGCAGAGCAGATAAAATAATGCCTTTCTTTCTAATCGGACCGGAATCCGAGGAAATGATCTTCCTAGTCTGGAATGCGAAGACAGTTTTCACCGCTGTTGAGCACTGCGCACCCGACGGAGCACCATAGTGGTCATATGGCCTTGCGGCAGATGCGTAGCTGCGTCGTCGTTGAGTTGCAGGAGCGGTAGAGGAGGAGGTGGGAGCAGGTGGGGCGGCTGGCCGTCTTGCGATGAGCCCGTCCGACCGCTTTCACTTTCCACTAGGTCCGCCATTGTGTTGTCGTGTTATTCTACAGCCTTGACCTCAGACGCCTAGTTTGTGATTAATATAGTGTGTACTCCATGGCCTAGTTCTTGCCCGTGTTTTTCCTTGTGTCTGCGAAAGTGAATCAGGATTTCATCAGATCTGATATCGGCCCGAACCTTGTGGACATCATGATGTGCTACGTGCACGGAGACTTGGAAGGTAAGTTTCAATGATTTTATGTGTACGATTCTTTTTCCACTCGTTCATGAGAAAATCCATTAATTATACTATTGTCCAAGCTGCTTAAATTCATGCTTATCATTGAGTATCGGTAAATATTAATGTAAAATATTTAGGTGGTACAAGTTTTGTAACGTGACTTTGTTGTTATTCATGTTTCATTTCATTCATTCATTCATCGCATCCTTATAAATTTTCTATTATCGCATATTAAATTACCTCCGCAAAAATCACTATCTCGATCATATCTAGTATGTGTTCAAGCAGTGTTATTAATATCTCGGGTTCATAAAACAGTTTTCCCTAAGATCATTGAAGTTTATATACTACTCATAATCATTGCGTGAACAAACAAAAGTGCTAACCTTTTTGTAATTTGCTTGATTTCACTTCGTAATGTAACTAATAGAGCGATAAAGCATGGAAATAACGTTCACAATGTATTAAAGTTAACTTCTAAGTGCATTCTAATGCAAAAGTAATGTAAGTAAGTGTAAGAGTTAATCAAAAGTAGTTCACTAATTCGGTTATTCCTAGAATTAACCAAGTTAAACCGGTCACCTTCGGTGTTAAAACCGGCCCTGGGAGTATTTAGGGACTGCTAATGAGATACATAGTCATTATCTGGTTTATTTGATGTTATCATGTCATCAATTATAACTGTCAACAAACTTAAGTTCAATGTTTTTTCAGCCTCTGTTATGAAATGGACGATGGCTGAGGCAATTATGGGGTTATCGGTTGATATTTAAGCCGGGAGGAAGAAATGCTTTGAATAGCCATATGTACGTTAATTCAATGGAATTAAGTTTGAGTGGGTGGTCTGTGGGGGGGAAGGGAGGCTAAAGCTGATACATTGTAACAATCATTGAATTGACGCTGATGAGTAGCCGCATGTTTCGCCACCGGGAAGGACGCAAAGTCAGAGGAAGTGCATGATGCCCTGTGGTTATTGATTCTTAGGTTAAGGGGGGTTGAGGATTTGCCTATATAAAAGGAGGGACATTGTTGGCATTGAATGAGGTAAACTACATTCTTGGAAGTACAAGAGGCCGCATGGGGTGGTGATAGACAGGAGACGAGATGACTAGGGATAGAAGGAGGGGTAAAAAGTGGGCAGGTCTTGCATCTAGGACGACCGCAGGGCGAAGGTGTACTATTGGGAGTAGTGGGTGGCTTATGTATGGGGTTCGTCGAGCGGAATAAATCTGAAAGGTTTGCAGGTCGTCTGAATGTGACAGAAGGGGGCAAAAAGATTGACGGTTGACTTATTATTTTTTAGAATAGGGAAGAGGTCTTTGACGATAGATTTCAGGGATTTTATTCCAGGAAAGTAAGTGGTGCAGGGGGAAAGGTCTCGTGGTTTGTTTTTATTGCACGGTTCTGGGGGGCATCTTTGTTTGAGAATTTTTTTATACAGGAGGGACTCTGGGTAGCCTCTCTGGAGGAGGTACTGGTTAAGGTTGTGAAGAAAATTATTTAAGGCATCAGGATTATTACAAATACGGTGGCCTCGAATGGAAAGGGAATAGGGAAGGGAGCGTTTAGTGTGGGAAGGATGACAACTGCTAAAATGAAGGTACTGCTGCTTATTCGTGGGTTGTACATGGACAGAGGTGAGAAATTAGTTATTGACAAGAGAGATATTGACATCAAGGAAGGTAATCTGGGAATTTTAAATGGTTGAGGTGAAGAAAAGAGAGGATGAGGAATTGAGAGTAGCTATTAAATTGTTGAGGGAATCATTACCATGTGGCCATAGGAGGAATATGTCATCAATAAATATAAGCCAAAGGAGGGGTTTCAATGGATGTTGGGAAAGGAAAATGTTCAAAGAGGCCTAGGTAGAGGTTTGTGTGGGACAGCGTGCGTGTCAGTTGTATGAAATTTTGATGCAAATTTGACCTCAGGACATCGGCTGTACAGTTTCAATTTTTGGTGGTGAAACATCAAAGTTCTCAATCATTTTACGCAAAATGCTGTCCTTTTTCCTCATCATCTGCGGTTCGCAGCGAGAAGTGTCTATATAGTGTTCTTTCAGAGATGCAAATGAATATATCTAGGTATCTTGGCAATGCTGTCTTTACATGCATTCGTGACCGTCGGGCTGAACATGTTAAAATGTAGGAATATAGTTTATAAATAAGTACACAAAGAAGATAGGCACTGATGACACAACTTTATTGTATTCACAGTGGATAATCAACATTTAACACTTAAATCCATAAAACACAAATAACACAAAGAAGATAGGTCCCAATCACACACCTTTATTGTATACACAGTGGATAAACAACATTTTACACTTAAGTCCATAAAAAAATGACATGCCATCATGAACGTGGTGGATTATAAACGATACAGATTGGGAAAGAGTGTTTCCTAATTGTGATCACAATTTGTCTGTCAAACAGCACTGGGGGAAAAGCTGTTTAGCACAGACTTCAGCATATATTAACTTCCAATGTACCTCATGCAATGAGATCCATCGTTTTTATGCGGCTAAACATTCCATTCCAATATACTCTAAAATAAAAGGGGCCACTTATCTCTTATCCCAGCACGGCAATGAATCAAAGTGATCAATTAAAGCACCATTTTAAGATAAACATGCATTCACAGCATGTGCCAACGAGAAAAATATACCAGCACCCAATTTTAATCCACTAATGAGTAGTGCTTATAAAAACATGTCAACTCTATTTCTATCATAGACTCTCCAGTGCCAGACTTTTTATGTAGATGACCATTCATTATAAAATATGAAAAAATAGATAATCACTCATGGAAGTCTACCTCTGTTTCATTAATTTTTCAAAGCTGTATTATGTTTGATTTGGTATAAGATTTTATTTCAAATGTCTGAGAAAAACGTCCGAATCCTAACCACGAGGAAAGATGGTAGACTGTCTCAACCTACTAGAAAGACATTAACATTAACTTCCAAAATATCATCAACAATTTCTTACCTCACAAATTAAATTCCTTCCCTGTGCTAACATAGGTTAATTAATCAATCTCACAATGCTGCTGCTTCGTTCAAATAATATTCCTCCTACATTTCTTATGCACAAAATCAATATACAAGTTAGCTTATTATGATATCTGAATTTCCTTAAAGAAATTAGCTTATACAGGGGCATATCAACACCAATGCATGAATAATTCACCAGAAAAATCAATGACTGATGGTAGTGTTATCATTCTTAAGCATTATCAATAACATGGGAACTTAAAAAAAGTACATCTTAAAATATTAATGACTGAAGATGAAATAAAATGCAATAATAATACTATCATATAATTAAATTGATAACTTTGATGGAATGGTAGTATTGAAAATAATTTTCTTTCATGCTTCTACCACTTACACCCTTAGCCACTAACCATACCTAAAGTAATCCAAAATTAATTTGATCACAATATCATCGCTATCAATACTAGGAGTATGAATATCACAATGAAAGTTATAATTCATTATTATCTTTGGGAAAGCAAATGCTACCTAAAATTAATCATCAAATTATCATGTTTATAAGAAACCTGTGCTAAAGTGAGTGTGGGCAGTATCAATACCCACACACTACTTGGACCAAAGAGTGAGATTTTCTCATAATATATATTAATCGTAAAAAATTAAAGGAACCAACAGTAGTATTCGGACACATGAGCATTTTTCAGAGAAGTTTCATTGACAACAAGAAACACGAACAAAAATATATGTAGGTAGTTTCAGGGAATGGATTCACCAAAAGTAGTTAGATGACAAATAATGAACAATAGTCACATTGCTTACCCAGATAGCACAAAGTAAGAGACAACCTTTTATTATGGTTTTCTAACGGAAAAATTGATAAGCAGCTTATCGTAAGCTAAGGGGTTTAAAGCCGGCTTATAAAAGGCAAGGGTAAGATTTAGGGAAGAAAGGTTTGCCGTCAAATATCCTCGGGCAACGTAATTCGCTTCTGTTGGAGCGCCAAAGGCGGCTGAATAGCGTACTACACATGCTACCTGGCTCATCCCGACATTAATTTAAAGGCTGCTGGTGAAATTAAGCGAGTCTTTATAAGGGCTTAACAACTGATAACAGATTTTCCCGTAAATAGAAAAAATTAATAACTGCAAGCGACCGGCTAGTGAGGATATAGAGCATAACACAATTACTTTATCCTTGCGGCGGAAAGAAAAAAAATAACATCAGGGCGAACCAAACGCACTATCTCCAAACCCGATGTTCTGCATTCTAACCACTAAATCACGGCAGCTGATGAAAGAGAATGGTGTAGTTACAAGTTTAAACTTTAATTATGTGGAAAAACTTGTCTGGTATGTGGATAAAAAACTGAAATTAGCCAAGGTCTACACAATTTAACATTTATGAATTTTGATTAATGGCTTGATCACTCGATGTCTACAATATGTATATTAGATGTTCCCTCCGGCTATTTTATATTATTCACGTCGCTATTCTTGTGAAATTGTGTGTTTTTCTTACGACCGTCGTTTCACCAACAGTTCATAAATATGAATGATTTTCAAATTATGGTGGTATGAGGTTATTTCTCCTCATAATATTGAAGCGCCAAAAATAAAAACATTATTCTTATACATAAAGGCAAACCCTTTGAAACGATGAGATAATAACAGCATCTACGGAAGAGCTGAAAGTTTGGCATCTGTTTTGCCATTACTCTAGATATTTGTCGGCCTGGCCGTAAGAAACCCATAACAAGCTTACTTGAGAAGTGCCTTCCTTATTTCTCCCTTTCGCCTAATCTCAATGACTAATAATGTGCTAGCTGGGTGCATGGTTATGAGATCATAATATCTTGTGAGATGTCTCTGACTCATGCTATGTGGGTATGAGAGAATAAAATTGTTTGATGATAGGGAACTTTAAAGGTGATGATAATAAGCTCTTAGAAATGCAAAAGTGTGAGTCCTGCAAATTTTGTCATAAATATGAGCAGCCTAAGCATCTTTGCAAGAAATGCGAGTGTGCCGTGGCTGAGTATCTACCAGATTAACAGTCTCTGGAAGCCTTTAATTTTGATCACTATCAATTGAAATATCACATTCATATTCTTGTGCATAATGAACTAAAATGTTGAAGTCTCCAACCATTCCTTCATTATTACAATTATGTAGCACAAAAAGAATAGTGAACATCATCAGTAGCAAAGTAAGACTTCCATATCAGAGGACAAAGATGAAACGTTCTTACTCTTGCTTGCTAATTATGTATGTTTATGCCCTCACCACCATTACCAAATCCTCTGCAATGCAGAAACTGAAGCACTGGTATAGAACCATTGAATATGACATATTTCTACTGCCTCAACTGTTTGACATCTTTGCTTCCATGCCTTACAGCAAAGTTCCTAAATTTATACCACATCCAGAATTAAAGTGAGAACATACAGGTACATGAAACAACAAATACACAACAGTGTTTTACTCCGTTATGTATGTGAAGCAGCTTAGTGATGTGCAGGTGAAAAATTCTCATCCACAATTATGGCACAAGAACCCAGGATGACTTCCATAGGTGTTTTGTAAGGACCAAGGTGCTGCTCCTGGACCTAGATCAACTGGTCTTAAACTGTTTAATAAATTGCCTTCAGAATTGAAAAGGATTGATCGTTATAGGACTTTTGCAAAAATATTGAAAGTTTTTTTGCAAAAGAAATTGTTTTACTCCGTGGATGAATTTATGCTATGATCCCAATAATATCCTTATCTGTACTGACCTGTCCTATGTATTTTAAATTACTCTTGGATTAAATAAATAAATTCACTCAACAATAATTTTGCCCCAGATAAAAATGTACCTCATGAGGAAGTACCATGTGGTTAATCGAAAGTAATGATATTTACGATACACTTTATCGAATAAACTGCATTTAAATCGTATTCCTCCCGGGTGCACATACTCTATTCGGCCTCGATACCTTAAGTAAATCTTTCAATCTTTCCTAAACATCCCTCCTTGTATTGCGATTCTAAAGATCGCATCCTTCCTATTAAAGATCAACTCATTATTACGGATTACCTAGTTGAGAGTTTCCATCGCCTATCAAGACCAATTTTTGCTCATTTTTACTTTCAGGACCACAACAGGCGATGATATGCACCAAGGTGCTCCTGATAACTCCGCAAAGTAAAAAAAATCCCGTAAAATAGGGCAAGAGTCACACATGTTAGTATGGCGAATAAGGTAAAATTTAAAAAATCATAATGCCGCGCAAAAGGTGCTTGCATTTTTTTTCGTGGAATTCTTTATGCCACGGTTTCGCTGATTAAATTTTAAAGTGAATTTTATGGTGTTCATACCAAGATACCCAGCGTGAGTGTGAGGGTAACTTCCTTACCCACGTAACAATCTAATTAAAGAGGTTATTATACACTTATTTTTTAAAATCTAAGTAAATTGGTAAATTTTCTATTTAAAATGGCTATAGATATCACTATTTTCCATATCGGTTCTAAACATTTCTATTTTCTAATCTGATCACGTATTTATTTACCACTTGATGATCCATGCATTATTTTTCAGGCATTTACTTACTCAGTGTTTTGACCAAAAGGATAATTAGGAAAGGTGGGAATAGCTAACCCTAGGCCAAGCCGCG
Source organism: Ischnura elegans (assembly GCF_921293095.1). Taxonomy (NCBI): domain Eukaryota; kingdom Metazoa; phylum Arthropoda; class Insecta; order Odonata; family Coenagrionidae; genus Ischnura; species Ischnura elegans. The sequence continues at coordinate 153,391,097 of NC_060246.1, forward strand.
ATCGTGAAAATTTCCCACATGCAGGGTAGGGGCAATACATCAAACCTGAGCACTTCGGCTAGCGAGAATAATCTATCGGAATCCTCGAAAGACGTATCCTGGTATTTTATCTCGGGATCACTTGACCGCCTGTCATATACACTTCCCTCCAGACTACTGCACTTGAATTTGGAAACAAGGAATAGGAAACCTCATTACAGTATTTAATGTTCCAAGAATTGGAATTGAAAAGCAAGTCAGGGCTAGTTTCCTTGTGGTTACGATTTTTCTTCGGGAATTTTGGACCCTATGCAGGGAATTATAATTTAAAAAATCCAGGGCTGTGTAATTTAAGCCTAATTTATTCTTCTTCCTCCACAATGCGTATGCTGTTTCATATTGCTTATTATAACAAAGTGGGAAAGGAGAGGATGGAAAAGATTAAGAGTTTGCCACCATTGTTGAGACAGAAGGGTAAAATATTATTGACCGAGTGTCATGATAACTTGTGAAATATGCATATGGTTAACTATTGTAGTATCTAGGATGACAAAGAGAACTTTTAAGGAGGAATGTTTTGATTTTAGCTATGGAAATCATACATTTGTTGAAATCAAAAATCGAATGCATTGGTTGAAAAAGCATTTTTCTGGCAATTGAGAATTCTATCATGTTAATATTATTATTTTAATGGCTTAAAAATCTATCATTAATTCTAAGTAACTGGTGACATTCTTCAGCATTACTAAATAATCAACAAAAGGAACATAAATATAAATAAAATCCTTTGCATGTAAGAAATTATTACTTTGAAACAATACAAATGCGTTTCTTCATTCATTATATTCCCAGATTAAGAGAAATAATTAGGACGGTACGCATAAATTCATCGTAACTCACTTCTGGTCACAATGAGGACGAATCGTGCTCGCGATGCAAATATTCACCTAAGTTATTGCCAGGATTTTCCCACAGAGGGCTGTAACTCTTATAAGGCTGACGCATAGATGACTGCATTCCCAGGCACCAAGTTACTTAAGGCTCTAATAATAATTCTAAGAACCTGGTGATAAAGTAAATGCCTGGCTTTTTCGGGGAGGCTGGGGGGTGTATTTGTCCCCATGGCAGCGCGGATTTGTTCCGTTTCCCTCTCTTCCATTCTTTCCCTGAAGGCGTCGTCGGACTCGAATCGTGGTGGAGCCTTCTCTGCTTTTTTCCTTCCACAATCCCTCCCCTCCAGAGGTGCAAGGGTGAAAAGCAAGGCTTATAGACCCTATCCTCGAATGCATAACTCCGCGAGCCCGACCTGGGAATTCGTTCCGGATGAGGGTGGGCCTGGCAAGTAGCAAATCTGAATCATTTATTCTTCGGACTATAATAATGTGTTACCCCCACATAAGAGACAGTTATTCCAAGTGGAAACGTTCACGGATGTTCACCTGTCACTCCTACTAAAGGCCCACCCCTAAAGATAGGGCGGGAAAGTTGTCCTTTAGACTGAATGCTAAGAAAATTGAACGGAAGGTCCTGGAAATTTTTTATGACAAGGAACACAAATACTACACAAATTTATGGATTCTTGCAAGTGTCACGAGCAGAAAATGACTACGCCGTTTAGAACGTAGGTCACATGTACATCCCACGTAACTGGCTTCCTATATCATGTAATGTTACATCGATTCCACAGCAATATCCAAGGAGTGATTTCGTGAGGCGTTATAGCACAAAGATTTGAAGCTACAGAGAATCACGAGTATGAAGAGTGATCGTACAATAATGGCAAGGTGAAGAAACTCGGTGGGCCACCACAGTAGCCCGCGGGTCTACCGAAGGTAATAATAGATTTACATACAGAATGCGACGGAAGAAGCGATGGAGAATAGAACGGTAGAATTACCATATGACTCAGAAAATGATAGTTCGAGTAATCACTTTCGGTCCTTACAAAGCTATCGCTGAATCTATCACCCTAAGGAATGGAAAAAGTGACCGTATGAATCAGGCATAAGTGAGTGCATGGTGGAATATTCTTTGCGTGGATGAAGATAGACTGAATGAATTATTTCGACAAATTATATTCATTAGTTCATGCGCCGTCAAGAATTGCGGTTAAAAATCTTTGCATTGTTTAAGTTTATCATTTACTCAATGCAATATAAGCCTTGTGCAAAATATATGTAACATAGGAGCTGACTGTTGCTGCTGGAGATGAAGACCCTTGAGTGAAAAATACTGAAAATAAAAAGTAATAATAAGTTAGTAGGAATTAACTTGAGAAGCTCACTTTTAGAAATTGAGGAATAATTCTAAGGGTAAATTCATTTTATCTTAAAAAATATGTATATAACTTAACACTAGAATGACCGGGGTAAGCCTTGTTCCTATAATGACCGCCAGCGGTTAATTGAGCGTTCACCCTTTCTTTGCGCTCTTTAAATCGCTTTCCCTCCATATTTTTACCTAACGAGTGTAGAAGTGTTTTAACAATGTTTTACAGTTAGATGTAGGGTTATGAAAAAAATTGAACTTTGGAAAAAAGTGAATTAAAAAAATTAATTTCACCTGAAAAAACTTATTCTAAAATAAAAATGTACCTCACTTGCATAGTTGAAAAATAATACGTCATGTGTTTTGAAACATAGACAGCATTTAAAAACAAGTTATTTGCAGTATTTTTCTTAGTTAAAACATATATCAGAGAAAAAAGAATAAAAAACAACATTAAAATGAAGCACTAAAAATTCCGTCTCAAGGTATTATTTCTTTACTCTCTTTGGATGTTTTCTTATTTTCTTATTACGTTCACCGCGTTCACACATGCATTTGGGATGTACAAATCACTGTTAAAATGAAACAATTTTCCTATAGCATCGGTAAATATTAATTTTTGCACAGGGAAATAAAAAAACGGGGGATTTTTCTGGGTCAGAAACCGTGGTGCAAAAGAAATGCAAAATGCCGATACCGGCGCTTCTAAAGACGCCAAGTTTAATCAAGATGAAGCATGAATACACAATACACTTACCTATCATTATTTGCCCCGTATTTAGAAACGCGTGTCCCTGCAGATATCATTAAGCTGCGTAACAGTCATACCCCCATTGCATGTTACCATTTCCTACCATAGGTCATCGCTTGAAGTATGTACATTCTTTTTGTCTCTCACTGAATAATCATCTCACTCTTTCCATACTTACCCACACATACTTAATTCCGAATTCTCTCTTTCCTTACTCTTTCAGAGTAAAGTTGACATTCTGACCATATAACAGACAAAATTTCATGCTGTCCTTATTGGCATTATTTCAATAGGACCAAAGCCCTAGTTTCCTCGGCGTGGCTTTGGAATCTACATTAATACCACGCCACGTAGTTTAGTAACTCACAGCTTGCCCAAAAGGACTCAGCTGCGGATCATGGGATCACGGAGCATGATTATGTGATCAGCGTTTTTAGAAATACCTGGCCCTTCAGCTTTGGATTGAACTAGGATTTTCTTGCAGCTGTGTAACAGTCGTACGTGCTTATTGCAGGTTACCATTTTCTACACTCTGATCATTTAATATTTTTCTCTTTTTCCCTGAATGATCACCACACCTTTTCCATTATCCAGCACATAAACACCTCATATTCCCGTCCCTTCTCATTATTTCAGGGAGAAGTAGATGACCGCAAAGTAAGCAAATTTTCATGTTGTACTCCGTGATGATATTCCAATGAGACCAAACCCTTATTCCCGAGGACCGCACAATCTGCGGCTGCTTGATAAGTGGCGTGGTCACGGATAACAAGAGATTGGTTTGCAAGGATGTGCCAAACCATAAGGGGGCTTTGGAATCTACAAAAATACCACGCCACGCAGTCTGGTTGCACACAAGCTGCCCGAGAGGCAACCGAATCACGTGATCACGTATAGATTTCACGCTCCCTGGAATTAAGCTCAGGTTGTCAGAAATCTAAGCTTCGTCCCAGGTTGAAAGAATTTTATTTTACATTGCAGAGCCCAAAAGTTGGACAATATTACCCTTCCTAGCTACCTAACCTTAAATTATTGGTTATCTCCTTCAAAAAGACGAATACCGTGCGTGTTTTTATTTCCCAATTTCCCTAGTTAAAGTGATTTTTAACTCAAAAGACGAAGTACTTCGTAAATTCCATCGAGGAATTAATGGTGATAGAAACCGAATGCATCAACAGCTGTAAAATATTTTTCTGGACATGAAATCTTATTCCTTGTTGACATTGATCGTGATATAAGGATGTTAAATTTTTCAGAATCCTGACTAAGCTTTGGAGAAATTATCCCGATGCGTTCACAAAACTAACTGGCTGTGTTTTTGATAAGAAACTTCCTGAAATGAACTTGTAATGTCGAACTGGAAGCACGAATAAGACAACTTTTTATGGTAATTGGATAGAAGTTTGCTTTTTGGGAATATATCGGTTAAAATATTTTATACTAAAGAGAAGTGGAATAAAAAAATTAACAAGAAAGGGTAATTATTATCCCTTGCTATAGCCAGCTCTGTTCTAATCGGGCGATAAAATATGTCCATGGATTGCAAAGATTGGATGGCAATCAAAGATGAGTTGTCTTTTATCATGCAAATTGTAATACGTGGTCAGATATTCACACATAGAATATGTTTCGTAAAGTGCTTGTAAATTAAAAACTTGACTGATTTTGCCACTCTGAATATCTCCTATCAATAGGCCCGTGGAATTTAATTTACCCATGTGCACTTTTACACGTCATTTATTTAAATCTCATAAAAAATCCAACTACGACAAAAGTGCAACAACTGATTTGGGAACTGAATACCACATAGCATATATAAACATATATTAATAGGGTCAAAACTCTTCACATACATGTTTGATCTCTGAAATAAATTGATGGAATTGGATGCCAAAAAAGACAAATGATGCCAAAGTAGTCAAATGTTGAGATGCAGTCAAAGTCCTTAAATGATTTGCATTTTGGACTACTCCTTCCGAGTAAATGAAATAATTTCTTCAAATCTCTATGAAAATGTTTCATTAACCATATTCCAAACGGGAGAAAAGGATTGTTTTAAAATTCAGATAATATATTAACTGGTGACCCTATTTGGAATGTTTAATGGCTGTGCGCACAAAACGAGCATTTCAAGGGAAGTGAAAGAATTTTTGAGAAAAATAGAAAAAATGGAACATTTTTTTTTCTGGTTTTATTTGGGGCTCTACAACTAATAATAAATCATTTAATATTTTGAAACACTCACACATAAATATGACAATAAATAAGCGGCGGCGGCGCGGGTGGACGCCGCGGCGGAGGGTCTCATGGCCTAGACGTTGCGTATGCAATGCTTTACGTGACATACTCAACTTTCGCTTCAACATAGGCAACAACGCTTCTTCGTTCTCTTTCACAAGTAGCGGAGAGGTGAAGTTGCTGCTGCTGGACTTAAGTCCGGCCCCAATCGCACGTAGAAAACGCTTGAACGAACCCCGAATGCGCGTGCGCTTCCGCTTACATACTCCGCCGCCCCAATACGGACGACGAAGAATATAAGTTTCAGCATACGGCTCGCGAGGGGGGCCGTGTGCTGGGGCTCTTGGTACAAATTATTTTGAAAGCATCCTTAAAAATTGCGTAAATGCAGTATAGGTTGACATGTGTGTAAGAGGCCCAGAAAGAGTCACGTTTATCATCACTATTTATTTGTTTAAAAAAAACAACAATGTCAATATAAATCCCTTACCCGTGAGTAATTACAACCGCAGTTGCAGCCGGAGATTGTCAAACGGAGTCGATGTTTCAGTGGGAAATAATGTAAAAACAAACAATATCTTCAGATGTTGGTTGCATTTCATGGTGTTTCCGAATAATTAACCAGATAAATCTAATTCATGATCATTTTCTAGAGATACTTGTTATCCAAGTGAAATATATTTTTCCAGTTTATTGGGCCGGGGAAAAGAGCCGGATCTAGAATTTTTCTGGAGGGGGGCACAAAGGCTTGGCAGGCTGTCTTCTTATATTTGAGATGCAAAACAACATATAACGATCGTTGCTAACGGTTTTCGCGAGCAGCTGCGTGTTGAGCTTTGTAGTGTAACTTTTCGCGTCCATAACGATCATTCATCGCTTGACGATGCACCCTGTAATGGACGCGAAAGCTTGCACGACAAAGCGCAACACGCAGCTGCTCCCGAAAGCCGTTAGCAACGATACCTCTCGCTGCGAAAACCTTCGTTTCAAACAAATAACGATTACTATGAGTAATCATTACTATAAGTAACGATTACTATAATATGAAAGTAATTTATTTGAAATTAAATAATTAATGCTTCGTAATATACCAAAAAAAAAGAATGTCATGTTAGGGTTAAGAATGATCGTAGGCTTTCCCGGCGTATAGAATTGTGGAAGGTTACACGGGATTTCCACCGGGTCAGGTTCTCCAACTCCATCTCGGCCTAATGGAGATGTCAACAAGGCCGAGATGGAGTTGGAGAACCTGACCCGGTGGAAATCCCGTGTAACCTTCCACAACTCATGATAGGGTTATTAAAATTCTTGTCTATTTTTAAAGCGTCCGGGGGGGGAGCACGTGCTCCCGTGCCCCCTTAACTTCACCAATGCCGGGGAATATTGTGAAATATTCAAAATACGTTTTCAAACAATAACTAAAACACATCCGTTTTTGAAATTTTCAATTGATCTAACCAAAGGGACTATATCTCCTATTCTTTTCTGTCTCTCATCATAAATGCGTTGGCCTTAAAGCCTTTTCCCTCCCCAGTTTCTCCTCAGTTGTCTCCCATCTTTAAGGTGTTCATACAGCTTATTACAGGTCACCATGCTTTGCTAAGATGAAAGCCGGTGTCTCGATTGAAACTTTTGAGATTGAGGCGGATCTCTATGGCTTCCTAAATTATGCAATCCCACTTACGTTGTGTGTGGCAAAGAATTTTTGTATCTCCCCATCTAATACCATGGTCTTCATTAATTTTGTGTTCCACCACGGTAGACTTTTCTGGTTGCGCTAATCTGAAAAATTTTTGTGTTCCTGTAATCTCATCTCAACCGTTCGGCCTGTCTCCTCCTCATATATTTTACCGCATTTACAACGAATTTTATAAACCCTGGTGTCTTCAGGCTGATAGGATCTTTTGCCCTCACCAAGCAGTGCCAGATTAAAGTGGTGGCAGATGGTTAGTTTAAAGGTTTTATTGTCGTATAATGCGGAGGGTTTTACCAGGTGATACGGCCGATACGTATGTGATTGTGGTATTTTCTGCCGCCCTTGATGCACTGAATTTGGTATCAAGGATTATCCGCGCCCAATCCTCACGACATAAACTGAAACAATCATTCGGAGATGCATGGAACCTTCGGCGACTGTTGAGAAGCTTTTTTGCATAAATTTCAATCAACATGGATGCTGCGTCAATAAAACGAGGTACGAAATTCAAAAAATGCCCTATATATTTGATGGTCATAAAATGATTTGGAGAATGAGATTTTGTTTTCTTTTTTCCCATGGTTGAAAAGATGAAATTCTTTGCAACTTGACCAATTTCGTGAGAAAATTATTTTTAATTGGATACAAAATTATTATTAAAAATTTAACAAACTCTATATTCACTTTACTTGTTCTATCCTGCATAAAATATAAAACCTCGTATCCGAAGAATTTCAATGGAAAAGTGATGAACATATTGCAAAAATCAGAGCTGCTCTTTTGTTATCAAATGGAATTTATCGTTGCATTGCGATGTAAAGAAAAGCACTCCCAAAAATATTTGTTTCCCACTACGATAAAAGTAGTTTATCAGATGCATTACTGTGTCATTCACTATTGTATTGATATTATATTCCCGGCTATGAAGTCGATCATTGGTGTAGTTAGTCGTCATTTTGTATATTGTTACAACAACAAATTGATCCAAAGCCGAATTTTTTGTAAAACTATGAAGTAACGAGGCATGAGTTTGAAAACTAAACTCGAAGAAATATTAGAAAGAACGACGATTTAGGAAAAATGTTTTGGTGGATTAAATTATGTCACTCTCGCTCGAGCATTGAGGACAAATACGACGCAAAGATGCACGGTTCTCCACGAATTATTTATAGATAACGGATAAAGGTGTTGGAAGACGCGAATAAAATAAATGAATAATCTAGATTAGCATATACATAACATGTAAGATACGATTCATGTATATACTTCAACCGATTATCCTTTAAGTATACAGTGTTTTAGGTGATACTACGATTTCTTTGGTACTTTTATGTGTGGCACGGGTTGATTATCAGCAACCACGCACCATTAATGAACTTAAGAAAAAAGTCAGACCGAGAGCAATGAACCCAATAATAGTCAATTTCCTATGGGATTTCTATGTATGATTTGTAATATTTATATATCATATATACTCTTTGCTTGTTGGATAGCATTATGGTGCGCTACTCTCGTTAAATGAGCAAATTAGTTGGTAAAAATGGTTTTTTTAGGTGAGATGGTGTAAACACAGTGTTTTTAATTTATTCCCTCAAAGCCATAAGGAAAGCCTATTTTTTGTAAAAAAAAAGATCAAATATGCATCTCCGACGTGCAGAATTTCAATATCGTAATCCCTATTTCAAATATTAGATGTTAATTGAATTTTCGAAGACAATTCCATTCCTTACCTTTGTAATTCAATTTATTCAAAGGAAAAATAGGGTTATAACATCTGAAAAGCTAAATGTTAAATAAGAAATCAATATTAATATTTTCAACGCGAAACATTTTTGACTCGGACCACGAGTCCCTGGATGCATCTTTCCTTTTCAAATGTTCTCGAAAGCTCCGCAGAGTTCAACCCACGACCCCCGCCCTGTCTGGGCAAAGGCTTGCTGGGAGGTCATTAACCACTGTCTCAGCTTAATACCCTGGGGTGTAATTTCCTCTTTGTACCCTGAAGAAGCAGTGGACTTCTCCTACGCTGTCCTTGAGAGCATCACAAAAGACTCCGTCCCGATCGCCAGCCCCAAGATGAAAAAATGCCATTCTGGTTTAAAACTGAAACAATCCTCATTTTAAAGACCAAGAACCGTGCCTGGTATCTTTTTAAGTCTTTTCCCAATGCTCACACTCGCCGTTCCTTTTCTGACCTACGACGTTATTCAAAAACCCTGATCCGTCGAGATTATGTAGAATATGCCCAAACCCACTACTCATCCGTTGCATTCATTCCAAAGAAATTCTGGTCCTTAGTCAATCGTCGTCGTAATTGGCCTCGTATTCCGAATACCGTTTCATACAATGAACTCAGCGCAGTAGATTTAGATAGATCTAATCTATTTCTTAGATTCTTTTCAAAATGCCTTAAACCCACATGTAGTTACCCTCTAACCCATGATCATGTACTTATTCCGAACACCAATCACTGCCTTTCCTAAATTAAAACGACCCTCGGGAAGTATGCTGATATCTTTGCAAGATTTTCCCCCATCGTTCCCCTGGTCCCGACGGTCTCAGCCCTATTCTCATACGAAACTGTGCTTCCTCCCTCGCACTACCCTTATCCATAATCCGTTGTTTTCCTCACGGTGTTTTTCCACCGCAACTTAAATTTGCATATGCCACTCCAATTCATAAATCAGGGTAGGAAAGTAATGTCTCCAATTGCCGTACCATTTCTCTACTTCCAATTCAATCATCGGTTTGCGAGAGAATTATTCGAAACAGACTGTCCCCTATTCTATCCTTCTGCCAAAATGGCTTTCTCCCTGGGCGATCAAGCTTAATTAATTTGTCACTTTTCCAACACTATGCTGTTGCATTTATATCTAAGAAAGCCCAACTTGATGCAGTATTTCTTGACTTCTCAAAGGCCTTTGAATTTCCTCAACCATAGTCTACTCCTTCATAAAATCAGTAATAGATCTAATATCCATGGTGATTTATTCAGCCTCTTGTCTAGCTTTATTAGTGACAGAAATCAGCGCGTCATTCTTTCTGTCGTCTCATCTGGTTGGTCACCTGTAACATCAGGAGTTCCCCAAGGCAGTGTTTTAGGACCACATATATTTTAATTTTACATTGACGACTTAGCCTCCCTAATCCCCACTTCGCAGGCCCCCATGCTGTTTTATGCTGACAACTGCAAAGTTTTCAAAACCATCCACACTCCCTCTGACTGCCACGAACTGCAAAACGCTTTAAATACCATTTCACGCTGGTGTCTTGCCTGGGAGCTAAAGCTCAATGAGCGTAAGTGCAATACCATGTCCACCAACCTTAAAAAACCACACTTTACTTTAATTACACTTTAAACTCAACACCCATGAATTGCAAGTCGTCATTGAAAGATCGTGGCGTACTAATTGGTACTAAACTAAATTTCTCCGAGCACATAGAAACAGTTAAATCTAAGGCCATATCCCTTTTAGGCCCACTATACAAATATTCGGAAATTAAAGATCCACAAGCTCTCTGTAGCTACTTTTCGACAATTTTCCTTCCTGTGATCACCCATTGCTCTCCTATTTGGGCGATGTCAGCTCCGTCAAATCTCTCTGTCTTTAAATCTCTTGCTAACTTTTTCTCAAGTATAGTAAAATATAGAGTACCTTACATGCGTAATATGCCCACTAAAACCATTCTAACTTCTGTCTTCATTTACATTCTTCATTATGTACGCCTTAAAAGTGACCTTAAATTTATCTACAATATCCTCAACTCAATCACAGACTGTACTGAACTCCTTTCTTTTCTTAATTTCCGAGTACCCTCCCGCCCTACGAGCACCAACTCACTGCTCCACACACCAGTTCCCAGATTATCACTCATTCAACGCTCACTTTTCTTACGCCTCCCATCATTTTTTAATTCCCTTCCTCTGAGTATTGATCCCTTTTCCCTATCCCCGAAAGTCTTAACTAACCTAGCTCTATCTTACCTCTCTTGGGAAGAAATTTGAGACATCGAATGATACCATGATGTCACCCTAAAAAATACGTAATCTTTTGCTCTTTTTACGAAGTAAATAATGTTCTTCACATAATATGGGCTACTAAAATTTAATTGTGTGATCTGAGTTACCAGCCATTTTAAAGAAAGATGGGTAGGAGAATCAGGACCAGAAACAATGGGTCTCATAGGGTAATTAGTTTTGTGTACTTTTGGTAAGCAATATAGTCTGAAATATACAGTGTCCGGCGTGATATGGTAGAAATCTTTGATATTCAGCTTAGTAAAACCACTTGTCTGTTTCCACACACTTTTATTTAAGCCGGCCATAGTTTTGACAACTCGTGCCATCATCAAGATCGCGCTAACGTTGATAATGGCACGAGTTGCCGAAACCATGGTCGGTTTAAATAAAAGTGCGTGGAAACAGACAAGTGGTTTACTGAGCTCATTATAGTCTAGGCAGGACTGGGTTGGATGCATTGAGCCTGAAACAAGTGGTTTTGCCCATGAGATTAGGACAACTTTTCAAAACAGATTTAATCTGTTTAATTTCAGTGTAAGATCCACTTGTCAGTAGTAAATGCACTTTTTCAAAGTAATCACTTTTGTCTTGGATGACACAAAAACTACTTTTATCGGCTTTATTATAGAAACAGTTCTTGGATTTTAGGCTCTTGACTACTTCTAAACGCTGTTTTGAAAGTTAAGACTGCGGATTACTGCATTTTTGCAAGTTTTTAATAGAATTTATTTCACAACTTTATCTCAAATAGTCCTTCGTGGTATCGTCAAAATATTTTATGGATGTTTCAATAGGTGCCAACAAATCACTTAAAGGGGGGAATCGGGGCTGCAAATTAAAATTTAAGCCATATTTTCAGCAATGTGAGCTCCTTTGTGGAAAATGATTCTTTCGAGAGGTTAAGGACGTTATTAAAATTGTCCGAGTTAGGAGATGGAGCCATTGCAGCCAACCTGGGTTGATGTAAAATTGTGAGAGTACGCTTCTCACTTTCCTAATATATATCTTGACCCGCTCCTCTTGACCTTATATTTCCGGCAGTTTCAGCTTGGCGTGTGGGTGTTAGTGAGTGAGTGCAAAGTCTTACTGGTTGAGAGGCTGTGTTTGGTCCCTACAGTCATTTAAATTTAATAAACCATAGCGGCAAAGTCTGCGTCAGTGTGAAACGGATAAAGGTAACTTGTTATGACTTTTGAAGCATTTTATTTAACATTTACCTGACAAAGCCGTAGATCTAATTACCTCATATCCAGTCTGGAAAGCTGTTTTAATAACTTTGTGTCAAAATCATTCAATCGGTTTTTGCTGGTACTATGCAATGCTTCAACGAGCAAACGGTGTTGACATGATGAAGACGATTGGTCTCACGCTAAAATGCTCGCATTAGGCACTAATCATGAGTAGTGGAGGTGTCAGTTTATCCAAGAAGGTTTCAGCTTGGAGTGAAAGCCAAAGATTCATAAATTTATCACGGCTCACTGTTAAGAACAACAATAACTCTTAGGTTTAAAAAAACAACTGGTAATATTTAAGCGTAGCCTCAACATTGCAGTATTATATTTATTCACCGCGTTTTCAACGAGCAATACAAGCTCTTTCCAATAATATATATTGACATGAAAAAAAAACCTAAAATATTGGCATGAATCATCATCAAATATCTTCTAGTGAGGAAAATTATTCATAAATTATTAGCTCTAATGGGAATGATAGCCTTGGGATAAGGGTATGATTCTATGTAAATAATAAATTTTAACGAGGTAGACATATTCATGATATGAATCTTGAAAGGGAAGTATCGGCCAATTGCATTAGTTAATCTTTCTAGCTAGCTTTCGGCAATTTAATGGAAAATTTTAAGCATGTTTTTCAAGAAAACATCGTTACCTGCGGCAGGAACGCCAGAATAATCATGATATTAATTATTTTATAAATTAAATAATTTATTAAGATAATTACGTTCATTAAAGACCTCCGCTCGTTTCAATTATATTGCTTTGATGGTTATACGGAGCATTGATCCTTCAAGTACCTTACGATGCCGCCCTGGACTTCGGATGCATGGCGTCCAAATTTTAGTTTTTAAGTCACAATAGTAAAAATTATACATGCCACAATTTTTCGAAACAATTACAAAAATGGCTTTTGAAACTCCAATGCTAAACAAATGCAATCTATTCACATGCAAGGAAAAAATATCATTTAAAGTAAATAAATTAGATACTCTTCGTATAATAGAACTCAAACACCTGATTGGATACTCAGAGGGGACGGACATGGCCCATGCAACATAGCACACATAAAAGCATCCTAGGTCTATATCCCAAGAAGCAATATTTAATATATAATATGGCTTACCAGTTATGACTTAGACAGAACTAATCGGCATAAAAAGCCCACCAACTCTTAATTCTGCAGCTGCAAGACTCAATTTAAACATGTTGGACACCTATGAAAGATAAAGACATTATAAGTCACCTTATGCCTGCCCATTGTCCTTTCACATGTATAATATTCCCATGCTACCGATACAACAAGGCAAAGCACTATTTGATTAACTGTACTGGTACCAATGCTTAATGTAGAGTACTCAAAACAATGAGGAAAACGTTTTTTTCAACAGAACTTTGCACTATTACTTTTCCCTGAAAATTAGAGCATTTTTGACATGCATAATGCAAATATAAGCAAAAAAATACCTACTTATAGTTTCGACATTTCAAAATTATTTTCAAATAAAAAAAATCATGCGGTTCCTCGTTCAGTTGGCAGCAGTCACGTGAGATCTATCTAAGTTTTGCAGTAGACGGGATTACGGACTCAAGTATACCGTGTGAAAAAGACATTTATTTTATATTTATACGGTATGATCCAGATTTAACATTCCCGAGATTTTCACTCTAAAAACCGAACTAACTGTAGAACTTAACAGAAATATTGACGATTTAGAACTAAGAGCAATTTTGCGGCGATATCACTGTTTTTTTTCTCTCAAGGTAAACATTTTGGGTGCAAGATTTGTAAAATTATGGGGGTGCAGTGAGTAAACCCACCTACCGAAAGTGAGACGGAAGCTTTTGAGACGTGTCTAACATTGAAACAGTTAATTTATTTTTGAGGATATATTTTTTAATTCAAGACTAAGGCCCGTATCATAAAAGTCCCCTCGAAGCCGGCCTCCACCTCATTGTCGTCAGGAGGAGGAGATGCGATATCATAAAACCGACCTCAACCTCAAAAACGTCGAATTTTGAAGCCAGCCTCGGCTCAAACTTTGAGGTTAGATTGTTGACGGCTCAAAGCGTTTGAGGTGACTTCCGCCATTGCGAGAAGATAGATGCTTTCCCGAATATGAAGGATTAATACGATCTGGAAGAGTTTTTGGGTCATATTTAGGAAGAGGCCTTCGTATATGCCCCCAGAATCCGTCTAGCGGATGGAGACAATCCACTAGATTTGTACACGGACGAGGAATTCTTCGTCAGGTACAGATTTCAAAAAGTAAATATAACCGACGTGTTACTTCCGATGCTACGGCCGGGTAACGCCGACTCGAGAGGCGTTCCTGTCCCAAGGTTATTGTAATTGCTTGCTTTTCTAAGGTTTTATTCCACGGACAGTTTTCAGGTGAGTGATTTAAATACTTTTCCTTACATATTTGTTGTGGTGTAGTAGTGCATTGATATTATTTGTTACGTACAACATCATTGCTTTAATTCTTCTCGCAGTCACTGTATAACTAATAATCATGAAACACCGGGCGTAAATTATATTAGTTGACGAAAGCATTTATATATGAACTCATTATAAGCTAAAGGTGTTACATACGTGCAACGCTCTACGAATTTCAGATAAATGTTTACATAGTATACCATTTATATTATTCGAAACGCCATAGATAATTATCATGTGTGTCTGTCATTGTTGTTGATAGTCTCTGGCGGTTTCAAAGGAACTGGCTCAGTCGACAATGTAGAAGATAATTAAGGCATGCGGTTTTGTTTATTATTATGGCGCAATCATGGGCGTACCCAGCGAGAGGCTGCTGCCCCTCCCCCCCCCCAGAATCAAAAATCGCAAGTCTTTAAGCAAAATCTATTCTGAATTGAAACGAAAGCATTCAACAAATTTTATTTAAACAGGTGAAAAATTATACGCACAATACATGTATCTAAAGTAAAACTATTTTTTCATGGAAATAATCCCATAAACTAATATAACAACTTGGTTCCCCCACATTTAGACCATGGCTTGCCCCCCTAGTCATAATCCTGGGTACGCCTTTGTGCACAAATCTGAATTATCTCTCTACATTTATCTTTTGCCTTGGTTAAAGAGAACAAAAGAGTTGGAAACCTACTTACATTTAACTTGTGTTATGACGTCGTAAACGTAATGATTAATACTTCTTTAAAAATATACAATTAATTGGTTTGATGACTTGATACAATTACATTGCAGATTATTAGTACTGAAATTACTGTGAACCTGCCAAAGGTATTGAAGATTCTTCAATCACACGAGGAATTAGCCAATGCCAGAAGACTTTTGTATCGAGTGGCACACTTTCCTGGGGTTGATTTGATAAAGATATGATTATTTACCTTAGTATTAGAACACATACAAGTGATATTTGCTTTACTCTGCATGTAATAGGTGGTTGTTGGTCCCAGGCTGGAGATTTTGGATATTGTTTGTTGATGGCCTGGGTCTACACACGACGCTAGGATCTTCCACAACAGCTGACTGTGTCTCCATTTCGAGAGAGATGAAGTCAATGGCTTATTGCTGGGAGATAGCGGGTATCCAAAGCTAAGATACCTTTACACACCAGTGCGCAACCCAGCCACACCAGCTGAGCATAGGTTGGTTTGAGGAAAAAATAAATTGTATAACTTTTATTGAAAAGGGTGATGTGCGGTGACAAAATGATTTCATGGAAATGATAGCGGTTGTATACATATCATTTATTTTTTTCAGGTATAATGCATCAAACATTGCAACCAAATCTGCAGTGGAGAGGGCATTTGGGATATGAAAGAGGCGATTTCCCTGCCTCTCAATGAAAATGAGAACAGCCACTCACACATCAGCTAAAATAATAATGGCTTGAGCTGTGCTCCACAACGTGGCCATCAGCCAGAGGGAGCCAGTTCCAGAGCACATACAATTGCAAGATCCCCATGCTGATGTTCCAATACCTGCCGTGCAAAATAGAAATCTCAGTGCCATAGTTGAAAGAAGGGCTTTCACTAATCACTACTTTACCTTCATCCAAGGATAACTGCATGCTGTAAGGTGAAAGAGGGAGATGGGGAAACTTCTCACAACATGATTGAAAATAGGAGAATGGGATGTCTGGGCTCTGAATAGGAAATGAAATTATCAGGAAGGTAATGAAGCAATGCAATGTATGCAAGACATCAAGAGGCCTCAAAAGCATAGCATAGAGTGCACAATGTCACGCCATGATAATTTTGTTACATACATTCATGAAAACAGAGATAAATCAGGTTTTAAATTATGACAAATAATGGTTGGCTGCTGATAGTGGTAAATGATATTTTTGAGGGGTTAAACAATATTAGCATGTCTATATTGTAGTGTATGTAAACTTTTGAGATCCAGTTTTAAATTAAATTGGCTTTTGGTAGCATAATCACTGATAAACTATATCATGTTCCACAAAACCATATAATAGTCTGACCTAGGTTTCGACTTGGTACAATATGTCATTCTCAAAAGATAAATTACATGTTTGATGATCTTATGCTGTTTTGGAAAGGTGAAGGGGGGTAAAGACAAGTCATTTGATGGTATAAGATCAATCAGTATAAGGTATAGGAAGACAGTATAAGATCACCAAACATGTATTTTAACTTTTGAGAATGACATATTGTACCAAGTCGAAACCTAGGTCAAATTATTAAAAGGTTTTGTGGAACATGAAATAGTGTATCACTGATTATGTTTCAGCTGTCAAACACCACCACCCACCAATATCACCACCCACCCTTTGATTGGAAATTGGTTTTTACTTACAATACTCCCAAGTACAGTGTTTGTTTAAATAAATGTTGTGACTAATTACAGATTTTCTTATTATAACTAGGTGATGCTGCCTTTGACATTAGTGGACATGCAGCATCGTCTGCTCCTTGGCTTATAATAATTATCACTGGATATTAACTGATTAGATTATGTAATTATTTTAACAAAAGCTAATTCTCTAAAATCATATTCTTTCCTATCACCTTTAACTGTGTATCACATCATATTACATTCTTTTCTTTTCCAGATAATATGTTATTGTTAACTTGTTATACCTGCTAAAGTATACGATTACTGAGGTTTCTGCCAAAATTTATGTATTTTATCCCTGCTGCTGCAATTATTAAAAAAATATCAAGCAACTGATGCCTTTTTTTCTAATATATTATTGAATAAAATCGTAGGTGATTACTTTCCAGATAAATTTAAATTCTAACCAAAAAAAAATTTAATTATTACCTATATTGTAAAAATCAAAGAGTGCAGATAGTGATGCAAGCAGTGATTCAGATAGATAATGATTCAAAATATCCTACATATTTAGCTTTGCATGAAAATGTATATTTTTTCGAAGGTCACTACTTGACAATGTTTATTGTGGATTTTACCAACTAATGACAAATAAATTGATTGAATGACCCAGAGGAAAATTCTGCAAATCCCATACCCCCTAAATTAATACCTTTCTTAAATAAATACAGTTAAAAGAAACAACAGCAATTGACCAGCATGCATATTAAGGGATAAGCAGGCATTGTAAAGAAAACAATTTCATGCCATATCAGATAAATATATGTCAGGCTATGCAGGCAGAAGCAGGTTATTTTGTGCAATTTGGTAGTACAAGGACATAATTGAGTGTATGCAGTCCGTCATAGGCAATGCAAGATGTTGGCAGAAATAATCATGGGCATGCAGCAATTGAGGAAGGCGTGGGAGTGAGGAAAAGGGTGCTTGGAGCGAAAGCAAGCGACAAGCACCACCCAGAGCTATAGGCACATGGAGTGAATCACAGCAGTGGAGGTTAAACAACAGCACCAAGGGCACTCAGGAGAGATGGATGCAAGGTTGTAGCACTCCAGGAATTGCAAGTAGAATATAAGCAGCACCTTTCACTTACTATATTGTTGCTAGAAAGAAAAGAAAGGTCACAATTTATCATCTAAAATTCCATGGCACTCTTCCACTATGCCCCTGCAAAAACAAATTTTCATTAATAAATGTAGCTAAAAATGCAGCTCCAGTTATATACTCTGTGGCATCGGACGCTTCGAATCGAGCTCCCGAAAAAAGCGAGTTTTTGTGTGGTTTTTTTTACCTCCCGACCTACTTACTACGTACTGTCGAGAGCGTAAAGTTTTCATCTTTCCATTGGTGTTAAAATCATTATCGTACGCCTCATAGTATAATTTATATTAGTGTTTTTGTGTTTCTGTCAACTCGACTTGCAGTCGCCGGCGGACTCGCCACCTGCCGCCCGGGCTTTGGCCCGGTCGGATGCGGCGGACGAAACATCGCGATCAGCTGATGTAGCCACATCTATCTACACTTCAACTCCAATCTCTAATACTACTCCGGCAATCATCTCTGCATGCAGCATGCCATCTACTCCACCTACTTCACCTAAGAAGACAGCGAAAGGTTCGCCAATACGCAAAATTAATCAACTTAATTGTCCTGATGATTCTTCTGACTCATTACCGCCAAGCACCGTCCTACGCCGGGAGCATGGAGCGCTCGTGGCTACAACGGCTGTACCGTTATCACCTGAAAATTTAAATACGGTAACTACATGTGCTAAAAGTGAAAATATTACTAAAGTTATTAGCAGTGAAAATGTGCTCAGTCCAATTTCGAGTGTTGGAGGGGTGGGGGGAGCCAATCCCCTTTCCACAGCTGGGAGTACGTCACTCCAAGTGACCTTGAAGCCGGCTTCGCGAAGCATTGGCTATGCCTCGCCAACCACTGCAACCCCACCCCTGCCGCCTACTGCCCCCACCTCCCTTGTCGACGCGTCGGACGAGCTCATCGCAAGACGGCCAACCGCCCCGCCTGCCTCCTCTACCGCTCCCGCAACTCAACGACGCCGCAGCTACGCATCTGCCGCCAGGCCGTATGACCACTATGGCGGTCCGTCGGGCGCGCAGTTCTCAACAGCGGCGAAAACTGTCTTCGCCTTCCAGACAAAGAAGATCGTTCCCTCGGATTCCGGTCCGAATAAAAAGAAAGGAATTATTTTATCTGCTATACCTGATACTTCCATTCACACTTACGTACTAAAACTCGGGGAAAAACTTGGAGGGGGGCATAACATTACGCATGCGACCAGACTGGCTCATCAAAGAATTTGTATTTATTTAAAATCGGAGGAGCTGGTCGAACAGTTTATTGCAAATTATGGTGGATTATCAATAAATAATACCTGGGTTGAGGCAAGGCGAATGGTAACCCGCACCGAGAAAATAACACTGAAAAAAGTTCCTCCTGAAGTAAGTGATGCTGATTTGGCTGATATTCTTAGCCAAGCAGTGCAGATTGTATCCCCTTTTTACTCCCTTACACTCGGCGTCAAAGATGACGGCTATAACCATATTGGTTCATGGAAAAGAACGGTATATGTAGTCAGGCGGGAAGGAATTGTTCTGCCTGATTCCTTCCTTGTCGAAATTGGAGATACACCGCACCGAATTTTCATTGAACATAATGACCACAGATGTAATACTTGCAATAAGCATGGTCATATTTCCAAAGATTGCCCACATTCCCTATTTTCACTGGCGGAAGCAGAAACCAACGAGGAGATTGATGCTACAGAGCGGCTAGAAATTCCCGCTCCACCCCCACCTCCTCCTGAACCACAATCCTTCTCTGTTTCGGGAATCGCACAGCTATCCACCATAAACCCTGACCCCGTGCCTTTGTCATTGCATGCAGAACCCTCAACCTCTAAAAATCTTCCTGGTCAAGAAAAGGAAAAAGATCCCCCTAGTATCACTGTTCGGTCACAATCACCTTCTCGTGACTTTATATCCGAGTCTCATGAGAGGGACTCTGATAGTCAATCTTTTTGCTCCCTTTCACTCCCTCTGAATGCTGAGGATCTTTATGATGATCCTGATATTGGCACAGCTTCTTTACTGGACAGGACGGGTAAGAGGAAGAATCCTGACGATCACCGAAGTACGAGGGAGGCCGGTGGATCGCCGCAGAGGAAGAAGGGGAGTAAAGTTAAAAATCCAGACTTTGAGGGTCTCAGACAGATTGAAGAGTTCTATTTTGAACATCCTGATTTCAGTTCAATACCCTATCCTCGATTAGAAAAATATTTATCCGGGGTAAAGCGGATGGATCCGCAAAGGAAGGCCAAAGAACTTCTCCTCGATGAGGAGGAACTGTTAAATACGTTAAAAGAAATAGTACAGGGGAAAATTGTGAAGGAACAAGCTTTAAAAAATAGACTTCACAGGCTTGTCAGTGCTTTGTCAATAGATAAGAGGTAACTACCCTTCATCGATTTTTACACACATTTATTTATTTATTTAATTTTTAACTATTTATTCATACATAGCACTAGGAATAGGAGAGGATGCATGAGATTACATTCATGACCTTGAATGTGCGTTCAGTACGGAGCCAATATAAGTGGGCTCAGTTGTCGTTGTTTATGAATAAGCATAATCCCGACATACTTCTCATACAAGAGGTAAACACTGACTTTCCCACAATGCCTTCATTGCCAAATTACACTTTTTACTTTAGCACACCTGTTATTCCTCATGTCGGTGTTGCCTTTGCGATTAAAAATAATATTGGAATATCCTCTCTTTCGACCAAGGTTATTTTCCCAGGTCATGCCCTGGGTTTATGTATGACCATAACGTATCCAGAACGTCATACGTTTTTGCTGGTGACTTATTATGGGCCTCATGATCAAGACCGTGCAGTAGAGCTGGTACATGAGGTGAATAGGTACATAGAGGCGGCCTATTCACAATCAAGAAACCATAACATTTGGGTTGTGGTAGGAGGAGATTTTAACTGTACCATGGCTCCTTCTATAGATAGATCATCTGGAATAGAGACACATGCTAGGTATGTCTCAAAATTGAGGCAGTTGATTAATCAACATCGACTCGTGGATGTTTGGCGAAGACTTAAACCTAATAAGCCTGGCTTCACCCATTTTTATCACCGAGGTGTACATACTGCATCAAGGTTGGATAGATTTTATATGACGGACACCAGAGTGCAGTCAGTGCATAAAATATGCATTGAATCTAGCTTTTCGGACCACAGAGCTGTGTCAATGCGCCTCATTATTTCAGATAGGAAGAAACATATTCCTTACTGGCGATTTGATAATGCTTTGCTTGAAAATGATAAATACTGCTCCTATGCAAAGCTTTTGATCAAATCAATAGCAGACACACAGGTCCATAAAAATCCATGCGTAGCTTGGGAGCTTCTCAAACAGGAGATAAAAGAGCATGCTGTTACTTACAAAAGAGGATTACGAATGAACTTATCCGCTGAGACCGAAGAAGGTTATTATACTCGTGAGGCTAAAGCCATTGTGGCAAGAGCCGGTTGGGAAAACATCATTACGAATGACACGCCCTCAGCGACACACCTAGCCAAATGGGCTTCTGGAACACAACCAAAGCCAATCCAGAAACTAAAGATTGATGGGCAGTGGGTTGAAGACCCAGAGATTTTGGCGGCTACCCTGCATACACATTTAAAAAATGTTTTTGGCTCAGAGTTAAATATCTCTGAAGACGTCTCAAGTCAAAATAATTTTTACTCTACTCTTGATGTGATCGAGGAAGATAACTCTTTCCACTTGGAAGCTACACTAGAACCCAATGAGCTATTTAACGCTCTCAGGAGTCTCAAGAAAAACAAATCCCCTGGAGTAGATGGCTTAACAACAGAGTTTTATTTAAAATTCTGGAGGGAATTAGAAAAACCCTTTCTCTCAATGTTGAATGCGAGCTTCGCACGTGGAAAATTGCCTCGATCTACATCTACAGCCTTACTTGTAATGATACCCAAGATAAAAAATGTTGAAACACTAAATGACCTAAGGCCTTTGTCAATCACAAATTGTGATTACAAAATCGTTGCGAAATGTCTATCCAATAGGTTGTCTCAGGTAATTTCCACAATTATATCCGCCGAGCAATCCTATTGTGTGCCTGGCAGAACGATATTCGATGCAATTTCGACAACACGTGACATTATTCGATGCTATAACGAAAGTGGTGAACCTCTGGCTGTGCTATCCTTAGACCAGGAAAAG
The DNA here is from genome assembly GCF_921293095.1 of Ischnura elegans. NCBI lineage: Eukaryota > Metazoa > Arthropoda > Insecta > Odonata > Coenagrionidae > Ischnura > Ischnura elegans. The sequence continues at coordinate 153,413,403 of NC_060246.1, forward strand.
GCCTTTGATAAAGTCAATCATCAACATCTTTTTCGGGTATTTACCAAGAGTGGTTTTGGTTCTTCTTTTACTAATATGATACAGACCTTGTATACTGGTGCGGAATGCATGGCCAGGGTGGCTAATTGCATAACTGCTCCTTTTCCATTCAAAGTAGGGATTCGACAGGGCTGTCCCTTGTCAGGTCAGCTCTACTCTCTAGCTTTTGAGCCTTTCATCAGAAAGCTGAAAACTCACTTGCAACCAATTGAAGTAGGGAATTTTATAAAATCCAGAATTGTATGTAGCGTCTATGCTGATGACATTAATATTTTCATCACAAGGGAATGCGATTTCAATAAGGTATTAAGCATATTTAAGGCCTTTTCAAAAATTTCGGGTGCTAAGCTAAATCTCAATAAATGTAACGGTCTCTGGGTTGGTCGATGGAAAACCCGGGTAGACTGTCCTCTAGGCGTTGCATGGTCGACTAGAGGTTCGAAATGCCTTGGTGTCTGGATTGATACTGACCCCATACGCGGAGATGCTAAAGTTGAGGAGGAAATAGCTACGAAGTTAAAAGAGACAATGAACAGATGGAAAGTGAGAACCGGTTCAATGTCCTTGAGAGGGAGAGTACTGGCTTGTAACCAGTTTATTGCTCCAAGAATATGGCATGTACTTCAGGTTTTTACCCCGGGATCAGCCATGGTGAGGAGACTACAATCCTTACTGGTTGACTTCGTGTGGAATGGCAGGAAGCACTGGGTTCGTGCAAATGTAGTGACTGCACCCATTAACGAAGGCGGCCTTGGGCTCGTAGACTTGACCACAAAAATAATGGCATTTAGATTCCTTACAGCACAACGTCTATTATTAGAAAAGGATATCAGCCCTTGGAGAGCTCTTGCGTTGCAAAGAATGGAAGCAACCTCGGGCACTGGAAATGCTTACGCTCTCCTCTCTGGAGCGAAAACAATCTACCTTAATCAAACAAGTGACAATTATTACTATTCCCTTTTAGAGTCTTGGAAATCTTTTGATGTACAGCCCCTGATGCCAAGTAATGATAGAGGATCTGATCGACCTCGCTTGACTGGGTGGCCTCCCCCTGATTTAATGCCAACCTTCGTGTTTCACAGCAAGATACACAAATTATTTATGAAATTGCCTTTAGTCAAGCGAAAAGCGTACAAAGAAACATTATATATCAAAAGCTCTGAAACATGGCCTCTGAAATCGAAGGAAACTGATGAAAATGTGCAATGGTTAGGAATCAGAGGGTGGCCAACCCTTGGTTTAGACGCTGATGTGTCGTGGAGACTCTGCCATGGTGCGTGGGCGGATGGTGTGTTCCTCCACCGGATTGGAATAATTCGGACATCAGCCTGTCCCTGGTGCCCTGGTCAAGAGGCTACAGCCTGGCATTTGACATTCCTATGTAGTAAAACGCGCTCGATGTGGAAGGCTGTCGTAAAATCAGTAAAATCACTGACTGAATTAGAGCAAATACCGCTACTTTTCTTATATTCAGGGTTACCAAGGCAGAAAAAATTTGATGCTAAGGGAGTTAGGCTAGCAAATTTTCTTGTATCTCTAGCCAAATCAGCAGTGTATCAAGATGTAACACTTTATTTTAGAGGAAAAGTAGATTTTGTGAACTATTTGCCTTCTGTAAAAAAGAAATTATTGAGAAGGTTAAAGTCCGAAGAAAGCTACCATCGGGCTAATGATTCCATTACAGAATATCTAGCCTTTTGGGGGTATAAGGATTACCTCATAAATTCAAGGACTGGAGAGCATAACAAAAATGCTCTATAATTTAGTTCATTTATAGTAAAAGAAGGAAAAAAAATCCTCTCTGAGATGCAATTTTGAGTAATTAGAAGCACATTATTACCTAACATGATTTGATGCTTGGAAACTAAAAATTCCCACACCTTGAGAGATAATAATAATAATAATAATAATAATAATAATAATAATAATATATATATATATATATATATATATACTCGCTTTGGCTCGCTAGGGGGCTCCGCCCCCTTAGAACCCCCGGATCAGGCTTCGCCGTCAAATTTGTTGGGTTTTGGAAGAATTTTTTAAAGGAATAATCTGACCCCAAATGCTGAACGAAAACCAACCCTCTGCTACATCACTGTTGGCTTCGGCGTCGCAATCTTCGGAACCGCCTCGTAATTCGTTGAAGCTCTGTCCATTTAGTTCAAAACACCCCTTTTCCGTCCAGGGGGAACGTTAGCTCCCGCTGGAGCTGCCGTTGTAAGGACTCGGTCGGCCGGGAGTACGATATATGTTTTCCGAATCTTTTATACATCGAAATTTATGTGAATTTTGGAATTGTTCTACTTTCATCTCTGTAGCAAAGGGTGATTAAAATAATCTGTTGTCAACATCCGGTTGAAGATATTGCCAGCATATATGGTAATCATTTTCATTATTCAACCCACGAAACTAAGTCGAGGGAAATGGAGCTTATTCTTTTTTTTCCATAAAAGGTATTCACAAACGGATTATCTGCCGGCTTCGCAGAAACACCCCTTGGAAGCTCAGTTCCCAAAATTACCGAGTCAGAGAAGGGCGGGGGGAAGGAAAACGAACCCTCTACAACGCTACGGTCTGCTTCACCGGCAATTTCTTCGGAACGGCTTTGTCGTTCCTCGAAGCTTTGTGCACAAACTCCTCGGGGCCGTATCCGCCGTCCAGTGAAAAAAATATAGCGCACACCGACCCGCCTTCTCCAGCACACTCCTTGGAACGGTTCGCCTTTCCTTGTAGCTTGTCCATATATTTCTAGGTGCCGGATTCGCCGGCAATTGGGTAAGGTTAGCACCCGCCACGTCCGTCGTCGCCAGCGAAATCCTCGTAACTTCGCCGTTCCTGAAAACTCCGCTCCCAAATTCCCTCATCCGAAGGGGAGGAAGGGGTCCCGTGGCTATGATTACTTATTGCGAACTTTAATGCATACTTTCATGTTAGTGCAAGCTTTGTAAGAAATCGGTCGTACGATCGGCGTCAATTTTTAACTTAGAATCCTCTTGTTCGGCTTCGCCGTCTTAGTTGGTAGTTGTCCGGAGAATTTCTATTCGAATAATCTGACCAAAAAGTGAGAGGCACCATCTTCCCGGCCAGGGGGTAGGGAAGCGGACCCTTGGCTGCTCCACCACAGGCATCGTCGGCAGAGTCTTTGGAACGTTATTGCTCATTCTCCTACCGCTGTCCACAAAGTCCTCGGGGGATATAGGGCTCGAACCTCAAGAACCCACTTCGCGGCCAGCTTGGTTGACCGCCTCCCCGAACGGCTTCACCGTTCCCTGCCACGGTCGGTCGGAGCGGAGAGTCGTTAACCGCGGCTGCGCCTGGTAAGGAATCCCCCAAAGCTGCGCTGCCTAGACCTCTGGACGGCTTCGGCATTCCTCATTGTGGGAACCACGCCGCCCGGAAATTAAAGAAGTCAAATGGGGCTGCCACGCTCATTCCCCTGGACGGGTTCGCAGTTCCTCGCTTAGTGGGGGCTTCGCCACACCCGGGGGTTGAACATGCCCCCCCGGGGGTACCCCGATTAGTCCTCGTAACTGTTTCGCCGTTATTCGTTAACACCTTGCGTGCCTTGGACGTAATATTACGTCCTGCTAATCCTTCTGAGGTTTGCCATGGACGTAATATTACGTATTTCCATTTAATTGGCTTTGTATGCGTGAAGCCGTAATATTTTGCCCGTGGTACTTTTCCAGTTTACTGCTTAGGGGTTCTGTTTTTTTCAAAAATCAACTTCTCGATGGAAAAAGAGTTCTATTTATGTCTTGAGGACGAAAATTCCTTTGTAGCTACCGACATCCTCATCTTAGGCCACTTAGTGTGAAAATTCTTTGGGCCAATGGACCGTTCGTTGAGGTCGTTATAATGCTTAGCTTGAAACAATGCTTTTTTTATGATTTCCATGCTTTAAATAGTTCAAATTGAGCGTATTAAAAATTATTATGCATGTAATGGCGGTACATCATTTGTTGCAACTTTTTTATTTTTAAAAAGCAGTAGGTTTTCAAGGTTAAATTATATATTAAAAAATTAGCAATAAATGTTATTCAACTCATTCATAAAGAAGAACAAAGTCCATTTTTATTGAAATGCACATCGATATAAATATATTTTTGGTGCTAGTGTTTAAAAAAATGTACGAATATAGTGAAAATGGCTGGATTTTTCAGTAGGGCTTTAAATTTAGCAGCTGGCACTCAAAGTGTTAAGAAGCGGCTTCGCCGCCCAGGGAGGGTAGAAGCCCCCACCGGTGCGTCGCATCTTCTTCCGGATGCCTTTGCAGTTTCTAGTAAAGGGTGCCTTCGCCGCCCGGGGGTTACTGACGCCCCCCGCGCCTACGTCAGTTAGTCTTCGTAACGGCGGTCTCCGTCTAATTTTGTGGGTGTTTGAAGAATTTTCATGTGAGTAATATGACCGAAAAGTGCTTGTGCAGAGAGGAGGGAAGCGGACCCTTGGATGTGCCACGACTGCCATCGACGGTAAACTCCTCGGAACGCCGTTTCTCGTACGTCTATCAACTAAGTCCCAAGGACCAATTTTTCCGGCCAGGGGAAAGTAAAGCGCCCGCCGCAGCCAGCTTCGCCAGCACACTCCGAAATGACGCATAGAAGTACGCAGTACAAAATGCGTGAAATAAAATATTCCGTGAATTATAATGATTTCTGGATAGTATTATACTGCGTTACGTTAAATGATAAGTTATCCAAACATTGATCATAGTGTACATACAGGGAATTACCGTTCTTGGAACGTAAAGTATGGCTAAAGTGTTTGTATTTAAATTTCGGGTTTTACCAATGATTCCAAATACAAATATATGTAAATAGATGGTGATAAGAGTTATTCGTTTAATAAAAGATGTACAGTGATGTGGAAAATGTTGTTCTTTTACCCAACAAATGCGACATAATATGACAACATAGAGAAATACTGCATTTTCTCCCGTTATATGTACGATTCGAAAGCTTTCCGAAATGACTTACATAAAAAACGAATAAAATAAATTGAAGAGAGCCTGAAAACATTCATTAGCTTTCCTAGTAAACTGTAACCACCCGTATAGTATCCCAAGGTCGGGAGTATGAAATTAATAACATGCGTATTTTCGGAAAATAGTAAAATTCAAAGATGGTTTAATTCTTTTCACTGCAGCAAAGGTATACGGAAAGAAATATTTATTCGTGTTAAGTGGAATACATTTTAGGAATGCATAAGGTATTACTTTACTTCGTATTACTGTCACAAGTACGAGGAAGGGAGCACAAAGTATTGTAAAAAGTACAAATTCTGCGTTTGAATGATGCTACCTATGTAAATTAATTTTCTGTAGAAATAATAATAATGCTGCTGCGTGCATCTGCATAAGGCATAATTTTATAGGTCGTAATAAATTCAAATCCATTCCCAAGACAGATTAACTTCAAGAGATGTATTTGATTATGTAACATACTATTTGGCTATACGAACGCGGAATAAAGTGAAACAGAAATATCACCAGACCTGTAAGTTTAATGTTCTCTAACATCTATAAAATTAGCAATTCTAAAACCTGCTCTTCTACGTTAGGCGAGACATGGCAATAGGAACGCGACTTATCGAGACAGAAAACTATCACCAGACATGTAAGCTATTGTCATTAACATTATACATAAGAATAGCTATTCTAAAATATGTTTTTAATTCTTACGGGATGCATGGCTTCACGAACGCAAATCAGCGTTAGACGGTAGTAACAACCAGTTGCGCAAGGTATTTTCACTATTGTTGTCCATAAAAATTTAAATTCCAAAACATGTTCATTACTGTTACGCGAGAGAGGGCATCCTTAAGGAAAATCAGCGTTAGATGACACTCGCAACCACTCACTAAAGATTTTTCACAAACATTTTCCGCATAAATTTACATTCAAAATAGCATTCATCCTTGCTACGCGACAGATTGTGCCGGGAAGGTAAAGTAAAGTACATGGGTGCGACAACAAGGAGGGTTATTTTTTCTACAATATTAACAATAATAATTTTAATTCAAACCATTTTCATCACCGTAGCGCGAAATATTGTGGTCCAAATTGGTCGTTTAGGCTTTCTGTTATGTAATAATGCGTGAAATAAATAGGCAGTTATTCTGGTTGAAACAAAAGAGTGCATATTGCATTGAAATCAGTGTGTTATTTACCTACTTTAGTTGAATTAAGTTATTTAAACTCACCTCGAAAAGTTACATTGCTACTTCAAAGTCGCTTTCACTTCCACTCCATGGTAAAAACCGAGCACTTGCTTGAGCGTAGAGGTAGCGTCAACGGAGAGTTCCATACGTTTCGTTTGGCTCCATTGATAATCGATTCACTCTCCGGGATTCCTGTACCCCAAACACTATTCCCTAACTCCTACGCGTGAGTGCACGGAGGGTACCTTTCAGCACCGCTTACGCCTTCCAGATTGGTCGTTTTGCATTGTTGCTATGAAGTCAGGTGTTGTATAAATAAATAAACAGTTATTCGGGACGGAACAACAATAGAGTGCAAATTGCATTGAATTCAGTGTGCGATATAACTCTTTTATTTTAATTGAGTGATTAAAACTCCCCTAAGATCCCTTAAGTATATATTAGGAGAATGTATTGAAAACATTAGATGTTTGCATTCATATCTTTCCTTGTACAGTATAGCTTTCGATCTAATATTTCATTTGCCGAGATTCGCCGTATCCATTAACCGCATGATTGGTGACAGGAGCGCAGCTAGGAATTAAGGCTAGGGGGGGTTTCAGGCACAACTAATACGGGGGTTTGGAGGTATTGCTTACCCGCCAGGGTAAGCGGGAGGTGTGGAGGCCTTCCGCCGGAAAAAAAATTAAGGTAAAAGGTTCATAATGGTGATTTTTACGGCCTTCTGAGGGATATCTTATTAATTATAGCAATATTCCGTAAGTAATATTAAACCAATAAAGTAAATTATATTCAACTTAAAAATTTATGTGAGCCTTAAACCTGACCAACATAACCCTTCCCTCGCTACGCTACTGCCATTCATAACAGTACATAGTTGCATTCATATCTTTCCCTGTACAGTATAGCTGTCGATCTTTTTCCTTTGTCGAGATTCGCCAAAATGAACCCAGCAAAAATAGTTCATTGGTTTCTCATTGACCTTCTTGGGCCCATGAGTCCTTGGAATAGGCCCTGAGTCATTTCCATAAGAAATGCAGATATAGTTAGTTTTTCATGCCTGCAGACGATTTTGCTGTTGCATATTTCGAAACGAGGATCGGCGAAGCCGCGGCGCAACCGCGGGTAGCGACTCTCCCCTCCGACCGACCTCGTCAAGTCAAATCGAGTAGTAATAGTTGAAGGGCGGCTTCGCCTCCTTGGTGGTGAGGAGGACCCCCACTGCTGCTCCACTTAGCCCCCATTACGGATCTCCTCTTACGAGAGTGGCTCCAGAGGGATGCAGGGGTTTTAAAGTGTGTTATACATGCGGTCAACAATAATCCACATTGATTCTGTAGCGATGATTGGAAAGGGTAGGGCATTGCGGCGTAATGGCGGCGACAAGTATCTATAAAAGAAAACCTATTGGCAAATTTTAATTTTTAGGGAAGGTTTCACCAAAATACCGGGGGTTTCATATTTGTGTTCAACCAGTGGTCACAAAACGTTCTTATAAATTCCGTGCCGATAAGTCGTAGGGGTCCGGAACAGTGGCAGAATTCTGACGATAAATACCCAAATAGGCACCTTTCAGAGAATAATTTTTGTGGGAAGTTTCACGGGGTTATCGGGGGTTTTAATAACTCGTAGGTTTGGGGAACACGGGCTGAATGGCGACAAAAACTACCCGGAAAGGCGACCTTAAAAATATTTTTTCTGGGAGGTTCCCGAAGGTGATCGAGGGTTTTTAGGTTTTTTTTCCCGTATGGTTTACGGTGGCCCGCTATTAGCAAATATTCCATATCGAGGGCTGTGAGGGGACCGGCAGTGCGGCGTAATGTCGGCCAGAAAGTCCCAAAAAGAAGAGTTAATGCCACATTTTACATTTTTGAGAGTTTCAGGTGGATACCTGGGGTTAATATGTGTGTACTGCTAGCTATCGCCAGTCGCTCACATGAATTCCGTAGGGATAGGTCGTGGGGGTAGGGATCAGCGGTGGAATTGTGACGAAAAGTACCCAAAAAGTAGACTTAAAAATGGAAAATTCAATTTTTTGGGGGTGTATTGGGGAAACCATAGATTATGATGTTAATAGATTTGCACTGCCAGGGGTCACCAATCTTTCACATCAATTCCGTAGTGATGAGTGGTAGGGGTTGGAAAAGTGGCGGAATTGTAACGAAAAGTACCCGAAAAGGAGACTTAAATCCATAATTTAATTTTTCGAGAGTGTTTCAGGGAGTTTCAAGATGACGATATTATATTGTCACATCCATTTACTGTCATACCTAAGAGAGGTGACCCCTATGACATCCATATTTTGATAGTAATACACTAAAAAGTAAGACTTTCCCGGGAAACAAATGAGTAGTGTCCCATTTTTATTTTTTTCGCGGACATATTGATTGAAATATTTCTAAAACGTTTGCTTTTTCTAAAACCATTTTCATAGTTGTATATTATGAAGAGTTTTAACTACATCGGTCAGGAATAAGTTCACGAAATCTTGTGTTAATCTATTGTAAATCGTAATTATCTGCGATTTTCGGAATATTTTAATTTTTCTGAGTAATCAAGGACGTTGAAAGAAACTGTTGACTTCATTTCGCAGAACATGTTTTGAGCATATATAAATATCACTTCCGTTATCCTACACCTGATATTACGTAGCGGGGATCGGGAGTTATGAAATTTTTCCAGCAAAGAAGAGTTGATTGGTTTCTTATTGACCTTCTTGGACTCATGAGTCCCTGGAATGTGCCATGAGTCATTTACATAAGGAATACATGTAAATTAAATTTTTAATGCCTGCAGACGTATTTGCTTTTGCACATTTAAGTTAGTGAAAATGATCACATTAAGTTAAGCCACATATCATTAAGTTAAGCCACATATCATTCGAAATAAAAAGAATTGCACTTTCTTATTCCTGCAGTTTTATTTCCTTTTATACCTGATTTACACTAAATTAAGAAATAAACATCCAAAAAATGTTCAATTTTAGTGTGTTTCGCTTACTGTCCCCTTGACGACCGTCAATATTTTTATGCCGTTTGAAATATCTTTCTATCTCACTAAATTATAAATGGCATGTTCCAAGGAGATATATTACTACCACGAATCCCTATTATTCCGACAGATGTGCCAAGAATGCATACGGGTTCAATTTCTAATTAGATTTTCAATCGCAATGACAATAAATAAGACCAAAGTATGTCTGTCTGTGGCTTAGATATTGGAAAATTTTGTTTTTCACACAGACACAATTTTACGTGGCATGTTTTATCGCGTGGGTATACCATCCAGTTTATTTGTGTTGGCTAGAGATTGAATTACTAAAAATATCGTACATTTAGTCGCACTAATAGACAAAAATTTCTGGCGGGTACGGTTTATATGGTAGGAGAAAATGACACCGACTGAAAAAGCGATGTATAAAATGCATAATTTTTTCGATGAAAACTTCAACTGTAACAACAACATTAGTTTTCTTTACCTTTTATCTTATTTTGTACCTTATTTTTATCTACTAATTACAGTTTCAGTCCCTAACCTAAATAAATAAAATATATATCAGGGAGAAATACCTGCTGTGTATATATTAACCTTTGTATTTTATATTGTTCATGTTTTTTTCTTTCTTAGCTCCAATGATGATTTAAAATAATTCGAAACGTTGGCTATAACTTGGTGACATAAATAGGCAGTTATTCTGGTCGGAACGACAATAGAGTGCACATTACATTTAAACCAGTGTGTCATTTAACTACTTTATTTGAATTAAGTTAATAAAACTCCCCTCGAAGAGTTATATCGTTGCTTCAAAGTCACTTTCACTTCCGCTCCATGGTAAAAATCGAACGCTTGTCTGAGCGTAGAGGTAGCGTCAACGGAGAGCTCCACACATTTCGTGTGGTTTCATTGACAATCGGTTCACTCTCCGCGATTCCTGTACCCCAAACACTATTCCCTAACTCCTACGCGTGAGTGCACGGAGGGTACCTTTCAACACCGCTAACGCCTTCCAGACAGCTATTTTTGCATTGTTGCTATGAAGTAAGACGTTAAATAAATAAACAGTTATTCGGGACGGAACAACAATAGAGTGCACATTGCATTGAATTTAGTGTGTTATTTAACTCTTGTATTTTAATTGAGTGATTAAAACTCCCCTAAGAACCCTTAAGAATATGTAAGGTGGATGTATTCAAAACAGTACATAGTTGCATTCACAGGGGCGGATCCAGGATTTCTTTCGGGGGGGGCATAAGCAAGGTCGTATCCAGGATTTTGTTCTGGGGGGCATGAGGATACCTCGTAATACAAAACGAACGCAATGATATTGGTACCGTATAAAAAATCTTGCATATTTTTTTAAGAGTCTGAGGGGGGGGGCACGTGCCCCCATGGCCCTAGATCCGCCTATGTGCATTCATATCTTTCCTTGTACAGTATAGCTTTCCATCTTATCTTTCCTTTGCCAAGATTCGCCATATTCATTAACCGCATAGTTGGTGGTACTCCTTGGCACTGGTTTAATACACCATATCTGCGTACATTAGTATGGTTACTGAAGAGGATAGGACTATTTCCCTCTCAGTGTCTTTGGGGAGGAAGACGCAAAAAGTCGAAGGTGTACCCCAGGAAAGAAAGGAAAGAGGGTTGATTTATGTTACATTGAACTTCCTCACACTTGCCAAAGGTATTTATCCGTGAAATTAACCTCAGCTTCAACACGTTATAATGTATTTACTTAGGTCCTAATATTGGCCATCATATTCAACTGTCAATGGAATGCATATAATAAAAAGTAATAATAAGCCGAATGGAAAAGCGAGGTTGGCTAAGGGTTGGAGGTAAGGAATTTATATTCTTCCGACAGATGTGTCAATTGAATACTATCGTGTTCAATTTTCAATTAGATTGGCATTCCCAATGACTATAAATAAGACCAAAGTATCTCTGTTTGTGGCTTTGATATGGGAAAACCGTGTTTTTTACAACGAAACCATTTTACGTGACATCTTTTATCGCGTGGGTAAACCATCCAGTTTGTTTGTGTTGGCTGAAGATGGCCTTACTATAAATACCGTACTAAAAGGCAAAAATTTCGGATAGCTACGGTTAATATGGTAGGTGAAAATGACACCTATCGATATAATTTCATATCGACATATCTTAATAAGGGGATGTAGTTCTGCAAAATATTTTATATGTATGAATCGTAAGTTACCTTCTAGCATACCGTTAAAATTCTTATCCCAGCAACTATAGTAAGAGGTCTGCAAAAGGGATCTCTACAGTACACAATTTGGTCGATCATAACTTCAACTACAACAACTGCATTAGGTTATTGAAACTTTTATCTTGTTTTGTACCTTTCTTTATCTACCGGTAAGAGTTTACCTAATTAAATAAAAAAAGAGATAAGGGAAAAATTGAATTCAAGCATTTTCGATTCGATTTTTTTCGAAAAAGTTATTAGCGAATAAAGCGTATCCAAGGAGATTAGTATCGATATAACTCTCACATGAATCGATCGAGTAGAATGTTTATAATTGAAAAGTTATCCTTTTTGATAATATTATTACCCTGAAAATTTAGTTCGTCTAACTTGAACGGTTGCCAAGTTATTCAAGATCGTGTGCTTCACAAAATAATGGCGACAATAATTTTTCATGTGCAGGATATTTTTCGGAATTTTATTATTCAATAACCAAGAGGGTTACGGGGAAAGTAGCCGAAAACGTAAGGATGCGAAGCATTCTTTACGGTTTTTCTTGAATATTCCAAATTTTCACATGCCAAAGTCTCAAAGCCGAAATCCGAAATTTAATATTCGTCTCTTCGACAATGGAAAATCGAACATCGTTTATTCCTCGGAATTTTTTCGACTTCTGAATATTCCATGATAGTAAAAAATCAAGCAAAAAATCTAGTATCTTGCCTTTCAAGGAATTTGTCCTGCGATTATTGCAAATGCGCCAAAAAATTCCAAAGTTAGGCCCGTAAGAAAAGCATTGAAAAGTTTCAAAAAATGATTAAAAATACTAAATATCATTTTATTGTCATTACAACCACACTTAAAAATCAACAAAAAAAGTCTAGTTTTCGACGTATGAATTTCAATTTCCTTAAACAATTGCAAATATGCTATAATTATGTAAAAGTTTTAGTCCCATAAGGCTCCCATGTTAATTCAAGTCAATATATCTCGAAAACTAATCGACTTTTTCGAGTTTTCGGAATTTTCCTCCCGATGAATATTTTTTCTCAACCTGTGCAACAAATTTCAGCTCTCCAGCTTTTCTGGAAGTGGTCGGGAATTAGTATACATGAGTGAGTCAGTGGTTACACATGCGATTGTATATATAAGGAGAAGATTATTAATCAAGTATTTTCATGAATTTGTGAGAGTGAACATGTATGCCATTTTATGAATTATAAGTTACTCAGGAATCAGTCATATCCATATAAAAGACAGGAGAGATAAAAAACATAATATAATTGAAATGATGCAATTAAGATATAAAAACCAATAAGCATACATTAACATAGGAGTTCCTGAAGTGACTAAGTTATATAAGGATCTACCCACAGAGATACCATACCCGCTTATATTCTACTTCCATTGCATGCAATGTACTTTGATGCTCCAATTCCTCGAGTGCAACCTGAATCCTTATCTGCCGCAGAAGAGCTTCGTCCTCTGCGGCAGCCTGCCTCATCTTAGCTTCATCAGCTGAGGCAGCCTGGATTCTGGCTAACCTTGCATCCAACTCCCTTCGATGAGCTTCAGCTCTTGTGAGAGCCCTTGGTGCTGTGGTGTTTCTGGTTCCTCCCACACAGTCTGTTGGCTGCTGTGGAGAGGGACCAGGTCCCATAGGGGACTGTAGGGTATCCACAGCCTGCCTTGGCTCCGAAGCAGAGCCAGAGACAACAGCTGTGGATCCCACAGCTTCCATTATGGGTGTCTCCTCCAACTGGTGGGGTTGACTCCATGACCCAGTGGCATCTTCATTTTGAAAAATAAAATGGATAAACGAATTTAATTTTTAGTGGTGAATACTTCTGATGAATATTTCTCGGGCTTGCAACCAGGTTAAATCTTGAAATTGGACTTCCATTACATAACACAACCTTGAGGATGGGAGACAAATAGTCTTCCGAAACGTTGGCTTGCATAAAAGCTTTAACCTGGTTGCAAACGTGAGAAATATTTGTCATAAAATGGATACTTTCAGATATGACTACATGGAATTATTACTTATGAAAGTTATGTTACAAGTTTCATAGTATCATGGAAAATTTTTGAAAATCAATAACTGATTATTTTAAAGGCCATTGCACAGCACAACACCCAAGTTCCCCGGCAAAAATATCCATTGACCTAGGCATCGCAGCCTGTTACTTAGTAGGGTGGTGCGAAAAAACTCAAGTTCCAAAGTTCGTGTCGTAATAGTGCGGAAAAGTTGCGATACGTTAGTACAAGAAAAACAAAAATAGAATTATTAAAATCGGACATCATCTTCCGATCCCGCAAAGCACCTGAAAAAATGACAAAAATGAAAAAAATAGTTTTTTTTTTGTTGTAAAAAAATTAAATTAAATGAATATCTTTTAACGCTGTAGCAAAAAATGATTACAAATAGCACAGGGTATTATTTATATATGATTATTTATGGCTTTTAACTGTTATTACCGATCGCACAAGATCATTAAAAATGTATAACTTTTGCAATTTAGCCGATTTTTCAGAGTTGTGTCATAATAACTTAAGGTAATATTTTAGTCTAAAATACATGCTTGATTATGCAGCTCTTCCTTTGTTTATATAAGATTTAATAATATTTAAACAACCCAGAACTCACCGCGGAGAGGTGGCTGCACTTTGAGTTCTACCCACACCCTCCATCCATCCAACCAATGAGGGTTACTGCTTCTACAATATTTAATTTTTTTTTGTCCTTCTATTACATTTTAACTTTTGAAAACTACTTTGTACTGCGATTTAGTGGTAAGGTCTGGCATAATGGACCTTGATTTGAATTAGCCCTAATAAATCCATCTCTAGATCGATAGCCACAAAGCTTAAGGGATGCCTCCGTTACCAATTTCACACACGGCTCCATTGCTTACGTGTGATATGGGAATTTAAAATATCCCAATCTTGTTTATCGCCAGATTCAATGAAGGAAGCTATTTCTTCATTAGTAATTATTCTCATAAGAAGAGGTGGAGAAGATAGTTTGACTACATTCCAGTCAATCAATTCTATATGGTCAGTTTTTTCGAAGTTCATGGTAGGAGTAATGAAGTTTACGATAGGTTTGCCTTTTGGTTAAGTCTGTCTGGCTTTAAATACTCTTTTTAGCCCTAGCTCTCTAATGTGCCTTCTGTAATCAAAAACCATCGCCATCAATACATTCCCTTCATGATCAAAGTTAGAGTTCCGTTCAATAACAGGGAAAACTACTTTCTTTTAATATCCAGGTATGTATCGAGAGGTTTCCTTTGCTCTGTTCACAAGAGCCATCTAGCATGTGAAAATGGTCCAGTATCCCGGTTTGCTAGTTCATTTGGAAAGTCGCCACTTGTGATTGCTTGACTAATGTCAATAAGGTATATTTTATCCTTGCTCAAAATTTATCTATCAACTTGTAGAATGTCACATTCAATTGTTTCGAAATTGCAAAATTTATACATTTTTAATGATCTTGTGTGATCGGTAACAACAGTTAAAAGCCATAAATATGCATATATAAATAATAAACTATGCTATTTGTAATAATTTTTTGCTGCAGCGTTAAAAGGTATTCAATTAATTTAATTTTTTTACAACGAAAAAAAAAAACAATTTTTTCCATTTTTGTCATTTTTTCAGGTGCTTTGCGGGATCGGAAGATGACGTCCGATTTTAATAATTCTTTTTTTGTTTTTCTTGTACTAACGTATCGCAACTTTTCTGCACTATTACGACACGAAATTTGGAACTTGAGTTTTTTCGCACCACCCTATTACTTAGCCAGTGATTCTTGATTTTAAAACAAATCACTGGCCATGTTGCCGGGAAGTTAATTTCCGCGAAATTTACAAAAAAAATGTGAAATTTAAAATATGGTGAGATAAACTATTCTTAAATTGACTGATTTGTTCAATTTTTGACATAATATATCCTTGTTTTAACTTAAAATATCAATTATATATTGATCACTGTCAAGCCCACTGGCCCAATGTCACTGGGTAAATCACGGTCTCATTTCACTGGGAAACTCACTGAGTAGTTACTGAATTCACTGTGTACATCACTAAAAATTCACTTTATATTTTTGCCAAGGATAAGAGAAATAGTGCATGGGTATTTAGGTATCCCTGAACATTACTTCCACTCATTAGTGCAATCTTATTATGTCTTGATAAACTTTGAGGTGTACAGTTGACAGAATTTTGTTCGACAAAAATATTAAATAAGTAATCAACATTATTAACGAATAAATTTCAATGACCCGTTGAACTTACCTTCTCCTCCGAGGTCTCCATCAATGATAACAAAGTCTTCAGGGCCGCTGGGTGCTTCTATCAATCGATCACTATCCCCAACTGACAACAGATAGTGATCGATCGATGGAATAGCCACTTCCAACTCTGGGATGGTGCTGTCTTTCGACGTGGATGGGCAAGGTCCTCCGCCTGTACCCATCCGACGTCGTGCTTCCTCTGCTAGCACCCTTTTCCTCCTCATTTTTATATTATCCCACGTCTTCCTCAATTGTCTACATTTTCGCTAAATAAATGGAAAACAAAGAAACATTTCGTGAAAGATATAACGGCTAAGTAATAACAAATTATAAGTTACACGAATAAAATAAAACCGAAATACATCATAAGATAAGCAAAGTTGAACTGATTTACATATATATTCCAGAACCGATCTCGAAAGCGTTATATATAAAAAACTATTTGATTATTAGATCATTCTATATGATGTTGACTTACCTGGCTTACACATCCGTGATTATTAAATTCTTCAGTTAATTTCTGCCATCATCTTGCCTTGCTTAAAACGGACTCCGCATCCGTCCTCCGGACTCAATTATGTCCTTGTACTTGACCACCAAATTGCACAAAATTTCCTGCTCCTGCCTGGCCATGCGCTCCAACTTAGCCATTTCTGTTAATATTGTTGATATTGGCGGGTATATCCCCGGTCGCATTCGGTGTATCGCTACTGCGCATGTCTGCGCAAATACGATTCGAAAAATTTAACATGGAACAATACTGGAAGACTGTCAACTCTGAAACCCGAAACATCGTCGACAACAATGCGTCATTTCCGCTGGCTCAAACCCCTCCTCCTATGATCCGAGCTGGAGGAGACTTTTATGATATGATGCGATCGAGGGATTTCCTCGTCGAGCTAGGCTGGCTTCAAACGAGGCCATCCTCAACTCAAACTTCGAGGGGACTTTTATGATACGGGCCTGAGTGTTTTATTAGATTGGTTTCTGATACCATGAGAAGAAATTAATTTGAACTCATAAAGCGTTTCGTTCATAGCTACGGTAATAAAAATCTCCATAAAAATGAAAAATTTGGAAAATGAGGCAGTGGTTTAATTTGTTGAGCAATCGCTTTTTGAAGTATGCCACTATTTAGAAAGTGTATCAATAGACGAAAGTATGGTTCCTTATTTCGGTAAACATGGGGATAAAAACTTATAAGATGTGGATATAAAATGTGATGTGTCTGCAAACCACTTGGTTATTTGATATAATTTGAACACCCTCAAGGAAAGCAGGTAGATCTCCCCGATTCAGAATATATCAGGCATCAGTAATTTTAAATTTACTGAATATTTTACGAAAAATATTGCATTTAAAATACAAGTGGACAGACCTTACCCCTTCGTAAAGCTGGCGGAATAATGGAAAAATTAGGTAACGAGTATTCAAGAACAATGATTAAAAATTGATTGGAAGGTAGGCCAATACCTACCTGAAGTAGAAAAAATGCTCTTTCAGTGGAAGAAGCTATAATTATCCCTCAGATACTTTGACAAAATGTTCTACATATTATTGAAAATATTAAAAATAGAACGGTTTTTTTGATAAGTTCATGCGAAACAGTATTTCTCATCGGTAATGCCAGCAGATGGATTTTTGTTGAAAGGATAAATGCCAATGCCTCATCCACACGTTTTGTTACAATACATCCGTTTCATGGGAGGAGTAGATAGATTGGATGAAAACAGTGAAAACCAAAGGATATCCATTAGATCCATTAGAAGGTAGTGTTGGCCCCTATTCTGCTTTGGCTTGCATATCTGTGTTCACAATACGTTAAAGTTATTCAGGAAAAAACAGCAAAGATCTTGATAATCTAGGATTCATAGGACATATTGTTTGAGTATATTTGAGGAAATATGGTGGTTCAGCCGCTTGAGGAAGAATAAAAAGTTATCAAAAGACTTACTTCTACGAATTCCTTAAAAATTCGGTACAAACGCGCCAACCATTGGAATGTTTATGCCGCAAAACATAAGTTATGTGCTTTATGCCAAAAAAATCAATGGAATGTTGCAAAATATGTAATATTAATTTACATGATGACTGATTTAAATAGTTTCATGTGAATTGCTGGATTAAAGTAAGTGTATTCTCATTTTAAAACGTGATATTACGACAAATATTCAGTCAAAAATGGATTTTTCTTTATACTACAAATCGATCCCAGTGTTCCAAATTTGTAACATAGTATTAAGGTACTTCTAAGTGTTGAAAGTACTTGTAAATATGATTTATGTACTTAGCACGAATAAAACTAAGAAAAATTTGTAGCAAAAAAAATAATTCTGGAAAAATGGGTTAAAAAGGGTTCGTCGTCATAGCCTAGTGTGAAGGCTATTAGTAAATGTATAGCTCATTAGTATATGTGGGCCTTATGAAATAAAATATTGTATTTTACATAATAAAAATATTTCAGATAATAACCCGACGTTGTGTAAGAAATAATACGCTGTAAAACGATTGGAATTGCATTATTAGAAATGTTTCATTATTAACCCTAGGAAGACTGAAAAAAAATTATCGCGTAGTAGCCTGACTGGGTCCAATGGACCCTGAAACATTTTTTCCACAATATTACCAGTTTGTGATGAATTTAGACTGAGTTAAGTGATGGTTTCCATCTTATTTACATCCTCAACATATTTGTTCGTCTTTATTATTATTAAATTATTTTCTTTTAAGCTATTACTGCAGCGGAGAATAGTATTATCCCCTCTACCAGAAATATCACTCCACCTTTCCCATTTTTATGAATGTTCATTAGCACAATAGCATTAACACAAATTACAAAATGGATTTTTTGTCAATGATAAATTAGATACATAACAAATTTAATGAAACAAAAGGATGATGAATTTACTAAAGTTATTAAAAACTGTTATGCTACTACAGGCACTGATTGCAAAAAATTTCTGAATGATCTTGGCATATAATTTGTGCACATTGTGAAGAGGATGTTCGTGTCTTTCTATCCTTTTTGTTGTTGCATTTACGACACTTATTTTCCTAGGTTGCTAAGGTTGTCAAGAAGTGTGCCACATTTTCTTTTTCGCGATGTGCATTCTTCCGATAGTTGATTTTCTCTTAGATTCCACGAGATTCATGAGATACCACTTTGTTAGGAAATCCTGTAGCCTGTGTGGCATTTACAGACGTGAGCTCGGGTGGAATCCCTCGTTTGTTTTACCTCATGATCTCTACAATCGCTAAACCTTTGGAAAGTATTGGGCTACCTACTTATGTTCCTGGCTGATTGATCCCTCAACCATACGTGTAACTAATCTTTTCCCTTGATTGACCCCTCGACTTTTATGAGATTCTCTACCTGCGTATACTTGGGCATTCCACTTGTATGAATCACAACTACGACTTGCAGCCAAAATTTTAATTCCATACTTTCCTCGTTTTGATGATACAAACTCTCTATAGGTACAGCGCCCACGGAACATCAATAACTGTTCGTCAACTGTCATGCAGGATCCTGGCACGATTGCATATTTCAAATATTCATTCCGCCCATCAAATATCTCTCTAATAGTCTGCAACTTGTCTTCGCCTCTGCTTTTCCTCATTTCTGTCGCATTATCAAATCAAATAACCCGCAGTATTACTTTTGACTCCATAAACTGTTGCATATTGGTCGCCCGTCTGGTTTACTCCAAAGTTGTGAAAAATTTTCATTTTTGACTAGTAAAAATGATATGTATTAGCAATGCCAGAACCTTATTTATTTCAGTCATCTTCTTCATTCTACAAAGTTTGAAAAACTATATGCCTTTCAATGGTGGTCCATTTTCTAACAACATCAAAGATGTTAGGACGCAAAATTAGCAAAAAAGCAGAAGACAGAATAAAAATTCCGCACGGCGCACGGGATATGACGCAAAATATTACGCCTTCGCATTCTACCCTTTTTAGTGGCATGAGGTTTTGTTTACCACTCCTCTTTCAGATTGCGTGAAATAAAAATTTCTCCCGATAGGAATTCCCTATTTTCGCATTTCTATCATCTTCTCAGAAAGATGAAGAAAAATCGGCCAAGGTTCAGTTCTTCTCCATCCTTATTCAACATTTTAGGCTTCATTTCCACCGGAGTGACTACTACCCTCCTCCTGTTAGCGCTGTATATTTAGATGCTGAACACGTCGTTCTGCAATCTTTAGATGAATGCACTCCAAATGTGTTAGCTAAAACTATTACTCCAAACTATTAGCAAGCCTGAGAATAAAGTGGCAATGAAATTTATCAATTTTTCATTCCAAACTTTACTTACAATTAGATATAAATGGAAGATAACATTTTTCGTGCTACTCCTTAGTTGTAAATTCAGGTAAAAATTAGAAAAGCACTGTCTCGTATTATGTTTCTGATGTCATCAAGCAATTCAAAGAGTTCAATAGTTTTGCTAGAACAGCTAATTTTTTCAATAATTATAAACAATCCTTTTTTCTTATTACCTCAAAAATATTTTGATAGTTATTTCGACTGTAATATCCAAATGGCGACGCCGACTTCTTAGCTCCTCAACTACACAGTCTATCAATAGCCACTCTATGAATTCAGTCACATCAATATCTCACTACACAAAATTTGGTACCACCAAGCATCCTGTAAAGATAGGAATAATGACATTGCTGTGTATCATAGTAGTTGAAAATCAATACACCACTTCATCTAACTAATCCATCTGAGGAGTAAACGATTTGGTAAATGAGGTAAATACTGAAGAAGTGCATTAGATTGAAGGAATATAGTCTTTTATATAATCCCTAAAGTTTTGTACCTACCATGCATGGTATCAAAATGTAATGATGGAATTCAAATTCTTCGAGGTATTCAGTTAGATAGTTGGAATAACAGCAAATGTCGGCAGGCAGCGAGACCACTCCAGCTTGCACCTCTGACTGTCCACCACATAAGCACCGCAGACGCTATATGAACAGTCTCACATATAAAACTAACAGATTATGGGACTGAATGTAGATAATTCACACTGTGTGCGCGTCCAACCAGAGAAAGTTGCAAAAACTACCCATTACGAAACGATGAGGATACATGTTTCTGACTGTGTCACTCTAAATGTGACATTAGAAGAGTATATGAAAGGCTTCAAGCCAATCCATAAAAAATGCCCACTAATTGGTAATAACTATCGCCTACGACTTTTTTTATATCTCCATAAACATTGAATCTCCCAAAAATACTAAGTAAATAAGAAAATTGCTGATAAGTTGAAATGAATTACCCATAGCATTGAAAATAGTCGACTGGGTCCAATGGACCCAGTCCGTCCACTATGTAACTTTGTAGTATACTATAAAATGTAATGAGCCCATTCTCGTTATTTCTTGCTATGTTTTAGAGGACATATATTTAGGAAAAGCCACGGCATCAAAATCAGTTTCGTGCATTTTTGACATAATTATAAACTTTCAAAACTACCAACTGGGTCCATTGGACCCAGCCCGTCGTTCTAGGGTTAAAAACATTTTTTCATAATTTCATCTATCACAAGACTGCTTTAAGAATAAATTTTAAACCTACATTGATAACAAAAGGCAATAAGAATATTAAAACTGGAATTAATATGATATTTTCGTGGACGTATGTAGTGGCTGCCAAAGACACCGGCTGGTGAACTAGGCCGTCATTACCGAGCCGAGGCCGTAACGATTAGGGTGGTGATTTCTTGATCCTCGCAATCAAATTAATAGAAAATTGTGAAAGCTTATGTATACATCTGAAAAGCTATCCTCTCTTAGCTGTAAGTTCCACTCATCTCCCTTTAAGGTCTCTTCTCTTCCATCTAAGTTCTAACATGTATAATAAATTCAGTAATATATACAAATGTGAAGTAATCATGATTGAGATTGTGATACGACAGTACAATTCACACAGAAGGGTATGAAATGCAAACCGTTTATTTGCATTGCTAAAACAGGTCATTAGTTTTGCCAAACTTGATAGGGTTTACAGAAAAATGGCATACGGTCGTAAAATAGCGTAAAGTTAACTTCCAAAATCGTGAAAAGTTATCTTTTTCTTTTTTTCTAGTTTTAAGTTATCTTTAGGCCCATTTACGTACGTTTTAAGTACTAAGCC
The DNA here is from genome assembly GCF_921293095.1 of Ischnura elegans. Taxonomy (NCBI): domain Eukaryota; kingdom Metazoa; phylum Arthropoda; class Insecta; order Odonata; family Coenagrionidae; genus Ischnura; species Ischnura elegans. Next base: position 153,435,254 of record NC_060246.1, read on the forward strand.
ATCGAATTTTTAAAAATCATTCGGCGCTTCGTGACACACTGCTTTTTGTGAAGTTTTTTCCAATTGAGAAAATTTGCGTACCATGCGATAATACTGCGTATGCTCCCAATGAAACACAGCCTATAAGTTACTCAGGACTTTCTTCTAGCCAGATATATAATTTTTCTATCATTCTAAAACTCATTTTTTCTAACGTAAAATTTATCTTGGAAAGGTATTCAAAATCCACCGCATACATTGGCAAACACCGTAGTTAACATGTGCTACACCACTACTCGAACTAGCTTACATCCTTACGGAGATTGCACTATGGATTCTATCGCCAGCTTTCGCTTCACAAATCTCTATGGGGTACAACTCGTGTCCGTTCCCGGGAGATGCACAGTTAGAATTTCGTTTGGAGACCATCTGCTCGGGAATATAGCACGCGAGCACCTCTTGGCAGCATTGGAAAGCATATTAATTGCTGTAATCATCTCTTTTGTTATACACATGGCGAAAGCTATATTTATAATGAATATGAAAATTTTCTGGCTAGTATATTTAAAGCTACCTCGCGTGAAATTGTGTAGGTTTCGTCTCCCAGGAATTTATTACGATTTATACTAATTATGACCATTTTCTCTCAATCACTATGTAAAGTTTCATTCAAGGGACTCTAGTATCTTTGTATACTTGCATATGGCATCGGTATCTATAAAAATGTATACTTTAGTAGTAAATATTAAAATAATGAATGAAGTTGTTACAAAAAGTGCTATAAAAATATCACACGTTGCGTTGGGAACCTTATGTGAATAAAAAAATTCATATTAAAAGTCGATTTATCAGCCTAAACCATTTCCATACCCTTAAAGAACTGGTTGACAGAGTCTTTATTGTATGCTCCCATAGCTGTCTCATTACCTGATTAGTATCACTGCTTTTGCCCTCTTGCTAGCGCACTAACTAAAGTTTTTCAAGTTCATGGACATCAAAATTGACTCCACCCATCCTTGAAACTCAAAGGTAACATAGCGCGCAAACAGAATCAACTTCAAACGTACTTTTTTATAATAATTGTCCTAGGTATGTTTTCACCAACTTAAGACCAAGGTTAAATTTTTCCGTAGATCCTAGTGACCTGAGGAGTCGCCATTTAGGAGTTTCCACCTGCTTTTTAAACCCGACGGTCACGGCGCCGACGGATCCTCAATGAATACGAATCATATAAACATACACATGCAACCGTGATCATGTGAAGTACGGCTCCAGATTTGTAGGATTTCTACCAAAAAAAAGGCCTATCCCTCCCTCTCTTAGCTTGTAACTGATCGTAGGTAATGTTTTAAGTAAGGATTGACGTGGTGGACTTTGAGGACGCTAAAGGAATGGTACGGCAAAGCAAAACTTTTATCTCTCTCATTAGGGATATGACTTCCAAAACTTCCAAATAATCCAAACACTGGTCATTTGGGATTCAAACTGCAAGCAGGTACAAAATGCGGTCGACCTTCGCTTGCCTCCTAGTCTTAGTGTGAACCATATTTACTTGCTCATAGATTAACACAGTGAAAATTTGCAACCATTCAGCTAGGAGCCCTACACAATGTTCGGCGCACGGCCGTACTAAAAGATAAAGAGGTGTTGCTACATTCCATGCCTGAGCTCGGATACTCGGCCTGAGAATGAATGGCCGATGCAATTTTGTGTTTTCCATTTTAACCACTCTTCTTCCACCATGATCCACCCTATAATAAACACGGGTACCGGTCCCTACTCCTGACTACCATTATCCTCTTTCACTGACCCCTTAAATACTTACTGCCTACGCTATTCACCAGCGAAATGGATAGGCATTAAAGAGCTTTATAGGCTTCCACAGAGAGATTAAGAGGCTTTTAATGATAAAAATTATCTCCTTTGCGTGATATAGCAATCTTCATTTGATTTCAGTGGTCAGTTTCATTCTGCCCAAGTTTTTAGGTAGAGTATTCAGCTTAATCTTTTCCCTTTGGCTACAACCTTGTGACGGTGGAAAGGCTGGTGAGTTCCAATGGCCCCTAGAGCTGTACTGGTGGGATAAACTCTAACTTATTCCCTGTAGGGCTGCCAACCAATAGGTTGAAGGGTAAGGGCAAGGCAAAAGGAATTCCACGTGAAGATGTCAAGTAAAAACCAATTTTGGAATAGAAGTGGGAAATCCTAGCGACCATATCTTCCCTGAAAACATGGAGTACAATCAAATGAGCCTCAGAATCCCTTAAAACGGGACCTATTTGCAAATGGCAAGTCGTTAACTGCAGCGAGGTCGATAAGGTCCTCCAACATGTGAATTTCTTGCAAAGACTTATCATCAGCAGCAACAGCAATGAAGAAAGAAGAAAAAACCGAGAATAATGAGAATAAGAAGTCGGCTATAAATGTAGAGACGTAGAATGTCAGGACTATGATGAGGGCGCGGAAGTTAGAAAATATCAAAAAACTTTAACTAAGATTTTTAACTAACTTTAAAAGATAAACTTTAACTAAGAGCAGATCATGATACATATAATAAAAGATAATACTGACTGAATATCTTATCAGAGAAATTTCAGTGAAACCAAAAATAAGCCTAATTAACTTAACTCACCTAAATGCCTGCGTTTAAACAATACACGTACAAGTTAATGCCTGTTTGCTTGAATGATTTTCGTGGACCGAAAGGGAACATGTGAAAATGTTTGAACCAAGCTAAAGTATGTATCCTTATGAAGAAGCAAATACATGAACGGTTCAATTATCCGTTCATGTATTTGCACAAGTTGAGTGGTTACACGTACACGTATAACCACTCAACGTGCAACAACTCAACCGTACGGTACATTTCGTGTTCATTCTCGCGTTGTTGATTTATCCATTGCACTCATGACATTGTATGATAGTCTCAAAAGCAGTCGTAGACTTGAACCCATCTCGTCAACAGCAAGCCTTAAGCATAAATGCAATGCCTGTCAACCTGCCCTTAAGGAAATTACACAAGTGAAATACAACAGAACACCATTAATTGATTAAACTTAAGATGAAGATTACAGGGAGATACCATATTTCAACAGAGAATACAATCTTCATGGAGAAAGGTTGGCCGCCACATAATGCAACAAACGGAATGCTTTGACCAGGAAATTCACCCACCACGTACCTTAACCTTAAAAGTCACATTCTATCTCAATCTCACGCAATCTCAAGTTAAAATAACTAATGATTGATCTAAATAACAAATAACTCAAAATAAAAATAGTGAAGAACAAACGGAATGCTTCGACCGGAAAGTTCACTCACCACATGCCTTATTGACTTCGAATAGTCATTTTCTATCTCCACTTCTCGCTAGCTCAAGCTTAAACCACTAATAATTAATTATCACAAACAACAAAATTCAAAAGATACCTTGCACTTGCCGCTCAATTTCGTCCTCAATCTGGCCCATGGCGAACATCAACTCTGAGTTGTAAAACTATTGAGTTACAGCCATTTACAGCATAACAGCCTCACAATAATATCCCCCGAATAGTTCTATAACCTATTTTTTTTTAGCATTTACCATCCTGGATTTCTTAGCGACTTCCTATGTCAACTCCAAATGGTCATACTATTGCTAGCCTGGTTCAAAATTGTTATTGACACCATTTTCTATTGCCTTCCTTCCCGTTCAAATTCGCGCCAGAAACCGGTTAGTTCCAGCTCACCCACCTATTTCGGAGGAGCGTTTGTAGCGAGAGAGAAGCGAATATAGTGACGTCATGCGTGACGTACGAGATAGATACGGGAGCTTTTGTAGCTGCTACTGGACCACGCAAAGACTCGCTCCGAGCGCTTCGGAGCACTGGGAGCTTGTACTGGACTACGCCCCTGGACTTGTATGGAGCTTCTGAGAGAATCGATATTTGGAAGTTTTAAGAAATGATCAGTAGAGAGTTATCCAAAACATCCCTCCTTGTATTTCAATTCTAAAGATCGCATCCTTCTTATTAAAGATCAACTTATTATTACGGATTTCCTAGTTGAGAGTTTCCATAGCCTACCGAGACGAATTTTTGCTCATTTTTACTTTTAGGACCACACCAGGCGATGAAATAGTCGATCACGAACGTATATATCTATATTTGAAAGAATGTTTTGTGAATTCACTTTGCGGTATGGTGACATTATAAATTCAAAACTAAAACCTTTCAGTATTCCATACAGTTCTAGTGAAAAAACTCAACCGGTTTTGATCTTTTCAGGTCCTTATCTAGAGGTTTACGATAATAATAATGACCTGAAAAGGTGGAAATCGGTTAGCTTTTTGATGAATAATGAGTGAAATACAACAAAGTTTATTTTTTTGCCCATATTATTAATTTAAATGCTTATGCAGACGATAAAAAAGTTCAACCTATGTGGCCTATGTGTCAGCGCTTGGCGATGTTTTTTTCTCAAAGGCCCTGTGAATGGTTGGTTTCTTCCAATAGGATGAAAATTTAGAACCTGTCCTATCCATTTGTACAAATCGGTGTTTTGTACAAACGATAGGACCAAAAGACAGTTGAATGAAATTTTGACCGTAGGACAGGGTGCGCGTCAGTTGCATCAAGTTTTGATGCAAATATTTTGACGCAAATTTGACCGTGGGACATCGGCTTAAGGTGGAAGAGATAAAAATGCTATACCCCTCTTCATTGCCTTGGCTGAGGATAGATCCATTCACCTCGATTTTTCTCCGCAGAGAATTGACCGTGTTACTAGGATGGGTTCCTCTTTCGTTGAGTATTGTCTTTCTCTTGCGTCGAGTATTGAGTTTCTAACGAATTTCGAAATCTTCTCCTAGTGAATCTGTAAACTCGAATTACATTTTTCGTAATTACTGCAATATTTCTATATTACGTACGTGGGAATGAAACGATATTAAGTGGCTTTCTTACCCTTGAATAAACAAACTATTCGAACTATAGGAAAAATGCTCTCCACCTATTTTCAATAAAAAACTGTGAAATTAATAACAAAGACAGCAAAAGACTTCCTAAAGGGTTGGCAAAGCTTAAGTGGAATAAAAGAAAACAAAAATTACATTTTTCCCGTAAAGTAAGCATTTGAAAACACCCATGACTGTGGCGAGGTGAACGTTGATTGTAATTAGATCGAATTAATAGCATCCCTTTGTAATGAAGGAATTGTTTAAAAGAGTTGAACGTACGTTTAGAACCACTATTTCAAGGATAGGGGATGGTTACGTGTATTCATCAGTGATACACATGTTATAATGCTTATTCATTTACAATAGGGTAGCTACTGACCTCACGTTTCATCGGTAAAATGATTACATCGACTTTAAACTATCATTTAGGGAGTATTCATTGATACGCATGGTTTCTTTAGGAATACTGCCATTCCTACGAATTTTTATGTTGCTGTACCTATCACCTTTAGATAACATCATATGAAACTTTGCTCCTAATGTGGTTATGAAATAAGCCTCATATCTCTCGGTGGGCGTAGGTGCTACACAGCCTTCTTTTAACCCTTAATTGGTCGCACTCTAAACATTTCGTAACTGGTCCCGTCCGGTCATTGTGACCCGAGTTGAGTTTATTGCGATTAACTTACTAATCTTTTGTCAATATATTTGTGATATTTTACTGCTACTCTCTAAGTAAGTAGTTCGAATAAGGTTTTTACATTTTATTGTTAAATTTACAGTTTGATACACAATAAATATTGCATAAACTATGAATGATGCATAGAAAATGGTATCAATATTTATTCAGAGAGCATGAATAGAAATATGAATTTAATAAAAAGAGGGAAATGTATAGAGCTTAAAAACATTAAACCAAATCAATCTGCTATGTAAAGCAGAATAAAACAAGGCTTAAAGAGAATAATCTGTCGGTTTTAATGTGGAAAAATCTGACACATTTACGGTGACGTCGGGTCAAAACATCGATTGTAGATAAACAAAGCAACATTTCTAAAATCCTAAAAGACTATACTAGAGTAGACAAGAAACATTTTCAATTTTGAACGACGCTGTTTTATTTGAAAAATCATTTAAGAAAATCCAGTTTGGTCAATGTGACCCGACAAGACCAATTAAGGGTAAGTTGCGACATTTCTTAAAGTTAAGCTATCGTATTTCATCTTTGAAATATTTACCACTGATTACGTATTTCTCAGACTGCCATTTCATATTGCGCCGATATTTCACATTTCGCCTCCAACTGTAGCTGCACATCTGTTATTTTGGCTTCAGGTTTCGGAACTTCCCATTCTTACGATGACTCCGGCAATAGAACAGTTAAGGTGAGGTCTGCGGCCTCTACAGTGAAACAGATAAGTAGTCCTCTATTTCCCATGGCATTAGGGATCACGTCATCAGTAAAAAAAACAATATACTGCATTGGTTTACTGGAACGGGACGATTCGCAGCTGTGAACTACCGCTGCCTCTCAAATGGAAACCCTTAACAGCCATCCGCTCGACTTAGAAGGAAACTTTGCGAGGGTTAAAAGAGGTCTTACTAAGGTTGCATTAATGGAGATACTACTCACACGCAAACGTACATAAAATGATCAGTATTTAGGCTCAACACCGAGAAAATATGCTCGCGTTCGAGCAACGTTACGAGAAGCCTGAATGGAATACATGGGATTCGACTAACCACAACCGTTTTCTCCCGCAGTTGATCCCAAGAAGAGAATGCTGTTTATACGAGTATATAAGTCAGTGGTGCCTCAACCAAAGCAACCTTGTTGGGGCCCTTCAACCCTCGTAAAGTTTCCTTCGAAATTTAGGGAGTGTTTGTGATGGGTTTCTGGTTGAAAGCAGGAATGACAAGTGAAACAAAACGAAAAGTGTTGTTTCGACCCAGAAGGAAAAAAAATACGAGGCCTGGGCTTTTTACGTTCCCGCACGAAATTTGAATCACCAAAGTGTTAGTTTTCGACTCGGGACGAAAATTTTCTCCCGGGAACAACACTGAATTCATCGAAACTTCGCCGCTCATACTCATGTTCGATCCCAGAAGTTAAGTGAAGGGTGTAAGAGAATATATAGTTTCAGCCCATTTCGTTTGAAATACGTGTAGAGGGTTTAAAACAATGGGCTTAAAAATGGAATAGTCACTTTTGGTTCACCGTTCTCCCGTTAGTGGTAAACATATAAGTGCACCATGCATCTAATGGCAGTAGGCCGAACTTCTACTTCATTCAACCATACTTCGTACTCGATTATTCTTTTTTCTGTATTACGCCCCCGGGAACGAAAATATTGAAATTTTACTGGTTTTGATTTATTTTTAGTTTCGATTGCCATCCCGGGTTAAAAGGTTGGCCACTGTGCGAATCTTCACGATCAAGCACGCCAATAAGGTAATTTGTTTCGTACCAGTGACAATATTGCGAGCGTTGCGGCCAATGGAGACCATTACTCTGTTTGACTGCGGTAATAATTTCTAAAGCTGACGTTCACATAAACTGAGCGTGAATTTCACCGAGAGGACTTTTCCAGCAAGAATGACGAGCCTATTGCAGCCAATTGGTATAGACATGATCGGTGCTTAATGGTTTCTAGAACTTTCATGGCCATTTCAGGGTACATGATAAGGATCTGATTGAAAACTGCCCGTGAGGCAGTCGAAGTTGAAAAATTCCTTCTATGCGTAAATGACAGGAATTAGAAAAACACTCGGTCCTATAAATTTATACAATTTATTCAATTATTTGCGAGTTTACTACGTGGAACTTCAAATTCATAGCTCAATGAATTTTAAAATTCTTACATGTTTAAGTGTTGCTGGGACACTTTTCGTGATGAATTACGAGCCAATGGTTCCCCTACCTTAATGATTATAATAAATTTCCACTATTTGAAATACTTTTGAAAGACTCTTACATGTGACGGTATTATGTAAATATTTACTTACAGTTTTATAAACTACCCTAGTACTTAACCTAGAATATTATCAGCAGCTATATTTCTACTTGAAACAATTATCAAAAGCCTTCTTGGCTGAGGCATATTATCACATTGCTCCATCCATTTGTTTAATGTTAGATTATACCTACACTTCCATACAACCTGGGAACCCACCTTTATAAAGGACAGGCAGAGAGTGAAAAAAGGAGTATATTGGGATGATCTGACTACTATGACTGATGACTTGATTCCAACCTTGCATTTATTGAAATACTTTGCCGTAAGGAAGAAAAACCAACTCCTATGCCTATCTGCTTGGCGATTTCTCTTACGTTTTTATTTATCTCGAACCAATAAGCATACTGACTAGGGGCGGTCATCAAACAACTTTTTTCGAAAGTCAAAGTTCGACATATTAGAAAATGTAGCCCGACTTACCAAATGAACGGAGAAAAAATTTTGTTCATGTAGGATGACATCCTACGGTTGCACCAGGGCCGTTTATGTTAAGCGTATGCAACCCGCAACACATTCCCTCTTTTTACGCTATTTCGGCGATAAATGTCGCGATTTTAATGATTTTTTCAGCCGATTCTGCACCAGTCATGTACGAAATAGTCGAGGTAAGCAACATAGGTCGAATAATAACGTTTATTATACAATCACCGGTATTAAAATGCAAGGAAACATAAAAAAATTTGAAATTTTCTTAATTAATGGTATATATTTTAATTTGGTGTACTCGTATGGGCAAGATCGCACTAATAGGACCTTACCGTTTATATACAACAACATTTTTCCCCTCTCCCATCCTAGAGTAAGGATCTCCTCGCCTCCCTACTATGAACTAATGTCAACGCACTGCTCAGGCTACATCGTCTACGAAAATGACTCCGTGTTCCAAATTTTGCAGTTCTTCACCCACCATGAGAACAGGTGCCACTCTGGCTCTCAGGGAGACCCAGAACTCGCCACGTGGAGGGCGCTCCAACTCGATCTTCTCCCATTTTTACCCACCCTTCAAGTCTTATGACGTACCAGTTAAGATGCAATCTTTTTTGTATCCAAAATTGGTGGAGATAAATGGTAATTAAACAGATTGGAAGGAAGTGCGCTGCTGAAGGCTATGTAAATACAAATTAAAACAAAGTAACATTTGCCGGTATCCTCTCCTTTTTCTCCATTTCCCCTCTATTCTCCTTTACTATACACATATTCCCTGTACGCTATTGATGAATTGTCTTGTACATGTGGATGGCCTTTCGCAAGGTTTTGTGAGGCAAGGATTTCGTGCCGAAGTGATTTTTTTAATGGAGAAGCAACTAAAATAAACAATGAATGTATTGACACGCTCTTCAGTTGAGAGTTATCTCTTTGGCGCTCCTCGACAGATGTTTGGGAGATATCTTCCCACATACGAAGATATTATGAAGTATTACTAATGGGTGAAGATGGAAAAGATGCAAGAAAGATGAGAATTTAATCAATCGGTCCAGGAGATTGCCCATGTTGTCGCCGACAGAGTGGACCAAGTGTAGAACGACGCGTCTGGACCTTTAATGTCGAACCGCGGCATCCTCATGGCAGTTTAGAGATACAACACGAAATGTAAAAAAATTATGAAGAGCACAAAGAAGAAAAATTCCTCTGTTGCCCATCGAGACTTTATTAATTTAAGGAAGATGTTAAAATATTGTTTTATTTTCCTCAATGTGTCTTCCAAAATTGGCCTAGTGTATTTGTAAGCCGAAGACGCAAATTAAAAACGAAGAAATATCATTCCTTTTAGACCAAAGATCAACCGGAGAACTAGTGATTGGGACCATTGATTGGAAAACCACAAAAAAACATAGGAAGAAGGCTGCCAAAGAAAAAAAATGATAAAAACGGAGGAATCATTGAAAATAGGGCATCATTTGCCCAGAAAATTGGTTCTAAAATCAAGGTTTAGTGCTCTAAAGTTCAAAATGACTCGCCACCTGTGCTCGGCGACGAATGGCAACCATCCTCCCGCCCCTCCCATAATATCTCGGCGCGTCAACATCTTGAAGCTGCCTGTGACCTGCCAATCGGTGAAAAGGCACAACGTAGCCAGCGGTTTGCAGCAACCCTCGTGACTGGAGCGTTTGAAGACGTCGGCTGGGTCACACCTGAAAATGCATCGATGATTGTCGACCGGAAGAAAATTGCGCGACAAAGGAAGAAATACAGAGAGCTTGCGACTTCAGAGGATATGGAAAAGCTTAGAGATCAACCGAGGATAGCATTGTTCTTCGAGGGAAGAAAAGAGAAGACGAAAATCAGGGAATTGTGCAGCAACAATGAAGTGCGCATCACGACATAACCGAAGAGCATCCTTGCAGAACCCGGCGGGGTTCATTTGGGACATGCATAAACTGAAACAGGAGAAACAAATTGGCTCGGAAACTCTATCCTCGAATTAGTTGATGCTACTATAAATTACACGTCTTCCATACGGTGCATCGGTTGTGATGGATCACATTCGCACACCGCGACCGGCTGGAAGGGAGGCGCTATATGTTTTATCGACGTGCTTCTCGGGCGTGCCTTATAGATTGCCTTCTGCATTCAGATGAACTGCCTCTTCGACTTATAATGGAGAAATTTGATCGGCCAACGACGGGACCAAATATCTACATTGGGTCAGTTGGTCGCCAACTAAAGACCTGTGCACAGCTACCTCTAATGAAATTTCAGACGATTGATCTTGGTCTACCTGATCCTGAACTAAATTCATCTTTCATCAGCAAATACCAAAATTATTCGCTGGACATGGCTCGTGGTATTTCCAGGGGATACATCCCATAAGAGCTGGCTGATCGCGATAATGGGGAAATGAATAACAACAGATGGGGAATGACGGCCAACAGAGTGATCCGCGTTTACATAGAAACAAGACGACCAACAGTGGCTTTGAATTCAATAACCGAGACTACGATGAAACTCTATATTCCTATGGGGTTCACAATAAAGAAAAATTGGAAGATTACAGAAGCAGAACATATCTGGGAAATGCTTAAGAGAATAAGACAATTCCGTAAAAAGTAGAGTTCTTGAGAAATTTATCCAGAGCAAAGCGTTCTTCGCTCATCCAGAAAACATCCCCATTGGTGAATGATGAAAGGGTCGAAGCGCGAAGAGTAGCCTTCCAAAGGATATTGCAGGCAAGAAAGACCTATCCGCCAGATGAAGGCATCAGGGCTTTTCACATCCCTGACCAGTGTATTTATATCAGTTCATAGGCGGGCCATAGGGAGACGAGGAGATCCTTACTCTAGGATGAGAGAGGGGAAAAATGTTGTTGTATATAAACGGTAGGTTCATATTAGTGCGATATTGCCCATACGAGTACACCAAATTAAAATATATACCATTAAGTAAGAAAATTTCAAAGTTTTTTACGTTTCTTTGCATTTTAATACCGGTGATTGTATAATAAACGTTATTATTCGACCTATGTTGCTTACCTCGACTATTTCGTACATAACTGGTGCAGAATCGGCTGAAAAAATCATTAAAATCACGACATTTATCGCCGAAATAGCGTAAAAAGAGATAATGTGTTGCGGGTTGCATACGCTTAACATAAACGGCCCTGGTGCAACCGTAGGATGTCAATCTACATGAACAAAATTTTTTCTCCGTTCATTTGGTACGTCGGGCTACATTTTGTAATATGTCGAACTTTGACTTTCGAAAAAAGTTGTTTGATGACCGCCCCTAATACTGACGCTCACGCTCTCCAAGTCGCTCTGAAAGATATCTGTTCTCGGGGTCTCAAGCAATCTAGCCTACTCACTTGACAAAAACGCAAATATAGGGGGCAATTTTCGAACAATATCAAGATTTTAGCGAGTCTATTTTAGAATGTCTTTCCGTAACTTTCATGCAAAACCCAATTCCTTTTGCAAAGATTTTCGGGTAATATGTTTCATTTTTAGCAAATTACATCGAGATATGTTCCACTGTGCGTTCAAAATGAGCTATATTTTGTGTATTAAAAAAGTACTCGTTTTCCTATTGGCATATCCCAAGCCCATTTCGAACAAGATTTGATCCTTTTGGTCTCATATTTTGATGAAATTTAGTACTTATATTTTCCTTCAAAAATAAGGAATACAATATGAAATGTTATGCAAGAATTGATGGAAAAAAGCTTAGAAACGAACAGTTACAAAAAGTAGAAGTGGATTGCAAAATTGAAAAGATACATATTTCTAGATAAAATACAAAAAAGTTTTCACTTTATAATTGCAAAGCTAAGAATAATAATGTCTTTAATGTCTGCTATTTGACCTATTTTTACCTATAAAATTTTAATTAAAATATGTTTTTTTCAGTTGTAAAAGGTTTCTCCCCATTATAAGATAGCAAGAATGTTTGAATCTGTATGGAAAATGCCCGTTTTGCGTCAATTTGGAAAAAGATTCCTCATTTTCTCAAATATTACCAATTAGTTTTCTACACTTATATGATTTTTGGCAAATGCCGCTGCGTAAAATTATGCATCTCAGTGGTCGTAAATTTTCACGCTTTAATTTACATTTTAAGTTTTAATGTTATGTGCTTATAAAACTGCGCTAGATAAAAGCTTGCTCAAACATCCCTTCACCCCTAGCAGGTAACTGAAATAGTGTCTATTCTTCATTCCATGGTTTTTAATTCTATCATGATTCACTAGGTGTTGATATCTTCGTTTAGCCAGAATTTCGTCTAATATATAGCAAATCCCAAAACTATTCAAAAGCAGTAGCTTTGTACGTTATTCAGCTGAAGATCATCCTACTTTTGACCAAAAATGTTTCATTTGCTTTTGAGCAATGTGCAATATACGAGATTGCTAAACTTTCCAGATCCTCGTCGTCAATAATTGAATTTTATGTTTAATTAATTAACATTGGTGATAATTCTCAGTTTGCAATGGAAGTTGTGAGTGAATAATAGCAGCTCGAGACTCAAATGACCGATGGCGGAGCTGCATTCAGTGACGTCGATGTGATTTTTTCGGCTAATTTGACCGGGCTATTATGTTTTTCACGCGACGATGAGGAGAAAAAATATAAGAGTGTAATGCTCCAAATGCTCCTGAAGTTAGTTTACTGAACGAATTAGATGTTTCTCACCCTTCCTCGCGCGATGGGTTACTCGCCGGAAAAATAATTAAATTTTTTACTGCTTTCTTCGACGGTGGAATTGATTGGCTGTGGGAAGGAAGAGACCTGGGGCCTTCCTACATCTGAAATCGTGCTTTGCTCTAGGCGAGGGTTAAATACGTCAAGTTGCACCATTTTCGCAACCCGATCAAGTCAAATAGATCTCCAGGGGACAAGGAATGCGTAAGAAATACACGAAGGTCGACTTCGAAGAATAACGAAGACGGCTGCGCCGGTAAAGTGGACCTATTTCTGAAAGTGGACCTTGGTGGTGGTATTCCATTAAAATGATTTACAACCCATGGACCCTTTAAAACCCATGGATTGACACCTTTGTTGGTGTCCTATTATTTTTGCCACCCTTATGACCTTAACTGTGACCTTACTGGGTCAATGATTGAACTTTCGAGAATGGAAGTGTTATTTTAGTTTTTTCGTGTCCGAAAACGTAAGAATTTACATCCTCGTCCAAGATTTTCAGACTTTTTTCTTTCTTGAATTTTTTAACATTGAAACCCCTCAAGGCAAATTCAAACTTTTTGTTGGGGCCCACTGGGGCGAAGTTACTAAAATTAGAGGTCAAAAATGATACACAACCCTTTCGACATCCTGTTCATTTTACTCACGATGCTAATTTATTTTGACACGAAAAAGAAATTTCAAACTGAATTAAAAGTTACAATGAAATTACCATGGATAATGACCCAATTTAACGACTATTATATATTCATATTAAAGCATAGTGTTGAAAAAATATTTCTGTATCACAGAGATAAAATATCTGTTTTCCAAAAATCGATGCTTTATCGGTCCAGCTGCAACTTCACTTAAAAACGAGACCTTAATTTTTTAATCAATATGAAAGAGTTTAAGAAAAATTCAAGGTGAAAAACTGCTATTTAATCCCCGTGGTATTCAATTTCCAAAAACATTTTTAAAAACCCGAACGTGAACGTTACTTCAAATAAATGACGAATAAACTTCTTGAACTTCTGGGCTAACTGGATTACGAATATTTACCTGAGACTGGAAGTTGAAGACCTAAAGACAATTTGCACTTCGTACTTCATTGAGACCAACCATAGTTTCGTTACAGCGTAACATTGACAACGTATAATACTACAAGGGATAATTTTACGGTGTAAAAAATAAACTATGGTCGGTTACAATAAAGGACCATGTGGGAATAGCCAAGTCTTTTGTTTCTTCAACTCCTACGATAAAGGATTTCCAATAAGTTTCATCCGTTCCATTAATTATATATCGCAGTCATTTTTCCAGCTGGAAAATGTGACAGAATAGCACATTTTTCAATGGACACAGGGTCAACAACAATGACTACAAGTGATTAGGTACAATGATCATACTCGGGAGACTTAGCGTCCTTGTCGGGTGCATTCTTGACCTTGCACGGGCCGGAGCATTTGAATTGACGTCCTTTGGCGAGCCCCCCCGATGGCATCTGGGAGGATGTTGAAGTGCAGCGACCATATCTTCTGGTAACAGTGGTTTTCACAACGGCTTGCATCGGACGATATCCCTTATGAGATAGCCCTGTCAGAAGTGGGGGCCTTGGCACGCTGGTATAAGTTGTCGTCGTAGTTGTAACCGTCTTGCAGTCATCGTCATCATCATCAGTACGCTTTCTTCCTTGAAGCGGAGATAGTCTCAGGATGGCGTTCTCTAGGAGTTGCAGGTATTCTGCAAGGCTGAGCTGGGGATTACCAAAATAAAACTTTATTTCATTCTTAAGCCACACGCTTCAAAACTCAAAACATTTATCAGTTTCAAGACTTTAATTTTTCATTATTTAAAAGGGTGATGGTTCAGATTTTAACATAAAAATCACCATCTATAACTATTTTATCCTAAGGTCCATTAATGTGCAAGATAATATTTAGGTTTTAAGCTCAAGCAACAAACAAAAGATAATTCAATTTTATCAACAAATATAGGTACGAATGATTTTGTTTTAGAACACATGTAAATAAAGTCAAACACAACATAAAATGAAACAAAGAATGCCTTATCTTATGTTCAAAACTAATTACTTAGTAAACGTTAGAACATTAAATTTTGGGGATGATTTAGAACATGTGGCATGTTCGTTGTCAAGATAAGTTAACGTAACTCAAAGGGATGATTCCGCAATACTTACACCATTGTTTCAACGCCCATTCCAATGCCCCGAACACATAAACTTTACATTTCAATTAAAATTAATTGCACTCTAGTATCACATGAGTTTACAATCCATTTTCCATTCATATAGGTACGCGCGGGTTATCTATTAATGAGCCGTGCCGTGATAAAATCATACAGTTTGGTTAGGCAACGATTTTAATTTAAATTTGGTGGAAAATTCATGGTTTCTTTATAAAATAAATCATTATTTGTATATTTGCGAGCCAGTTTCAGTTAATGGTCAGGAAGCGATTACAGAAACGTTTTAGGGCCAACTATGAGTGTCTTCAGCGCCCAAGTACTAAGGTTTTTAGGTGAAACTACTTTGGTGAAACGCATTATAGTTTATTATCTATAGAATTTTGTTCTGTGAAATACCAAACTTGGAGAAGTTTCGTCATACCCTCGGATTTTAAATTTAAAGTGGAATGTGACAGTCATTAGAATCGTTTAAGAAACTTGCTACGCCAATGTGCCGTTGCTTATCTTTTGGTTTGAGCTCGAAAAGAAGGATGCATTCATAGCCGAATGGTAAGTATTACTCACAGTGTTTCAATTCAGAATTTTTGTAGCATATGTAATTTAAGAAAACACTCTGGAATAAAATAAAGGCTTGGATAATCACAAATCCATCGAAAGAGAGCTGGGGAGGTAGAGGGGTTAATTCCTTTCAATGTGCACCCTTCATTATCTTCTATTAAGATATTAAGGCTGCTGAAGGGAGATGATTGCCAAATCTGAACTAAGGTAGATTTTGAGTCTCCTTGATTTAAGGTATCTTAAACTTAAGAGGACGTGGGACATAAATTTTTCTCCTCCCACGAGGCCGTCTGAGTTTGGAGATAGTTCTCTTGTCGGCCGGTAGAGTCGTCTCAGACAATCCATCCTTGCGTCGGCGTTTTTGACTAGGGTTTATTATCTTCAGTGTGTTCCTCTTTGAAGGAATGAGGCGGGCGAGGCTTCTGCAAGCTCTCGCTCCTCCTCTCTCGCTTCTCCCGTGGCCGTCGCCAACGGGAATTCACTCGCACTCTTGGGTGTGTGTGCACCCTGACAGTAGCGATACTCGAGGATCAGTTACCCTTTCTCATTAGAGCCCTTTTACTTTCAGCATGGGTGTCACTCAGTTTTTTTATCCGTATTCATGGAAAGCTGAGAGCGTATGGACGCAGAATTTTGCAATGCGCTTCCTCCGAAGTCACGGAGGAAATAAATCCACATTCGCTGGAAGGTGTCCCCGCCTTATCGTAACCGGGGGTCCTCATCCCCACCCGCACATTTTTTGGTCCCTCGGGCCAGATCGCACACATGCTATGAATCTGACATACTTAGATACCTAAATAAAACCACAGAAAAGAAACTTGGGAACGAAAAATATCATTTTTGTAGCATAAAAATAATATTCTAATTTCCTATTGGATTTGTATTTTTATAGTACTTACTTATTCAGACGCTATGAATCCGAAAAGCTTTCGTAGTGGAGTTGCATCAGCTGTAGTGATTGGAAAAACCTTGGCGACAAGGTAAATATTGCAGTAAAATCAATAATACCAATGAGGATTACAAAATAATGTTGGCTTGAGTATAACATATAACTTCAATTTCTGCTTATATCGGATATGTCACACGAATGACAACGAAAATACTGCCCTTATGGGCTTTGAAAAGTCCTGATGAAATCCTGCTTCACTCGCAGGTCATTTCGTTCGAGGTAATTTACAGTTTCTGGTTGCTTTTCCATATGGAGAGTTATCCGATGAGGACAGGTTAGTAGTTTCCTGGTAATTGTTGGGATACTGCACCAGAGTTAAAGAAAAGAGTATGTAATATCTGTTTTTAAATTATTTATTTTTAGCTTTTTTATTAGGCAACTGTCCTTCCCCGTCCTTCTCCCCGCTCTTTCTTTTCCCCGCTGTATTTCTCCTCTCTTGAGCTGCCAAAATTCCAGGAGGATTCCGAATCGGCATTGATCGGGAGAATCTCGGATCAACTATTTCGGGAAGTATACACTCAATGTAGAATTTTTTCAATTTTTCCACCATAAATTTTCTCCAAAAATCGTCATCCTTTCGATTCTCTCCACTTTTAAATCACATTTGGTCCATACGGCAAAGATACAAAAGTCTCGCTGAGTGATGTGAAGCTGGCCCTGAATTTGGAAGAAGTAATTATGCTTCTGGATAATCTTCATTTTATCATTCTTCATCCAGAAGTTTACTTTTCCTTTGTTGACTGCCTCTTCTACAGTCATCTCTGCTGCCGATGACGGACACTTTATTTCGACTATCCCACGATCACCAACAATTCCATCGGGAGTAGCTCCAAGGAAAGGAAATTCTTGGTCGACGTACAGCCCGCATGGTTGAATGCAAATACCTTCCTTTAACTCCAATGCTGTGCGAGCTTTTTCCTCATTTATCCTTCCATATTCCAAGTGAGGAGAGTCAAAATTGATGTACATCACTGATTTTATAAAGTTTTCACAGCCAGTGTGCGGAAGCATTTTACATACGCGGCCAAAATTGGAAGCAGTGAGCATCTTTCGCCGCATTGTGACCCACTGATTGTTTTTTCCTTGCCCCACTGTTTGTCTTTCAATGTCCTCTATTTCTTTTTTGGTCTTTTGGAGGGATTTGAGGAAAAGCCGACACTCATCTTCAAATTGGGGGTTTGGCATGTCCGGTCTTTCAGAAAATGGCCCGTAATCAGGGTCACGATTTTTTCCCAGACGATTGAATATACTTCTCTTCGATCTTGGCACACCTTTCCTTCTGAATGAAGTTGAAAGCGCCTTATCACTTTTCCTCTGAAGGGACTTTTTGCAGTGGTACCCTGGACTTACGTCGCATACATTTTTATAAAGCGAGCGCAATGGGTTGCCAGAGTTAAAACTCACAACTGCTCCGTCACATCTTCCCTTATATGAACGAGAGAGGGCATAATTGACTCTCTTTCCACCTATGAATTTTGCTATAACAGCGTTGTAGTGTTCAACTGGATTATTATCCACGTCGTAAATAAGGCTTCGACTATGACGACTTATGTTTTTAACAATACACATCAATTTTTCATACACCCCACTTCTTTTTAACTCTGGAATGTCGTTTTTTTGATCACTTTTGTCTTTGCCATCGCAAAAATACCCTATTTCTTTGCATTTCTCATGCTCTCCAAAAATGTGGCTCGGACTATTCAGGATATCCCTCTCGAGTAGTTGAGTTTTTTTAGGCAAGGGTATATCCTGAGATTTTCGGAACTCAACAGCTTTTGTCACTGCAGTTCTAAAGCGCAAAACATTTTCTGCTATCAATTTCCTCTCAACTCTGTCACAGATTCCTTTGCTACATGTTGTCACAAGTTCCCTTATCTTGTTACAGTAGTTTCTGAGCAAGTGATTACGGCATTCAATTTTCTCCACTGACAATAGTTTGTAGGGTCTCGCATCGAGGACCTTTTTGTAAACGCTGGAGTTGCCATCTGCAATGAGTCGCGCATATCTTACACCATACATTTCTTCACTCTTACAAAACCCCTCAACAATGGCTGCAGCCTCCATACTGGAAGAGCTCTGATGTGAGCTCCAGTTCTTGAAGCAGTTATGTTCTGGGGCTTCTTTACCCTTACAATCAGCCCGGGCGCAAGTTGTGCAGTATTTGTTCTTCACGGCTATGAAGAGAACCTTTTTGGTGTGGTATCCGACGATGGCGCCCTGAAATGAGTAAAAATTATTTTTATATGTACGCACTGGGCGATAGAATGAACTTTATTCGAAAACGTTCCCTGCCTCCACGCGCATGAACCTCACAACTTTTTAGCAGAAAAAGCAATAAACATTTTGGTGAGAAAATTAAACTTATCATTATGTTTTCTATAAAAATAATAATCCTTAATCTTACGCATGTATTTCCGCAAATTCCTTTTTAAATTTTACCTTGCTCATGCGCTTATAACAAACTCTACCTACGCCGGTTACCGACGATTTTTATGTAAAATAAGTTTACAATTACAGGAATTATTATACGGAATCAAGATAAATTTATATACAAAGGGGGGTTAGTGGTGCTTATGTTAACACCTAGCGCAACAAATTCCGAAGAATAATTAAAAAATAATGTCATCAAAGAATGCTTTAGAGGGAACGTCTTCATTGATTAATCTATATGACAGAAATAGATATACTAGATCATGCGATTGAACTTGGGTGAAATTATTCTTGAAATGAATTAGTTCTGTTGGCCATCGTATTCATGTTTTTTCCTTTCTTGAGGTTTTGGTTTCAAAATTAAATACTATGCCTGGCCAACTTTTCGCCTTTTGTTCATAGCTTCATCTTTATTCATTAGTGAATCAGCCTCCGAAGATAAAGCTATAAAAATATCGCGAAACATTAGCAAGGCGCAGTATTTTAATTTGTGACCAATAACCTAAGAAAGTAAACCCCAAGCAATTATTGAATTATTATTATCCTGTTGATTCTACCCATATTATATGACGGGTTATATTGCATGAGCGATTTCTCGCCGACTCCAAGTTTAAATGCTTAAAAACATGAGAAATGGTAGGACTAGAGAAAATTCTTTAGAATGAAATTTATGATTGATTTCTTCCGCTTTAGAAATATATTGAATGACGAAGAATCAGAAATTGAGGAAAGGTCCATGCATTTATCATTTCAGTTTCTTAGCCTAACACACATGTATAGCCTCAACCAATGAATACTCACCACTCCAGCCAATGACGAGTAGTTGCTGCGGTAAGACCTCTTACACCAGCTCCCGTCAGCAATCACGGTAATGAGAGGTATACCATCCGTGTCCACGTCCCCATTCATTATTGCATTTGATGCTTCCGTCTTCGCCGCCGCCTCCATTTCTTTCGCAGCGGACGTTTCCCATCCTTCGCAAACCTTATCGTGGTATTTTTTATAAGTTTTCTCTGTCATGACGGGTATATCCATGGCAGAAAATATGTCGTCTAGTTGGGAATAACCACCACCTGAAGACATCACACCAGACACAGCAGCGAAGTTAACGTCGATATAATTGGGCTTACTGTCTCCAGTCCATATATTTTCGTTGTCGTTGCATACTCGGCAAACAAATTTTAAACATGTTCTCAGCCCTAGACGACGTTCCCCAACTAGTAACAAATCACTAAAAGAGCACTTAAAAGGAGAGAGATCTATTGATTGTATTTGACTGAAAAAATAATGAAAATCCACGATCCTTCGACCCAACACTGATGGAACAAGCGGTTCCTCGAGCAGTTTATCTGCTTCGACTAAACTTTCCAATGAAGAATGCAGATCTTCTGCTGAGGATTTTGCCTTATATAAGTCAATAGGAGGCACCGGTTCCCCACAGAGCTCTGCTTCTTCGATCAAACTTTTTGAAGAGTACAAATCAGCCGCCGAGGATGTTGCCGTATGGATTGGCGGATAATCGCCAACATCTGATTGTGAGTCTCTTTCCATTTCACTGTTATTTGATTTTCTGTAATTATGATTGAAATAGAAATTATTCAGAAAATTATACTAGCAATTTTATTCAGGATTAAATAAACATGTATAATTCCTCAATCACGATGAACGCAACTTTTTTCCTCATAGCAAGAACTTATACTTTACCTTCGTTCTTCCCTCCACTTTGCTAGGTTTTGACCCTTTCTTCGTTTTCTTGGGGCAGACATATTTAATTTTTTATCACTTCGCCCCTTTTTTTGGCGTTGTTTGGCAGTCGGCATCTGAATGATTTCAAGCACTGTTGCACGAATGCGGTGGCAGACACAGAAGACGTCAATTCGTTCCTTGTGTCCCTCATGCACACCGGCCACGGAGGGGAAAATTTCCCCTCCCATCCCTCATGCACACCGGCCACGGAGGGGAAAATTTCCCCTGCCATCCCTCTAGGACCTCTTTCAAGGTCTTCGCAACAGTCTAGACTCAGGGAATAGCGTATGAAAGCAATCCGTTCTATTTTTGACAGAGCGCTCGGGGCGAGAGAAGTGAGAACTAAGATGACTGCAGCCGCTGTCGTTGATGCCCGTTTTGGGACTGAAATCCCTCAAAACTCTCGTTTTTCAATCCTTAATTACGCACTTATCTGAAAAGCATTGGCCACGAGAGTTGTTGTGTTAACCATTAACATCTAACCAAAAGGTGATGCGTAAGCATAAACGTCATTAATGGATTCAATATTCCACAGAGATTCCCTAAAATACCCATTATTTCCAATAGCGCCTTGCATAGTTGTATAATTTTGAAAAAAATAAAAATAAGATGCCGACTTGGCTACATACTTTTCCTTGAATATATCGAAAACCGCATGCCTGCACAAGCAAAATCAACTGTATGAGAACGGAACGTGTAGAAGCATGCAATATAGGGGTGTACTGCGTCCTCTTAAGTAAAAAAACGAAGGATGAGCAACGCTACTCCTTGTGCGGGAGTTTATGAATTTTGGTTCCTTAATGATGAAGTAGCAAAAATCGCTATTCATATGAGCCGTGCCGTGATTCAATTATACAGTTTGGTTAGGCAACGATATTAATTTAAATTTGGGAATTTCTTCATGGTTTCTTTATGAAATAAATCACATAGTCGCTAGCAGGCAGTCGCCGTGAACAGTCGCATGCTGCTCTCTCGGTAGTGGAAGAGTGTATTTCGCATTGCCTGAAAACTGTGTTGTGTGTGCTAAGCCATCCAAACGCATTCAGAAGATTCTTACGTGTGGTAGCTGTAGTGCAGTCCACCATCTTTACTGCACCAATCTCAATGAAGCTGATCTGTAGGCATTGGAAGACTTGGGATAATCCTGGATCAGCCTCACCTGCACGTCGGAAAATCGCAGCAAACGGCGGGACGACACTCCCGTTGGTTCGCCGCTCTTAGCCTGACGCCCTACAGCCCTCATGGAATCTTCAGATAGTATGCTGAAGGAGCTGTTGCAGCGTGTCACCGACTTACAGGATGGCCAGAGTGAGTTTTAGAGATCCTTCAAAGTCAAATTGTCCTCAATAAATCGCAATATGTCACAATGGCAACGCACGATCGAAGAACATACTAAAAGCATTGCTATCCTCAACGAGACTATCAATTCCGTTAACACAAAAACTGATAGCATAGTTGAAGAAACCAAGGCTCAACAAAAACGTACTAATTACTTAGAACTAAGATTAACTGCTACAGAGCAGAACTCCCTAAGGAATCTCATGGACATTTATGGCATTCCTCAAAAGAGGGATGAAAAACCAGAAACAATAATGTGTCAAATGGCATCGGTACTAGGAGTCAGTCTAACCCCAGTGACATTGACTATTGTTATTGGGTCAGTGTTTGATCAAACAAGAAGACCCCTGCAGTTCAACATCTCCTAAAAGTTCGGTTTCTTCGGCATAGTCTTGTATGTGAGTTTATGGCAGGACGACGCGCGAGGAAAAACCTCTTCGCGAAAGACCTTGGCTGGGATGACAATCGCACTATTTACATCGACGAAGCTTTTAGTACCTTCAACCGTCAACTATACTCTGCTGCCAAGGAATTGAAAAAGCAGGGAAAATTGAAATATTTGTGGATTCGCAATGGGTCGATCTTTGTTAGGAAAGAGGACGGTGGACGGCGTATCACCATACGCTGAGAAGCCGACCTCGAGACCTTATGATATGAGGTTGGCAATGCAGCCGATAATTTCGACGGTGATATGGGGACAAGTGTTCCTAAACTTGTAAAAGCTTCGTCTGCTCAATCTCTTCGTTTATCCCTTGTAAACTCTCAGTCACTGCTACCTCATTTTGACGAATTTAAAGACCATTTTGCGCTGAGCTCGAATGATGTTATCTGTGTGACTGAAACTTGGCTTAAACCTAGCATCCCTGACAACATGGTGGAACTCGCCGACTACCGCTTACTCAGAAATGACCGGACTGGAAAAATTGGCGGTGGTGTTGGAGCTTACATTCACCATCGTCTCCATTCGTCTGTGGTGGCGACTTCCTCTCCCACTTACAAAGGACGCCCGGAGTTCATCGTTCTCGGAGTTTATGGTTTAACTGTCTCCAAACTTCTAATATTCATCGTTTATAGACCACCAAAAGTTAGATATTTTACTGATATTAAACATATTTACACGACATTTAGTCCCAATTATAAAAATGTCGTAATTGTTGGCGATTTTAATGCTGATATGTTACGAGATAGCTACTCTTCCCTTTTTTGAAGAATTTTATTTATAGTTATAATCTTCCTCTTGTTTCTACGCAACCAACCCATCATACTGAGCATACTCATACTCTTTTGGATCCCTGCATCGTTGATTCCGCATGCAAAGTCTCATCTTTTTCACAATCCCCGGTCCCCTTTCTCTGCGCTCACGACGAAGTTGCATTTTCCTACGAATTCAATACGCCTTGTCCGCTTCCGCCTAAAATTGTCTACCGCGATCTAAAAAAATTTGATGTAGTTCTATTTCAGAAAGACTTGATCTCCAGCGAATGGCAACACTTCTCAGAATTTACCTCCGTTGATTCCAAACTGGAATGCTTCAATTCTCACTTCTTTGACTGTTTAAATCGTCTTGACCCTTGGCAGACTTGTAAACCTCGACGATTCTTATCCCCATGGATAACAAATGACCTTAAACAAAAAATGAAGGAAAGAGATAAATCACGTAGGATCTTTATTCGTACAAAAACCTCAACTGCCTTCGCTGAGTTTATTAGATTACGCAATGAAGTAAAACGCTTTGTCACAGAAGCCAAGGGAAAAAACTACGCAACCACATTTTCTGACTTGACTCAGCCAAACCAGATTTGGAAAGAACTGAGAAACCTTGGCCTTGTGCACCGACCTAAAAACTAACCTACACACAAATTCTCAATAAACGAACTAAACAAACATTTTGCGTATACTGCTACCTCTGAGGTAAATACTGCCATAAATACATTTAATATTTTTGATGTGTTACCACTGTACCGTGTAAAGAAAATAGTTTCTATTTCCAATACGTCACGCTTGAAGCTCTACGTACAACATTATCCATATCTACTACCAATTCTGTTGGGATTGATGGCATTTCAGCTAAATTTATAAAGTCTTCGTTAACAGCAATTTTACCTCAAATTCTTGATATTTTTAACTTATCCTTAATGTCATCTGAATTTCCGGAGGTTTGGAAATCATCTCTTGTCACACCAATTAAAAAGGTAAAAAAACCTGTCACTCCTCGGGACTACCGCCAATCTCTAATCAGTGTGCCCTCTTTAAATGAAAGAATTGTCTCCAAGCAGGTCACCGATTACCTAAACCGGAGTAACTTATACGACCCTTCCAATCTGGTTTCGGAAAAATTTCTCCGCACAGTCAGCGCCACTAAAAGTCTCGGACGACAACCGTCATGCAATTGATCAACAAATGATCACTATTCTTGTTCTATTTGTCTTTACAAATGCTTTCGGTCTTGTGAATCATGCCCGACTTCTCAAAAAAATGGAAAACCTTAATTTTTCCTGAGCAACACTTAATTGGTTCCACTCAAACCTAAATGGACGAAAACAAGCAGTCAAGGACCCTACTGACAATACATCGGATTGGGCTAATCTTCACTGTGGAGTACCTCAGGGCTCAGGTGTTGGCCCTCTTTTATTTTATTTCTACATCCATGAACCCCTAGCGGTATAGAACACTGTAAATACATGCTATATGCTGACGATTTGCAGATCTACTACCATTGTCATAAGAATGAGTTGAATGATGCAATTGCGAGAGTAAATCAAGACGTTACAACCATCAGCTCATGGGCTGTTGGTAACAACTTTGTTCAAAACTGTAACAAAACCAAATCATTTATACTCGGTACGTCAAATCTACTCATGAATTTGAATGTAAACGCTATACCAAAGATAACACTTGGTGACACCGTTATACCATATTCAAATTGTGTTAAAAATCTGGGTGTCACGTTGAAGTGTAACTTGTCTTGGCATAATCACGTGCAAGCCGTGAGCAATAGGGTTAATGTCATCCTCTACCAGCTTAAAACCCAAAAAGGCCTCCTGCCACTTCACACTCGCAAGCAGTTTAAGTCCTCGCTAATATTCCCTCATATCGATTATTGCTTTTTGGTTTATCAGGATCTAACTGAAGAGCACAATGCTAAGACTCAACGCTCATTAAATGTGTGAGTTAGGTTTATCTTTAATATAAAAAAGGATTATCACATTCCCCCCTACTTCAACCGTCTTGGTTGGTTGAAAGCAAAAGCCAAGAGAGAGTACCTGCTTGGTATATGCCTCTTCCCTCTTTTAAATACTGATCAGCCAAGCTACCTGAAGATATTTTTTTCGGTCGGAGATAAAAAATCTCAAATCTTACCAAGAACGGCTCCAGAATTTCTCATCACCCCCCGACACAGAACCACCACGTATGAAAAATCATTTTCTGTTGTTGGAGCACGTCCGTGGAACAGCATACCAAAGAATATAAAAGATTCTATGTCTCGGTCGTCTTTCAAACAAAGATTTCTTCAATTCATCAAAGCCCTCGAAAATGTATGACCTTGTATTGTGGTCTTGTATGGTTTTTCATTGTAATGTGTCTGCCTACTCCTGTGGTTACCATTTATAAATATTTTTAGTTTGTATCGATGTGGGTTTGGTAGCAATAAGTGATGGTGCTAAAAAACACCTTCAAACTCTTGAATAATATAAAGTGCACAATGTATAGCAGTTGCAATACCATTAGCATGTTTCAAAATCTATGTTTATGCTTTTGGAAAGTATTTACTGGTTTTCAAACTTGTTAGGTATGCATTTATTTATTCGTCATTGAGATTTCAACTATTCACAATTAATATTTTATAATATTTACCTCAGGTCTGTTTGAAATCGAATGCCATATTTATTGCAGTAAATGATTTATCATAATTAATGTTCAATGTATTTATCTATTTATTTATTTTTTCATTTTATACCCTGAATGTTGTGATGGGGGTATGTGCATTCTTAGGCTATTTTTACTATGATTGATTAAGTTAACTTCAAGATTTCATTTCTGTGCCCTTATGTGTTAGTTGAGCTGAATTCCATTCGGAAATATTTGATTAATTTTGTGTGTGTTTTGTAATCTCTTTTGCATGTAATATCAATTTTATGTTCATAATGGACAATTTGTCCGAGAACAATAAATATTATTATTATTATTATTATTATTTAATTTTCTGAGTAGCTTTAGTGTTGAGAGCACGGGTTCTCACCAAGGTAACTCTTTACTATTGAATTGCGTTGAGAAATTTTCTCGTCATATGACAGTTTGAAATTATTACAGCCTTTTGCAGTTTTATGTACCTATGTATTTGGATGGAGGTTGAGTATTTTGAAACTATTTTGTATATGTTTTGGGATGATACCGGTAGCTGAGATGACAATTGGAGCTATATAAACCTGTTCCATATTCCATATTCTTTTTATTTCTATTGCCAATTTTTGGTACTTGTTCATTTTTCCTGTAATTGTCTTTTCGATGTTATGCGACAGTGGCACGGCAATATCAACTATGTAGCAAGTTCTATATTTCTTGTCAATCAACATTATATCTGGTCTGTTATTTACTATAGTTTTATCTGTTTGAATAGGCAGATCGTAATAGATTTTAAATGCGCTGTTTTCAAGCACTGTTTCAGGGTGGTACACATGATATGGGGTCTTAGTATGTATTAACTTGTGTTGGTAGGCCAGTTTTTGGAGAATAATTTTTGCAACTTGATTATGTCTACTTAAATATTCTGTATTAGATAGCATCTTACAGCCAGATATAATGTGCTGGATTGTTTCAGGTACTTGAAAACACCTTCTACATTTGTCATCTGTTATGCTTTTATCACCAAGGATGTACTTTGCATAATTTTTAGTGCGGATAACCTGGTCTTGTATTGCAAGCATGAACCCTTCGGTTTCTCCATAAAGTTATTATTATTATCATCATCAAAAAAAGGATTGTGTACTCTAAAAATTATAATTGCAGAGCAACAGTAAAAGAAAATTTTCTAAGAAAGTTTCTTGGAAGGCAAGTGCTCGGCTTTCTCTAAGGCGGTGCAGAAATATTTCAATGGATACTGTAGAAGGATACAGATCTGGTGAAGCTCGATACAGCTAACAAGAAGCAAGAGGAATAAATTCAAGAAGCCTGTAATAATGGTCCATAGTATAGAAATCCAAGACGGAGCAGAACACGATACCTAATGATATTGGAACACAAATATAAGGAGAGAGAACTATGGTACTAGGTCAAAGAGCCCATCAATTCGGGGACAGATCTTTTATAAGTAAGAGTTCACCAAGTGCTAGAAATATATACGTTGCTGTCATGCAGTAAGGGTAGCGGACCAACTGAGATCCCAAAAAAGTTTTAGCAAGTAGACATCGAATAGAATTGGAAGATTTGGTGGCTATGCCAGAAAGACACGTGCAATTTAACCCAGATACTTCTGTAACACAATAAAAATCTCGATCAGAGACTTCATTAGGCTAAATAAATTTGATCCTGACTGCTTGTTACTGTATGTTACCGGACAGTAGTTAAATATTTTCTCATTTTTCAGCATTTCTCTGATTATCGCTATGAATTCGATATTCACATGTTCATTTCAGAAATATTTATCCATTAAATAGTAACTACCTTTCCCCTGGGCTACAACCTTGTCACGGTGGAAAGGCTTGCGAGTTCCTCTGACTCTGCCGGGAATAAATTCTAAATTAATCCCGACAGGGCCACCTATTATGTGTCGAAGGGTAAGACGAAAGGTAGTCCACGTGACGATGTTACGTAAAAAACAGAGTTGGAATGGAAGTGGAAAACCCTACCACCTAAAAATTCCCTGAAAACATGGAGTATAACCAAATGAGACTAGGAAACTCATCAAACGGGTCCCGTCCGACAAGTGCGGGTGCCGTTCACGACAGCGAGGTTGGCAAGGTCCTCGGGGTCGTCAACATGAGAAAATCCTTGCAGAGACTTATCATCATCATCATCGGCAGCAGCAATAAAGAAAGAAGAAAAGACAACGAAGAAGATGGAGAAGAAGAAGTCGGCAATAAATGTAGGGACGTGGAATGTGAGGACAATGATGAGGGTGGGGATGTTCGAAAATATCAAATGGGAAATGGACAAAGGGAGGAAAGATATGTTGGGATTATTGCGAAGTGAGATGAAAGTTTGGTGGGGACTATTGGAGTGATGGGTTTAGAGTTATATATAGTGGTTCGGAGGAAAGCCAGCGAGGGATAGGTATAGTGCAAACGGGAAGATAGGTAAGCATATGGTTGGTACAGACCAGGTAAGTGATAGGATTCTGGTGGTAGAAATTGATGTGCAACCCACCAACCTTGTGGTGGTTCAAGTTTACATGCCCGCCAGTAACATAGGGAGGAAGAAGTGGATGATGTTTAAGATCAGCTCGAGGAAGTAAATAGAGAAACCCCGGGCAAGAAAAATCTAGTAGTGATGGGAGACTGAAACCCATCAGTTGGAGAGGGGAGGGATGGACACGATGTAGGATATTTTGGACTTGAAAAACGGAACGACAGAGGAGAGAAAGTAATAGAACTTTGCAGGAGGAACAAGTTATTCATCACAAACACTTGGCTCAATCATCATAAAGGGCGAAAGTACACATGGAAAAGTCCAGGAGATATCATATAGACACATATACATATATGGAAACATCATGGTGAGACAGAGGTTTACGATTGGTATGAAAAACCCGTGCAGCTTCCCTCCTGCGGATGCTGATTCAGACGACAATCTAGCGCTCATGAAATGCAACGTAAGATTCCAAAGACTTATGAAAGTCAGGAAGGCGAGGAAATGGAATGTAGGACCGCTGAATGGGACTATGAGGAGATAATATCAAGAAATAGTGGACATTTTTATGCGGGAGATTGGAAGTACACAGCCTGCAGAGGAGGGTGGGATAATATCAAAACGGGAATGATCAAAGCGAGAGATAAGTCAATTGGCTACGTTGACAGCAGAAGGATAATGAAGCCTTGGGTTAAGGGGGGAAGGAAATGGAAGAACGTTGACTCACAGCAGGACAAATGAAAGTACAGGGAACTTATTAATCGATTACGACGTGAAACTAAGCGGGCAAGGGAGGCTTGGAGGAAAAGGCAGTGTGAGGAAATGGAAAAGTTCCAGAAAGAAGGAGAGGTGGGCGCGATGTACGCCAGAGTTAAGTCGTTATCGGGCGGCAAAAGAGAACAAGCCATGTCTAAAATTAAGGCTAAATATAGAAGGACGGTAACCGAGCGAGAGAAGGTATAGAGTAGATGGAAGGAATACGCGGAAGATCTGTATGACGGAAGAAACAAGCCGGAGAGATTGACTGCAGAGGATGAATATGCAGTGGACGAGGACGATCTTGGGCCGGGGATCTTAGATTCGGAAATAGAGAGAACACTGCGTGATACGAAGGCTAGGAAAGCAGTGGATGTGAACAATATGCCGTGTGAGCTTCTGAAGATCCTAACGAGGAATGGTGAGAGAAAATTTTTCCAACTAGAACGCCCAATCAATGACGAAGGGTGTTGGCCGGAGGATTTCGTGAAGACGGTTTTGATTCTGCCACCGGAAAAGAAGGAAGCTATGAAATGCTGAGATTAAAGGACTATTATTCTAACATCACACGCGGTGAAAGTGGTACTGAGAATATTGCACAGACGAATCAAGGCGAAGGCAAATGAGTACTTGGGGGAAGATCAGTTTGGTTTCGGAAAAGAGATGTCAACTCCAGACGCAATAGCAGTAATGGGGTCCCTCATGGAGTTGAACCTACAATATGACCATGACGTGAATGCCTGTTTCGTGGATTTTGAAAAAGCATATGTTAGGATGAACTGGGTAAATTTACATGTTATACTCAAGAGAACAGGTGTAGATTGAAGGGATAGGAGACTGATTCGTAATCTGTATATGGTCCAGACTACGCTAGTGAGGGTAGCGGAAGGAAAATTTGGGTGGGAAAGCATTGGTCGGGGAGTGAAACAAGGTTGTCCTCTTTCGCCGCTTCTTTTTCACGTATACGCAGAGGAGATGGTACGTGTGGGACGAGTTGAAAGCTGGAGTGAAATAAAGGGGTGAGCGAGTTTTAAATCGGTAAGTTTCACGGATGATCAAGCGCTCATCAGCCAGTCAGCGAGGGAACTGCAGGCTCTAGCGGATGCGTTACACGAGCGTTGCGAGGAATATGGGATAAGGACTAATCACAAGAAGACCAGTTAATATGGTTTTGTAAAACATCGCGAGCGAGGAATGTGAAACTCAAGATGAAAATAGGGGGTGGAAAACTTGAACAAGTAGAGCAACTCAACTATTTGGGCAGCACATTAGAGTAAAACGGACACAGTAGCAAGGACATCAGGAAGCAAATTCTATTAGCAAATGAGGCGTTCTTGAACGGTAAGGAGCTTCTGATAGGTTCTCTTTGTAAGAATACAATGGAAAGGTTCGTGAAGAGTCTGATCTGGAGTGTAGCGATTCACGTTGCAGAAACGTGGACACTAAGGAAGGAGGACGAGAGAAGATGGGAGGCATTTGAGATGTGGGTATGGAGAAGAATGGAGAAGGTAAAGTGGACGGGGAGGAGGAGGAACGACGAAGTGCTGGATATGGTTGGCCAGGATAGGCAGCTTTTAGATGAGATACGGAGGAGACAGAAGGTATGGATGGAGTTAGTGCTTAGTGGTGAGGGGATTTTGAAAATGGTGTTAGAGGGTAGAATGTTAGGGAAACGAGGGAGGGGAAAGAAAAGAATAGGATTTTTAGAGAGTAGGCCTTACAGTGAATTAAAGTAGGCAGTGCTGGAAGGAAAGGGAGGCTCCCAGATCACTTCTTGGATACTCCATGAAAACCAACTTTAATCGGTAGAATACTATAGTAAATAAATAAAATAAATAATTATTTCATTCTATAATTTTAAGAATTAATGCGATTAGCGCTCTGAGAGACTTCACGTCACGCCTGCAAAATGCATCAACAAAGGGAATAAACGAGAAAACTTCAACTGTTTTCTATTAGTTAGCCATGTTTATTTGACCCTTAAAGGCGTTATTTTGAATAATGGCGAGATATTGACGCTTATAAACGATAACAATATTTCAAGTGTGTTTTATATCAGTTTTTTGATCCTATTTTAAATTGTCTTTTTTACCGAAAAATTGATTCGTATTGGTGACGAATAAAATAAAAAGTTTGGAATAGTTTAGAAGATAAAGAAACATAAACTTAATCAATAAAAATGGCGTCGCAACATTTCATGTATATTTGATTTATTGCGGTCTCCTAGACCGCACGCCACTGGTAGTGTAACAAATATTTCACATCACTGGTTAAGAGTTAAGTGCCAGCAAAAAAAAAATTAATCCAGCTGAATTCCACAGTTCATAAATCACAATTTCAATATACGAGCAGTAAACTTTTCCATGTTGGCATTAAACGTGTGTCAAGTATGCGCATACCACAAAGACATTCAGAAATATGCAGAATGATACAAGAGGCACGAGGGAACACTTCAATGTGAAGCTCGGGAATGACCACTTGTGTACCCTTCACAGAATATTTCCCATAGTCGTGGTCAAGTTTAATGGCAGGGTAGAATACCAACGTTGGTCGACAAAAAAGAGGGTGTAGAGCATAGGAGGAAACAAAAGGGTGGTTTCCTATTATTTTTTTATTGTCTAAATTGTAATATTATATACTCCTGGAGTAAGTATTTTACGCTTTTAGATTTTTAAATGACGATATCTATTTTTTGCGATTAAATGAAAAGAGAAAATTTTCAAGCGAGCGAAAACGCGACGGCTAAGTATGAATGCTGGAAAAACTCCGTGTGACGTCGTTCTGGTTCCCGCTGCCGCCAAGTTAGGTGACCTTCGGGCGAGGATATTGTGCGATGCTGGCTGCTAGCAGGTAGCAGAGTACCATGCTAGCTGGTTGCGCTTGACTTAAATAAGGATTAATAATACCTTATCAAACGAAGGAAACTTTTCGACCATAGGCAGTTTTAATAGGTGATTATTAAGAGATTTTTCCCTGAGCTCTTTGCCTCATGCATGCATTGGTAATCTCAGACGATGCAAAACTCAGGACATGCGGGGCACAGTGGGACACCTCAAATTAGGGCGCAGTGGTACAACTTGAATTGGGGCACAGTGGGAAAACTCGGATTGGGGCATAGTTGGACGCCTAATTACAGCCCAAGTGTTTCGAACTATCAATCTCCGTAACCTAAAAGCACTATAATTTCATGTCATGGTGACTAAATATTGTTTTGGCTCCATATTGGTGCTTTAGGATTTGAAGAAGTACATTTCAATGCAACAATGTGAGGGCAAATGTACAATGGCAACAGCAATGCACCTAAGAAAAGTAAACCCGAGGTGAATAATTTGTGTGAACCCGATCGTATGAGACATCATCATCATTGGTCAACAATCCTAGGATTGGTTTAACGCAGCTCTCCACTCAGTTCTCCTATCAGCTTATCTTTTCACACCTACATATTTCTTCTCTTTCATATCCTTCTTTACTTGTTCCATATATTTTGTTCGAGGTCTACATTTTCCGTTCTTGCCTTCCACTTGCCCTTCGACGATTGTCTTCATCAGGCCATCATGTTTAAAGATGTTGCCTATAAGGTTGTTCCGTCCTCTTGTTAAAGTTTTCATGAGGCTTCTCTTCTCTCCTACTCTTCTTAGGACTTCCTCGTTACTAACTCGGTCGATCCATTTGATCTTCATCATTCTTCTGTAGCACCACATTTCGAGGGCCTCTATTATTGCTTTCTCCACTGCAGTCATTGTCCATGCCTCACTTCCGTATAGGAGCATACTCCAAATGTAGGTTCTTATAGGTTATGTTTCTTTACTTCCATATTTAAGTTACCCGCTGTAAGCAGGTCTCTCTTTTGGTGGAATGCTCTCTTCACCTGAGATATCCTGCAGATAATTTCCTTCTTATTTCTCCCGTCACTAGTTATCTTGCTTCCCAAATAACCGCCTTCATCCACCTCTATCAGTTTTTGCTTCCCTATTTTAATGTTAGTCTTGACTTCTTCTCTTCTGCTGCATACTAAGATCTTGGTTTTCTTCGTGATTATTTTCAGTTGATAACTACCCATTACCTTACCCATTTTAACCAGAATATTTTTCACATCCGTCTCTGTTTCTGCTATAACGGCTATGTCATCGGCAAATCTTAGCAAATCTGAAAACTTGAAAAAGTCGATAATTTTTCGAGATATATCGACTTGAATTAACATGGGAGCCTTATGGGACTAAAACTTTTTAGGTTTTTTCGGTATTTGCAAATGCGTTAGGAACATGAAAATCATTAAACATAAACAAGATTTTTTGGTTGATTTTTTTATTTGGTTGTCATTGCGATGAATTGATATTTAGGATTTTAATAATTTTTTTGAAAGTGCCCCATGCTTTTCTTATGGCACTAACTTAAGAAGTTTTTGACCAACTTGCAATCAATGCAGGGCACATTCCTTGAAACGAAAGATACTAGATTCTTTGCTTGATTTTTGGCTATCTTTGAATTTTCATACGTTGAAACTATTCCGAGGAATGAACGCTTTCGATTTTCCATTGTAGAGGTGGTCGAATTTGCAATCTTGGATTTCGTCCTTGAGACATTAGCCATGTGAAAATTTGGAATATCCTGGAAAAACCGTTGAAGGTGCTTCGCACCCTAACGTTTTACCCTACTATCCCCGTGACCCTCTTGGTTAATACATAATTAAATTCTGAAAAATATCCTGCTCGCGAAAAATCATTGTCGCCATTTTTTTTGTGGAGCATACAATCTTGAATATCTTAGCAACCGTTCCAGCGAGATAAATGAAATTTTCAGAGTAATATTAATACCAAAATGGTCAACTCTTCCAATGATAGACTTTCCACTATATCGTTTCATGTGCGAGTTAAATAGACTACAATCTCCTTTGATACGCTTTAATCGCTAATAACTTTTTGGTAAATGATGGTATGAATACGAAAGTCATATATAATACTACTTCTAATGTGCTTAATCATACAAAAGTTGAATAAAACGGATCGATTGATTAGAGTGGAAGTTATGATCGATAAAAGTGTGCATTCGATGGAGCCCTTTTTCAGACCTATTTACATAATTACGGGTATAAAAATTTTAACAATAAGTTACGAAAGGAATAAATATGTATACACATAAATTATTTAGATTAGTAATGTTTCCTAATGAAGATATATCGATATGAATTTATATCTTTTTGTAATAATTCCCCATGAGAAATACACGCACCGCCCTATCTACGTCACCAATATAAGTACATAGACGAAATTTTGAAAGAGCTCACATAGGGCTATTCACAATAAACCCTCACCGCCAAACTATTTAACACTAGAACTACCGATGGAGTCATTTTGACTCTTCGCGATTTTTATTTCTCTGCCCTGACTAAAATTTTCCAAATTCCGGCCTGAAATTTCGTGACTTTTATTCATTTTTGACATGAAATAAAACTTTGCGATCAAAATAGTTCTAGAAAGTAAAATAGTACTTATTTTTTAAAATTTACCTTCGACTACCAAAGGGAGTCATTTTGACTCCCTATTGTATTTTGCTCGTCTTTTCGCTAAATAGTAATATTTGTTCAAGAGTTTATTTCTTCTTATGTTAATAATTAATTTAAATCAACCGATGGCTTAAATATATAATTATTTCGCTTTCAGGCCAATATTTGCGAGAATTTGAAGGCATTTCTAATTTTATGGGTCCGTGTTTGGAACTACAAACCATATGAATGTCCTGATATAATTTTATCCTGCGATAAAGTGGTGAATATGCTATTCATATTGAGCATTTTCAAAATCATGTGTTTAGAAGCCGTCGTGTCTTGCCCTCATCCCTTACCCCTCCCTTCTCCCCGCCTTTCAGGCTCGCTACAGCTCAATACTGTTACACAGTATTGCACTGCAGCGCTTTTATTTCACCCTTGATCTTGTGGAAGTTCATTGTCAAACCTGAAAAATTACCTTTGTATCCTTCCATTGATACAAGGATGAACCAGGAAAATAAATCAGTAGAATGAAATAAAGTTATTGTCCTAGCATTGTCGGCTCTGACAGCGCTGGCTGTCGCGCGCCGCACAGGAAAATCGTGCGCTGTCCTTCGCATTAGTAAATCCAGTGAACTCTGGAATGGACTGCAGAACTCTAGTGAAGTAAGGCTTTCATTTTTCCTGACTAGCAGTATGACCAGAAGAAGTAGGCTAATGCGTGAAGTCCTTTCTATGTTGCATTCTATACCGGAAGGTAAATCGGAATGCGAAAAGGAACATCATTTCGTCTCTGACGAAGTCAAAGATTTTATTTCTCACAACGTTTCTAGCTATTCTGAAGATTCAGACATAATGCGTGCAAAAGACATGCAGTAATTTACATTTACTTTCCCTTTCATAAGGAGTTACAAAACAAAGATATTATCTACAATTATTTATCGATTCGTGTATACTGACTCACATAAAGTGATGTAAAATTGTGGAAGCACGCAAACAAAATTATGAAGATTTTACTCTTTTCGGTGGGGAGCTAGATGCATGTATAGCCATATTTTATGCCATTGAATATGAGGTACAAATGATCTCTCTATTGCAAGTATTTGGTCAAACGACTGGGGAATACCATTATCTAAAATGAACGACTGGGAACCGGTTTGTAAAAATTTTGCATTATCTAAGATTTGATGAGAAATCTAATCAATTCCAGCGGCTCAAAACTGTCAATTATGCTATCTTTTCAAGAGTGTAGGATAGATTCACAGATAATTACATTTTCTCGAATCTTTTATCATCGACGACCTTAAGTATTGTTGAGGGCGAAAGAGCGTACACTTCGTCTATTTCATCCTATGAACGACATAGCGAGTGTTTTACAAACTTTTTAAACTACTAATGGACACACCACTCGAAAACATGTGATAGAAAAATCTCCCCACCCCTCTAATTACCCGCTTGATGAATTCAAGGGCCGATATACTCGTTAACGCCCCTAATATAGCTGCGATTTGATTCACTGATTGTGGGATTGATACAAATTAGTAGCCAAAACTGTGATATGTGTGGGAAATTTGGATACTGGACGTAAAAGTAAAAAAAAATAATCGGGAGGAAAAATCTGAAAACTTGAAAAAGTCGATTAGTTTTCGATATACATCGACTTGAATTAACATGGGAGCCTTATGAAAATAAAACTTTTTAGGTTTTTTTTCGGTATTTGCAAATGCGTCAGGAACATTAAAATCCATTGACATAAACAAGATTTTTTGGTTGATATTTTGGTGTGGTTGTCTTTGCAACGAATTGATATTTAGTATTTTTTATGATTTTCGAAAGTGCCAAATGCTTTTCTCATGGCACTAACTTTTTAATTTTTTTGACCAATTTGCAATCATCGGAGGACAAATTCCTTGAAACACAAGAAACTAGATTTTCTGATTGAGTTTTTGGCTATCTTGGAATTTTCATGCGTCGAAACACTTCCGAGGAATAAACGAATTCGATTTTCCATTGTAGATGTGGTCGAATTTTTAATCTCGGTTTTCGGCCGAGAGACATGTGCCATGTGAAAATTTGGAATCTCCTAAAAAAACCGTTCGCACCCTAACGTTTCAGCCTACTTTCCCCGTAACCGTCTTGGTTGATTCATAATTAAATTCCGAAAAATATTCTGCACTCGAAAAATCAGTCGTCATTTTTTTGTGGAGAATACAATCTTGAATATCTTAGCAATCGTTTCAGCTATATAAATAAAATTTTCAGAGTAATAATATTATTAAAATATTCAACTTTTGCAATGGTGACCATTCCGGTCGATCGATTCATGTGCGAGTTATATCGATTCCAATCTCGTTGGATACGCGTAAATCGCTAATAACTTTTTCGATAATCAAGTTTTGAACAAGAAAGTCGTACAGAATACAAATAATAATGTGTGTCATCCGATAAAAGTTAAATCAAGCAGATCGATTGATTAAAATCGAAGTTATGATTGATACAAGGTTGCATCCGATGGAGCCCTTTTTCAGACATATTTACATAGTTACGGATATAAAGTTTCTTAAATATGTTTGGAAAGGAATGAATTATGCGCACACATAAATTATTTAGATGAGTAATGTTTCCTAATGAAGATATATCGATATGAATTTATATCTTTTTGTAATATTCCCCGTAAGAAATACACGCATCGCCCTATCTACGTCACCAATATAAGTACATAGGTGAAGTTTGGAATGGGATAGTTGAGAAGGCAGGGATAAGGGACCGACCATAGAATGGAAGGGATATCAATAGCATTGCGAATTTTTCAATACAGGTGTCAGTATAGTCGAAAGTACGATTCGATTATTATAGCAAATGCGCAAATTGGCATAACTTAATTAGTGTATACGTTGTACCAATGAAATTTAGTTAATGTGTACATCTTGGTATTCGTCACAATGCCCAATGGAAATATCATGATTAATACATTACACAGGTTAGTTGTCTTGCCAACCGTTATAACCTTAAAGCGCTGTGGTCCGACTCCCGCGTCTATTAGTTCACAATTTTTTCCACTTGTGGCGCTAAAAATATTCTCCGGGTTGCTTAGTCATTACATTTCAACGCTAAGCAACGAACGCTTGTGTGCAGAACTGTGGAATTTATCAATTTGTGAGTTTCTTTTGAAAATATTTGCAATAGTTCACCCTTCTCGAACTTGTTACTAGCGGGGATGCACGACCACTTACAAGATGACGAAAAAAGCGAACGCTTCGGTGGATATCTGGAAGAAAAACATATGAAAGGCTATGGCATAGTGCGGCTATTGTGAGTACCATTTTAGTTGGTAAGAGAGATTGATCAACTTTCGCCGATTTTTTTTAATCGTCTGTTATTAGACGTTAATCTACGTATCTTGGTATCATGAGATAACAATTGTTTATTCGCCCTGGGAGGAAAGTGGAGCACTGAGGAGAATGTGCTGCTGTTACTTCCCGGCAGAAATGGCGGGAAGTGCCAGCACTCCATTTTGGCGTTCTTATTGGCATTTATACATGAATGTTCTTCTCTTGATTTAAAGCTTTCTATTTGTCTTCTGAATAAGTGGGATTAAAAGCAGGGAAAATCGATGTAGTGTAATGACTTAAAGTAAGAATAGTTGATATGTGAAGAGATCAATTTAATCTGCCATGTCCTTCTATTTAGATGATCTAGCGTGTATCTCGCGGATTGATACGATAACGCAATGGCGGAATGAAAATCTCTTCTAAAGGCCTACAAATTTATGTCCGTGCCGGTAAATGCGTTGTGAAAATAGAGCATCGTCGAATAATTTGATATCTTTTCATTTTATAAAGAGAATTCTCGTTCCGTTTGAAATCAAAAGAATCGCTCTTTCCGTTAATAAGAGAAATGCGTTTGTATTTTTTTATGGTCGAGTTCTTAACTTTCACTGATCGGTAACTACAAACGTTCTAAATATTGTAATGAGTGATAAATTATCTCTTATAGTATATTGTATTGTCGAGTGTGTGCTTCATCTTTTAAATCAGTTTTCTTACATTATCTGTTTTCTACCTTTAAGGTGGAGTATTGCCGTGGTTTTGCTGTTCCGATTGCAAGGATGCTGGGCCGGAGACGGCCGCTGGAGTAGTGCAATTGGTGGGAGCGAAGTTACATTAGTGATAGTGAAGTACAATTATAAATGCTATTCTGGAGCAGTTAGTGTTATCATAGCGCAATTATGTTAGTGTAGTGCAACTGATTTCAGCGATACCAGGTTTGAATTTATGCATCAACTGTTCTCAGTGTTGTTTGATTATTTATTTACTGTGCTTTATTATCTTAAAACTGGAAAGATATTTTACGTGGTGCGTGACTCACACAGTGAATAGTTATCGTTTGATATTAGTTGATTACAGAGATTTCTGACTATCTTTCTAGGTAAGTTAAAAAATTGGAAATAAATTCCGTTTAATGTGATTGTGAACAATAATTGGGATATAATTATTTAAACCTACATGATATCCAGTCCACGTTTCCCGTAACAGCTGCAAATTGCATGATTCTAATTTGTGTTTCAGTTAATGTGAGTGCCACCCCATCAGAGGCAAGTATTTGTAAATCCATGCACAGGTGAGTTTTGTGTTACAGTTATAATAAATTGCCAAATTTCAATTCTGTGAAGGACTACTGGTTGATAGGGTCGCGCTTTTTAGCCAATAGCATTCTTCATACTTAATTTTGCACTGTGACATCCGTTGCAAATGCCATGAGCATTGTAAGATTAATTGCCATATCTTTAATGCTTGATGATGCATCACGTCCGAAATGTTGTTTGTGGTTGTGTTCGGTGCTTTTTTTTCTCGTTCCGTTTGAAATCAAAAGAGTTCGGGGCTTTGTGGGTTTTGAGCTTTACCTGTGCCAATCGCTCTTTCCGTTGATAAGAGAAATGTGTTGGTATTTTTTTATGATCGAGTTCTAAACTTTTACTGATCCCTCTCATGCAAATACATCGTCAAAGTCATACTTTGTTTACATTTAATTGTACTGTGGTTTTCTTCGCGGTCCCTTAGGACAACTGAATTCAATGTCATGCTCCGATAAAATTACCGATATACATCGCAATACATAGAGTAGGGTAATCCAGAAGTTGCGATGTTCTTACATGGTAGGCAGGTATTTGTGCACTGTGAGAGGCTTCGTATATACTACGGAATACGTCGTCTACTGGTCATGGAGTTAGCGGGAAATCGACAACAGGACGATTTGTTGTTCAGTGATTCGTGGGAATGTATTTATTAACGCGTAATGGTCAAGTTGCAAAGTTAATTCAGTTTTCTGTCCGTCCTAATGCCCTTTAAAACTACACGTTTCCCCATACAGCGACCCGTCGATGACA
This sequence comes from Ischnura elegans, assembly GCF_921293095.1. Lineage (NCBI taxonomy): Eukaryota > Metazoa > Arthropoda > Insecta > Odonata > Coenagrionidae > Ischnura > Ischnura elegans. The sequence continues at coordinate 153,475,501 of NC_060246.1, forward strand.
TGAGGCAACACTGCGACATTTGGCAACACTTCGTTAGCTCCGGATGCTTATGGCAACACCTAGTGGCAGTCTCTTTAACCTCCTATATAATGTATTCTCCATGGGAAATATGTTCTGTATGTTGTCTCACAGTCGATTTATATCAAGTCTGGGTTTTCTTGAAATATATCGAATTCTTATAACATAGACGATTTTACATCCACGGGTATTGTTGATCAGTAATTATAGAGTAAATGACCATAGACGGGAATTAAAATCTATAGTATTGCGGATTTTGCAGTACAGATGGCAGTATAATAGAAAGATCGAATCGATTATTACAGCAAATACACAAATTGGAATAACTTGATTAGTATATACGTTGGACCAATGAAATTTGGTGAATGGATACATTTTGGTATTCCACATAATGCTCAATGGAAATATATTTTGTATTTCTCTCTCACGTAATTCATGCTTTATAAATTTTTTACACGGGAATTGTATGGGATTCAAGTAAACGGGAACGTTGTCAAATGAAGGTCGCGTAAGGCGTCACAATAAATAAATGCCATGGCCAAAAATTAAATATTCCCGGAAAAGACAATTTGCTGTGAATATGTAATGATTATGAAAATGTCTTGCGCGTATGGTCGTGAATACCGTCTAACGCTGATTTGCGTCCGTGGCGCCGCCTATGCCGTAACAATTAAAAACAAGCTTTAGAATACCTATTTTTATGCATAATGTTAATGGAAATAACTTACGTGCTTACGGCTGGTGATATTTTTGTACCTCAATATTTTGCGTTCCTATTGCTATTTCTCTCTTCACAAAGAACAAGTTTTAGAATAGCTATTTTTATGGCTGTTTGTGAAAATAAATTACAGGCCAGATGAAAACTATTTTTCACGTTATTCTGCGTTCATCTCTTGCCTTATAATTATCAAACGATGGACATGTGTATGAATTGTCGAATTTTTATAAATATACCTCAAGGAATATGTGAATGCTGGATTTTTAGGGACAGAGCCTGGTGGCGCCTTCTCTCACTTGAAAGGTGATAACATATAATAAATCCTCAGTTTTTGGGATTATGTCTTCCAAATGAACTTTAGCAGCTGGGAATTGATTAGTTGGTATCAGTCGGTTTATTTTTAAAAACATCTGTTTTAATTTGTTTAAGTATATTGGGTTAAAACCCTCATAATCAGAAATAGAGAAGCTACAATCCTAGGTTAAGGGCTAAAATACGGAAAATCGGCGATATTTCGCAAGTTCATACGTAATGTATTTTATATTTATCTCCATTACGTAAATATTCTATTCAAAACGTTCCCTCAACGCTTATATTATCGTGGTAACTAAGACGATCCTAAGTATTGTTGAGGGCGAATGAGCGTGTTGTTCGTCCATTCCGCCCATTTCAACGATATTTGAGTGTTTTTTTTCGCTTTTTAAGCAACTTATGGACCCAATACTGTAATGGTTCAGATCCCATTACGAAGTGCATTATACGAGGCGCACTCATTTCCCTTTACCCACTCCATTCCACAGAACTCTCCCAAACCCCCCCCCCCAAACCACGGCCCGTGGAGGAAAGCGTGAATGTATAAGTGGGGATGAATGTTGGTTATGTCGATTATGTAACTTTGTGTGTGGGCGTGTGTGGAAGGAGGGGAACACGGGTTTTTCCCATTGAATAGCGTGTTCCTCCTCCCTTTTCTTGTGCGTTACCCCAACCCAAGGGATTATAAAAAGGTTGTGCGCGTAAAAGAAGAGCAGCATAATTTTGAAGTGATTGTCGGGCGGAGCCCATGCCCGAATTTGGGTGCGACACGGCAGAAACGACGAGAGGCCAAACAAATTACGCAACTGATTGGTCTGATATAAGAGACCCCCCCCCCTGTCCGAAGGAGCAAGGACCAGCTGAAGAGGACGCATTACCTCCGTTTCGGATGCAGCTTCCTCCAACAAGGGAGAAAGGAGTGTGCAGTAAATGGAACGAGAGTTTGTTGGATTCAACCTGGTCTAATCATCGGACATCGGTCAAGTAAGATCGCAACTATCCCCCCCCCTCCAAAGCCCCATTTTGTCTTCTGCCAAGTGTCAAGACAGACAGTCACGAAACGCACCCGTTACTCAGTGAAAGTGAAATTAATCACCAAAGTAAAATTAACATTCGTTGGGATGGACTTTCATTTACCTCCCGCGTCAAGAAATAATTAAAAAGTGTATCATTATTTACGCGTTCACAACCGAACTATATTTTGTTGTTATCATTTGCTATTCCGATTTTCATCTTGAAAATCAAGTTATATTGTTGTGTTTTTTTATCATTGATGTTTCATAAATTGCTTTCACCAATTCATACTTCACTAGTATATAAGAGGGTTTCTTTTGTTTTGTCATATGCAATATTATTGTTTGAATTATATTTTGTTTCACTGAAAGTGTTGAGTAAGAGTTTCGTTTTAATTCCTTCACGGGTCATCTTAAGGAAAAATATCTCTCGCCATTCCTTTCGCCCCGTTCGTTTTTCTTTCTGTGAATGCGTTGTGGAAGAGTGCATAAGCGACCGAACGTTACTCATCAGGTTGAATCGGGAACCCCCCCACCCGCAATTATTTCCAAAGAAGGGGAATATTTTTTTATGTGAATTGTACGAAGAGAGTGGCATAGGTTTGTCCCGTAGGTCCCATGCGGGAGGGATTCACGCGGATTTATATATTTTCTTTTGTTTTTGTGCGACATCTCCCCCCGGTTCTATTTTGGTATCCGGGCGAGCCAGGGGTGGGATGCCACAATACTTGAACACACGTGACACAAATATGTTCCAACTCCCCTCCAAAACACGCTTGATAAAATCAAGTGACCATCGACTCGTTTGCACTCATAAAGTGGGAAAGTAATTCACTGATTGTGTGATTGATACAAATTCGCAGCTCAAACTACCGGGCCGATCGAGCTGACATTTTTTGTGGTAAAACTAAAAAAATATTCATCGGGAGGAAAAATCTGATAATGCCAAAAAGTGCGATACTTTTCGAGATATATCGATCTACTTTCACATATGAGCTTATGAAAAAAAAATTCGCGATATGACCAACTTAAAAACGCCGCATGCGGACGAGATCCAAACGGGAAACATTATTTTTTTGGCCGCTTTATTTGGCATAGGTTAGAAGCTCTTCAGTTGAACCTTTTTCGAGATATCGATTTACACGCGACCTTATGTGATTTCGATTTGAGATCTGGCGATTCAAACTTAAGCTATCCAGCTCGCGAAGATATTATTTAAAGCATATCTATACGGTACACTTTAGTTTTTCTTTTTTATTTTGGTATCATGTTAGTAAAAGCACTATTTAATTTTGAAATTTTACCAAATTATTTTTTTGAGTCCCCGGCATTCGCCGCCATTCCTCCCCGGTAAACGGCCGAGGTCGGACTCTGTAAGAAATACGCGCATCGCCTTATAGGAGGGAGCATGGCAGTAGACGGGAGAAATATGATAAGTTTAGGACGATACCCAATCAACCATCGCGGTCCATTTTTCGAAATGCATTGCTCTTTTGTTTTCAAATTATTATCTAATGTCTCATGCACCATGGATATGCATATGCATTTGAGGGCGGCCATTGCCTGCTCGGCTGACCTATGCTGCCATCGAAAAACGCGAATTAGCACAACTTGGTTGGTGTTGCAGATAGACCAATGAAATTGGGAGGAATGGTACATCTTGGTATTCTCCATAGGGCAATGTTAAACTGACTGAAGTATTTGGAATATTCATCACTTGGGATAGTTGTGCCGACATAACATGAAGAATGACCAACAAAATAAGCCAATATTGACGTGTGACTTACTGTGTTAGCGTCAGTATTATCGAATGTTCGATTCGATTATTATACCAAATAAATAAATTGACATAATTTGATGAGTATTTTTGTTAGACCGATAAAATTTGGTGGTTGGGTACATCAGCATATTCCTAACAATGCACAATGAGAATATGTTCTGTATTTAGTATCACATTCGATACATATCGAATCTACTTTTCTTAAAATAAATCATTTTGCTGTACCACTCAGGATTTAGCATCCACGGCTGTACTTGAGAGGGAAATAGATAGTGGATGACGATTGAATGAAATTTGAATCAATATCATTGGGCATTCTACAGTACAGGTGTCAGTTTAATCGAAATTTCGATTCGATTATTATAGCAAATTCGCATAATGGCAAATTTTGATAAGTATTTCCGTTGGAGTAATGAAATTTGAGGAATATGTACATATTGGTGTTCCTCATAATGCACAATGAGAAAATGTTTTGTATATAGTCTCACATTCGATATTTTTCGAATCTGCATTTTCTTAAAATATATTGAAATGCTATGCCACATAGGATTTAACATCCACGGACAACGTTCATAAGTAAATATGTAGTAGATGACCGACGATAAAATTCAAATCGATGTCATTGGGCATTTTACTGAACAGGTGTCAGTATAATCGATATTTCGATTCGACTATTATAGAATATATAATAATAAAAATATATATATATATGCATATTGGTATAACTTGAGAAGCATTTCCGTTGGAGTAATGAAATTCTTGAGCAGTCTTCAATTTGGCTTTACCAAGCTTTCAACCCGCCTGGTCTTAACAGGGCCTACTCATAGCCTTCTCCTCTTTCCCATCCCCCATTCCCCACCCTCTCCCGTCCCCTATCTTATCCTCTTATCCTAATCCCCTCAGCCTTTGGGCATCCTGTGTTCTCCTCCTCACAAGGAGACTTTGCCTAACTGATGTCAAGAAAGAAGATGAAACCTTTTTTATTTGAAAGTAGACACTTAGATAGGAATACAGTTGAAGGGTTTTTTCCAAATACGCCCGGGTTTGAGAGAAAAAAGCATTTAAATATTGAAAAATGTGGTCACCTTGAATTTAATTTTAAAAATTTCGCCTATTGTTTAAAAGCGAGTTGGCCGAGTGGTAGCGTGCCGCGCTTCTGATGTGAAAGTTCAGGGTTCGAGACTCGGTGAGAGTAAATTTTTTCCAGCCTGCCACCTCCTCCATTTTTTGTAATCCGTTCCATCCTCTTCTAATTTGTTCATTTAGGACGTTTTACATTTTTTTTACTTGACTGTTGTTTGAGAATAAGCCCTAAACTGACATTTTTGTCGCTAGCTAACCCTTACTTCGAATTATTCTTTCCGTGCCAAGATTCATGAAAGCAGGAGTGGTAAAACTGTGGTGCTGGCTTCGAAGTGAAGGGAACTCATTTCCAAAGCAAAAGATTTTAAGCATGTTGTCTCTGGAGAGTTTCCCAGGTTCCTGCTGTTGTAGTATTTAGAATATACAACAATTTTCACTCGTCTACCTGTATGATCAATTTGGAGTATTCCAAGTGCTAAACGTCGCTATTCTAACTGTTGTTGCTCTCCTGTAGTCTATATTTTTACCTTGGTAATCGTCAGGAAAAGTCATTGCCCTTATAACTTAATTTATTTTTCTGAATAACTTTTGCCGTATGTATTTTGTTGCCAAGAACCTATTCAAGCGAATTCGAAATACCGGAGATATTGAGTTCAAAGTTAAAAGGCTAAAATTTTTGTGTATAATAGGATTTTGGAAAGGAAGAAAGAAATTTTGTCCTCGACACCTGAATAGTTAAAGGGCTAGACGATTAGAACGAAGTTTTTCAACACATAGTAACCTGAATAGGAGGTTGAAGTACCATCTATATTTTTTGTTGGAATAGTAAGTCTCCATAAAGCCATTTTTGGGCACCCTGCCGACCATTATTCCCTACTCCTCTTGCCCTAACCGATCGATGTGCGAGATATGCTTTCCTCCCACAAACTTACTCTCCTCTCATTGTCAGAGTCCTTATTTCCGCGTATTTAGGTGCCTAGAGATTTTAAACAAGCTGTATAAGCTGGGGAACGAATTGTCGTTACATGTGAACTTTTAATTACCTGGAATATACTACTCGGCCAACTTAAAATTGGTTCATTGCCTGCACCTGTTGAGGTCGATGTCCATATGATAGCACTGTTTTTAGTTTGGCTTGTCGGCTCGTCCCTTCCCTTTTCTTTTTTCATGGCCTCGCCAGACTCCCATTTTCCTACACTTATTTTGCTTTTTCCCGTAGCACGATATTATTCGGTTTTCTCTTGCTTTCATTAGATCTTATGCCCACGAGAAATCTCTGTCGCGTAAAGGACCATGAATTGGAGGAAATACCTCCATAAGATAAAGCACAAATATATAAAATTGAATAATCTGCAATTGCCACTGGCTTATCCAATTTTTCATTATTTATTTATTACTTCGCCTCTTTACAGTAATTTGGATGATAATTGTAATAAAACAAGAAAAGCAATTAATTGAAAAGCACCATGCTCTTTCTATAAAACTGCTACCTGAGCATTCGCCATTGTGTTTCTTTATATCTTCAAGGAAACATATTCCCCTTAACTTTTTTAAACAATTCAATTCTCTACTAACTTCGAGGCATATCATGCATACCTCAGCATATCATTGAACGCTGGTTAGGACAACTGATGATGCACGATTGAATGGATTTTTATTCCATCCTCATGTGAGAATATCTCTCTTTTCCCTTGAAGGAGGAAGGTGCAGTTCTGGTTTCGTGCAATAAACTGCTTTACTTTCTTGTAAAAATATACATAGCACGGTTGGCTTACGGATGTGCACTTCGGTGGTATAGTTTTTACGCTGTATATTGGTTCTCCTTCCCCGTCGATAAATAGTTCATCATAAATGACACTATTTTTTTGTCCCCCACAAATCAATAAGCAATAAAAATGTATTGTTTTTAACACATGGCCGGAGAATATTTTTGAAAAATTTGAAATACAACACAGTCGTAAGTTTTCCAGATTTAGAATACACAACAGAAGCATTTAAAAATTCACTCTCCAGTTTCTTTGCTCACTTGCGGACCAAAATCACCTCCAGGTTCTGATAAGCACAATAAAAACTTTAGGAATCAGCTTTCCTGCGCTGTATATGAGTGTATTACTTTGATCACGCTCCCAAGAGCAACCTGAACAATATTCTCTCTTTCTTGATCGCGTTCTCTTTATATCCACCTCTCCGGACACCCGGTCTGATCTGTATTAATTACGAAATCTATTGCATTTGGAGATTGGGCTTTTTGTTTGCCTCTGAAACGTCATTGCCGATTGCAATATTTCTTCAGCACACGCTTGCTCGCCCGCTGATACATATTTTGTTAATTTACGTTGCACGATTCGGTGTCTCTTCTTAAAAGTTGCAATCCATGAAGCACCAGCAGGGAATTCAAATCCTGGAGATATGTGCTGAAATCACGCATAAATAGGATATTCTTGTAAAGTCCGAGTTATCAGCGGCTCATTGCTGTTCCTGGCTTCGACAAAGTGATCGTATACCCATCTGTCGATCATTTCAAGCTTGTCGTGTTTCGTTCCCCCTGATTTTATATCTTTCTCCCGTATGTAACCGGGAAACTCTCCGGAGACAACATGCTTAAAATCTTTTGCTTTGGAAATGAGTTCCCTTCACTTCGAAGCCAGCACCACAGTTTTACCACTCCTGCTTTCATGAATCTTGGCACGGAAAGAATAATTCGAAGTAAGGGTTAGCTAGCGACAAAAATGTCAGTTTAGGGCTTATTCTCAAACAACAGTCAAGTAAAAAAAATGTAAAACGTCCTAAATGAACAAATTAGAAGAGGATGGAACGGATTACAAAAAATGGAGGAGGTGGCAGGCTGGAAAAAATTTACTCTCACCGAGTCTCGAACCCTGAACTTTCACATCAGAAGCGCGGCACGCTACCACTCGGCCAACTCGCTTTTAAACAATAGGCGAAATTTTTAAAATTAAATTCAAGGTGACCACATTTTTCAATATTTAAATGCTTTTTTCTCTCAAACCCGGGCGTATTTGGACAAAACCCTTCAACTGTATTCCTATCTAAGTGTCTACTTTCAAATAAAAAAGGTTTCATCTTCTTTCTTGACATCAGTTAGGCAAAGTCTCCTTGTCAGCCTCTCCTTTATATATATATATATATATATATATATATAAAATCTTGATGAAAGCGCACTAAGCGATAATATAAATATGTGGCCGATTGAGGCGAACGAACAAAAATTGTATTACTAAAACATAGACACACGTAAAAAAGGGACACTCACAAATAAACGTTCAGACGTTTCAGCGGATTGACCCGCTATCCTCAGTGTTGAAGGTGAACTGGTGCAGGCAGGGTAAGTTCCTCCAGTCGCCCTCCTTGGTGAGGTAGTGGGGGTGGAAGAAGGGGAAGGGGAGAGGGGGGAAAGGGAGGGTAGGGTTTGTTTTGGCTTTTAATGGGCGATGTTTAGCCCGGGCGTTTCAAACGCCTTTTCAACCCAGATGTGGGCCATTTCCCTCGTCCTCACCTCGATGATAGTTGCCCTCTCTGGCAAAACTTCAATGAAGGTTAGGGAAAAACATTGGTCGAAGGTACTGTTGTGTGAGGATGTGTGAATGGGGATGGGTTCATGAAATGGGGGAGTTTTGCAGGAGTGCCTGTGGTTATTCATACGGATGGATATGGGTGTGGTACATTCTCCTATGTAGTACGCGGGGCAAAAATTACAAAATAACCTGTATACAACGTTAAAGGAAGTGCAAGACGGTGTGGAGGAGGATCTATTGATGACAGGTGAAGTGGTGGGGCGTAACAGGGGGCAGCATTTGCACCGGGGGCGGTTGCATGGAGTCAGGGAGGAAGGTGGGGGACAGAGCGTGCCGTAGGAGGGGGCGGGTGGATTTTAAAATATTACCTAAGTTAGGTGCTCTTCTGTAGGCAATGGAGGGGCAGGATGGAAGAAGAGCAGCCGTGATTTTGTTTTTGCTGATGATAGGGTACAGATCTTTTAATATTTTTTTAATTTTTTGAGAGCCCGGGAAGAATGTGGTGGTGAGATTCAGTTTCCTGGTTTGTTCTTTTTTGGTGCGTGGGGTGTACTGTTCGGAGGGAGAGAGTATTTTCTTTTTAAGCAGGGGTTCTGGATACTTTCGTTTGAGGAGAGCATGATGGAGGTTCTGTGTGGCTCTTTGAAGAGATGGTGAATTGTTGCAGATGCGATGGGCACGGACTGATAGGGAGTAGGGGATTGCGTGTTTGGTGTGAGGTGGATGGCAACTGGTGTAGTGCAAGTATTGTTCATGGTTGGTGGGTTTTTTGTGGATGGAGGTGCTGAAGGTATTGTTTTCAAGGCGGATGTTTATGTCAAGGAAGGTAAGGGAGGAAGCAGAAATTGATGAAGTGAAAGAAACGGATGAGGTGGAGTTGAGGGATGCAATGAAAGTGTCTAGCGAGTCACGCCCATGGGCCCATAGTAAAAAAATATCATCGATGAAGCGGACCCACAGGAGAGGCTTAAGGGTTTGGGAATTTAAATAAGAGTTTTCCAGGTGACCCATGTAGAGGTTTGTATATATATATATATAAATATATATATATAAATAGTTCAAGTTAATATCGATAAACACAGAGACACAAAAAAAACACTCACATTGAATAAATAAACTCGTCGAAGCTATCGAAGCACTTCAGGCTTCTTCGTCAGCTGAAGTATGAATGGTGAGGAAAGGAGAGGGTTAGAAGAGGAAGAAGAGGGGTAAGGGGAGAGTTGTATGGGGAGGGGGAGTTAGGAATAGGGGTTAGGATGCGACGTTCAGACCTGGAAAGCTATAGGCTTGAAAGTGCCAAATGCAAGCCAATTCGAGGGTGTGGAGGTTGAGGGCGGAGTCGGTGGGAGGGAGGGAGGCAATAATGGATACTTTGTAGCATTGATTGAAAATGGAATCATGTGAAAGACAATGTGTAGGAACTGGTAGAGAGGAGTGGGGGGAAGATGGACAACAGGAGGCGCGATGATTGTTAATTCTGAGATTGAGAGGGGTAGTACA